>NC_058083.1:424585585-424915326 GCF_014858855.1 Bufo gargarizans
GATAAAAAAAACAAACCGCTCCTTTCGCCTAATAATAAATTTGAAGTCCTTAAACAGGTCCATCGTTTACAAAAGATTCAAAATGGAGACCATAAAATCTACCACTCAGATCCTTCCGCAGGACTGCTTTATGGCTACCGTCGACCTTCAGGACGCTTACTACCACGTCCCAATATACCACAGGCACCAGTGTTTTCTGAGGATCGCAATTTATTATCAAGGAAGATTTTCCCATTTTCAGTTCACAGCCCTTCCTTTCGGCCTATCCTCTGCCCCCAGAGTTTTTTCAAAAATAATGTCAGATGTCATGAAGTTTCTTCACCTTCAGGGGGTAAAGATCGTCCCATACCTGGACGACTTTCTGGTGTTTGCGGAGTCGCGCCAACTTCTACATTCACGCCTCAAGCAAATCCAGGTCTTACAACTCTAGGATGGATAATAAATCCCAAAAAATCAGACCTTATCCCCAGTCAGGAAAAAGTGTTTTTAGGGGTGCTGTTGGACTCAAGGCGTCTAATGTCTTTTCTTCCTCAAGACAAACAGTCTCACTTAATCCAGACAGTGTCTCTTTTTTCCAGCAAAGATCGGTCCTCGATAAGAGACATCATGGCGGTGCTGGGACTGCTAACAGCCGCAATCCCGTCAGTAAGGTGGGCCCAGAGTCACACGAGTCCTTCAGGCCTTTCTCCTATCTTCATGGGACGGAAAGAACTCATCTCTAGACAGAAAGGTTCACATTCCCAGACAGGTAAAACAGTCACTAACTTGGTGGAGAGTAAAAGGAAACCTGAGCGTAGGAGTTCACTGGCGCCCAAGAGATGTCATGGTCATTACAACAGACGCCAGCAACTCGGGGTGGGGAGGTCATTCTTCAGGAGCGGTAGTTCAAGGATCCTGGGGAAAAGACATGCAGGACGCCTCCTCAAATTTGAAAGAGCTGTCAGCTGTCCACAGAGTTCTCCTTTCCCTTTACAAAGTTCCCTCTCCAAGACACGTAAAAATATTAACAGACAACACTACAGTCGTGGCGTACGTAAACAAACAAGGGGGAACCAGAAGTCGCTCACTGGCGGAGGTATCAAAAGGCATTTTTTGTTGGGCAGAAAGAAGCCTTCTGTCCCTTTCGGCGGTACATATCAAGGGGGAAAAAAATGTGGTGGCCGATTATCTCAGTCGACACCTCTTAAGGGAGGCCGAATGGTCCTTAAATCACCACGTCTTCAGCCAGATCTGCCAAATGTGGGGGACCCCAGTGTTAGATCTGTTCGCCACCAAAAGCAACAAGCAGGTCAGAAAGTTCTGTTCCCTCTCGCAAATGGATCATCCGGTATGGCTAGACGCCCTCTCCAGGCCGTGGCCAAAACAGCTCCTTTATGCCTTCCCTCCATTCAGCCTCATTTCAAGAGTCCTGGTAAAGGCTCAGGAAGAAGGGGTCCATGTAATTATGGTGGCCCCCTTCTGGCCAAGAAGGGCTTGGTTTCCACTCCTGCTCAGACTGTCAGCCGGTGTTTATTGGACACTGCCATCAATCCCGGACCTACTCCACCAGGGACCAATAAATCACCCCAGTGTAAATCAACTCAGTTTGACGGCCTGGAATCTGAACGCCTCCTGCTAAAACGGAAGGGCCTGTCGGACGCAGTTATCTCCACGATGCTCAAAAGCCGGAAACCCGTAACTTCCCGGATCTACCTGAGAACCTGGAATGCCTTTTTGTCCTTCTTGGGAAGTGTAGATTTCCCTGATGTTCCTCAGGTCCACCAGTTCCTGCAAGCGGGGCTAGAAAAAGGCCTCCGCCAATCAACTCTAAAGGTTCAGATTTCCGCGCTCAGCGCCTTTCTGGACGTAAAACTAGCAGATTCCCCTCTGATCAAACGTTTTTTGAGTGGGGCAGGAAGAACTTCGATCCTCCTTCGTCCGGTGATTCCTCCCTGGGATTTGGGCCTGGTTCTTTTTGCTCTCACTACTCCTCCGTTTGAGCCAATTGATGATATCCCTCTAAGGCTCCTCACCATGAAGACGTTTTTTTTAGTTGCCATAACCTCTGCCAGAAGAGTAGGGGAAATTCAAGCATTCTCTTGCAAGCCTCCCTATCTTACAATTCTGGATGATCGTATAATCCTCAGGCACTGTCCGGCCTTTCTCCCAAAGGTGGTATGCAGATTTCATCGTGAGCAGGAAGTCTCCCTACCTTCGTTTTTCCAGTCTCCTTCTAATGATTCGGAGGGTACTCTCCATAATCTGGACGTCAGGAGATCAGTCCTTTCTTACCTTCAAGCCACTAAACCGCTTAGAAAATCGGACCACCTCTTTTTGCTATTTCAGGGCCCTAATAAGGGGCAAGCGGCTAGCAAGTCAACCATAGCTAGGTGGATTAGGAACATAATATCCTCTGCCTATGTTACCAAGAACTGTCAGCCACCAGAGGTACTAAAGGCTCATTCTACAAGGGCAGTAGCCTCATCCTGGGCAGAAACGAAAGCAGTCCCTCTGGAACAGATCTGCAAGGCCGCCACATGGGCCAACCCTATGACTTTTTTTCGGCACTATAAGCTAGATGTAGTAAGGGATCAGGACTTGTCCTTTCTATTGTGCCCCCCCCCCCTAATATTGATTACTATGTTAATCCTCCTGTGAATGCCGTTGTGGAGGCGCCGGGGAAAAGGGTAAATTACTCTTACCGGTAATTGGATTTTCCAATAGCCTCCAAACGGCATTGGGTTCCCTCCCAAGCTTTAAATGTAGACGAATGATGTAATTTGTTTACTATAATATATAATTTGTTATGCATCACTTCTGTGTCCTCTCTTATTGACTGGTAAGGTAAGGGGAGGAGGCTCCTTAAATCCTGTGCTTCCTCGTTGTTTCCTGTCCTGGAGGCGGGGACACCCTCCTGTGAATGCCGTTGTGGAGGCTATTGGAAAATCCAATTACCCGTAAGAGTAATTTACCCTTTCAGCTGTCTGCTTCCTGTCCCTGCACTACTCAGAGCTGATGGGCGGTGCTACTTGTGATCCAGCTTGTATAGAGGCTGGGTCATATGATACACCGGCCAATCACAGCCATGCTATTACTAGGCATGGCTGTTATGGCTTCTAAGTGCCCACAGCTTAAAAGCTTGTTGATTGGCTGCCCTGCAGCCTTTCAACAAGCTTTATTAAATGCCCGAACACCGAACCCGAACTTTTGCTGCAGGGTTTGGGTCCAGGTCCCCGAACTTTGCAGTTCAGGTTCACTCAACACTACTAAGGAGTAAAAGAGCAGCATGTGAATTTGAGGCCTAATGTGCTGATTACGCATCTTGTGCTGACAACTGTAGAGCACAAGATGCGGAAAAGTGACTCCCATTTTGAAAGCTCTGCCTCTACAGTAAGGTCAACATTTTGATGCTACAGGTATTTTGCAGAAATTAATTTGCAGTGGATGGTGCAAAGTGAAAATTGCAAGTTTTCCAAGATATGGCATTTTAGTGCCTAATATGTTGTGCCCAGCTGGTGCCATTTGAGACTCGCTCCACACTATTTGAAGTGATCATTCGGTGTGGGCTCTTTTGGCTATGGAAATACCATAAACTTGGCCATAAGATGCTGAATGGGCACTTAGCAGGGAAGGAGCATCATTTGGCTTTTGGAGCACTGATTTTGCTGGAATGGTTTTTGGGCACTTCATCACTTTTGCTGAGACGTTGTGGTACCCATACATTGGAAACTCCCTTTAAGTGGCCCTATTTTGGAGACTACACCCTTCACGTTATTTATCAAGGGGTTGATTGAGCACTTTACACCATAGATGTTTTGCAGGAAATGCATATTTTCCACAGATATGGGATTTCAGAGGGCCCAATAAGCTGTGCACAGCTGGTGCCATCTAAGACACACTCTTTAAATTTTTAGGCGGGTTCTACTGGGTACTGAAAAGCCATAAATGAGGACATAAACTGCTGTTTGGTCAAACTGCACGGTTCATTTGCTGCGCAAATTTTGATGGATTAGTTTAAGGATACCATGATGCTTTTGAATAGCCTCTGTGGTACCAGTACAGCCATTTCCTGAGTACTAGGTTTGTAAGGGCTCATTCAGATGGCCATATGAATGACTGCAAGAAAAAGGGGGTCAGTCAGCACATCCCAATATGCAGGTGTACCCCACCATGGCTAGAAACACAAAATTAAAAAACACAATGCAACAGCACTCTGCAAACACAAAATGCCATAGTTATAGAAAATATTCTGGTGTTAATGCTACGCTTATTTAGTAAATTGGAGATTCTTGGCAAATACATTTTGTACAAAAATATATAAATATACAAAATATAAATCTTATACTAGCCTAATTATTAAAATAATATCTGTTATCTATTATCCATCTATCTATTTATCTATCATCTACCTATCTTTCAAAAATATACAGATATAAGTATAAAACTATATAAAAAATTTAATTTTTTAAAAAACTGTAGCGTGATTTATTTAAAAATATTGAATCGCCGCATCTAACGCAGATACGCAGCAGTTATAAATATTGACAATAGCTAATTGAGGCATCCAACTTTCCCAGGTGTTGACTCTGTCTTCCCATTTTGTCCTATTTCATAGCAGCATCTATCAGAGAAATTCAACATATCTATATGAACAGTTGTTCACAGACATGTCAAGACATGTTCTAATCATATATATATATATATATATATATATATGAGTGTCTGTCTGTCTGTCTGTCTGTCTGTCTGTCTGTCTAGATGTCTAGATGTCTAGATGTTCTTTATGCACGACCAAACGACTGGACCGATCTTCACCAAATTTGGCACACAGGTACATCAGGTGTCCAGACTGAGATATTCCCAAAAAATACAAGCCTGCTTCTCTTTCTCTTCAAAGCCCAACTGCCATAAACACCGTTTTACTCTAGGTTTTCATAACAACCCAGCCATATTTCTTGGGGCGGTCACAGTGAAAGTCAGTTAAAGGGGCGGTCACAGTTAACGGGGCAGTCACAGTGAAAGTCACTGTTAAAGGGGCGGTCACTGTGAAAGTCAATTTTAAAGGGGTGGGCATTGTAGAGGTCTCTGTTAAATGGGTGGGCACTGTGAAGGTCATTGTTAAAGGGGCAGGCACTGTAGAGGTCAATGTTAAAGGGGCGGGTACTGTAGAGGTAACGGTCATGGGGAAACTGTCGATATCTTTTTATGACACACGGCAACATAAAATTTAATAAATGAAATATACCTGTACGAAGCCGGGTCCTTCTGCTAGTATATTTATATAACTATCTGTCTGTTATCTATCTATTTATCTGTATGTGTGTGTATGTATATATATATATATATATATATATATATATATATATATATTATGTATGTATCTATCTATTCTATTTATCTACCTATCAATATATTTATCTATCTAAAAATGTATCTATTAGCTCAGTTTTATCTATTTAGCTATCTATCTATCTATCTCTATAACCATCTATCTATTTTTTTATATATAGCTATATAGACTAGTCAGGGGTGCAAGACTAACTGGAGTCAGCCACTCCTCCAGCTCAGTACAACTGCAAGAAAAAGGGGGTCAGTCAGCACATCTCATTGCGCAGGTGCACGCAGAAAGAAAATGTATTTGCCAAGAATCTCCAATTTACAAAAATAAGCTTAGTATTAGCACCAGAATATTTTCTATAACTATGGCATTATTGTACTTCATTTGTGTTTGCAGAGTGCTGTTGCATTGTGTTTTTTATTTAGTGTTTCTAGCCACGGCAGCGTACTCCTTTTTCTTGCAGTCAAGGCGTTAACTGACCCCCTTTTTTCTTGCAGTCAAGGCGTTTTTTTTTTTGTTTTTTTCTATTGAAACTTGAAAATTGTTTTTATTGTTCGAAGGCCGTTCATAGGCCTCCATAGCAAAACAATGAGTTGAGAGAGGGAGCTTCCTCCCTCTGTAAGCCCCTTAGATGCAGCGGTCAGCATTGACCTCGGCATATAAGATATTAATCCACTGGCAATAGAGTTTTCACCAATGCCTCTGCTGCTGATCGGGCACGTACAGCTCTTGTGCCTGCCCTAATAGTGTGCCATACGTATAAGGCGTGTATCGGGTACTCACTCTCTGCAGTGCTGTACATGTACCGAGTGTCAGGAAGACATTATAATCAGACCCAAAGGGGGTTATACAAACAATCCATGTACAGTATATAAAACATACCAATACTGACCATAGCAAAAAAATGTAGTATAGCCACTAAGCTATTCAATTAAAGGGATTGTCCAGGTTTAGAGCTGAACCCGGACATACCCATATTTTTAACCAGGCAGCCCCCCTGACAAGAGCGTCCGAGCACTATATTCTCCGATGCTCTCAGCGCAGGACAAAGGCATTTTCAGGAGATCCGGTGACATACCAGGTTTTACTTAGGGCAGTCAGGCGGAGGCTTCCGCCCATCAGAGTCGTTGACGTCACCGAAGACACTGCTGGGTGGAAGCTTCTGCCCAGCAGTGTAGTATTGTAAATAAAAAAAAGCCCTTGCCCTGTGCGATCAGTTAGATGCTGTGACAGTTACAGGGCAAGAGCTGCAGAAGAAAGGACATGCCCACTAATAAAGAACACTCTCCTGAGCTGCCTGCTTGAAATAAATATAGTAGAGCAATTTTACCAATAAATTGAAAGTTTTGTGTATTCACATGAGGTTGTATCTTTGATAGAAAGAGATTGTTATATACTATATGATGTCTGATTTTCAGTTTTAAATCAATTATTGAATAACCCCTTTAAATTGCAACAATTTTACATCTTCAAAAATTTTCAGCTGAAACATGCAATCATTATTATTATTATTAGATTTTTTTTATAGTCAAGTATTTACTATAACATGCAGTTTTTGATACTGTTTTTTAACAGAAAGACTGTAGTGGATATAAAAGAGAAGTATCAGCCTTTCCGTTATAAATTTAGTTTTTCTCTGCTCCTGGCTTTGTGCACAAAAAACTGCAGCGACAACTGGTTTTTTAGCCACAGGCCATGGTGAAATCCATACAAAATCCACTTCTCATTGTTTTGAATAGGAATCCATGCTGCCTTTCATATGGCTTCTATTCATATGCTAGTCTTGATCTCCCTGCACTGGGGTGAGCTTCGCCTCATTTATTAAGAGGCAGTTGCCACTTAATAAACTAGGCGCATCTCTGGCCTGCTGTGTGCCTTCGTCTATAACTTACGCTAGTTTATGACGCAGGTTATAGTAAAAATTGCTTGTGTGAAGCCCTGCTCTTCTCATTTCAGAAAAGTGTTGAGAAGCTTAAAAAGTCTAAAATTATGGTGCACATGTGGCGTGTTCCATAATTTGCTTTAGTAAATGTCCCCAACTGTAAAACAAGATTCAACTGGATGGCTTTCCAGTGCGTCGCTTAGCACTAATTTATTTTCTCCTTCTAGATCCTATTCTTCAAAAGGACAGAAAATAGGAGGCTGCATTAACTTTATGTTAAAACAAAAACAGAAAAATGGTCTTCTGGGGTGCTGGACACTAAAACTGTAATTTATTGCACATAAACCATTAAATACAATTAAAACAATAAAAAACGGACAAGCAAAGCGCGGCAGGTTTCGGAGGTGGTCTGCCTACTTTCTCAGGCAAATACCTATACTATTGCCAATTTATAGCAAAGGTTATAGTATGAACCATATTGTGTTGAAAAAATAATAAATCCTAATAGAAGAGAAATAGATATATTAGTATCTTTTATGTATCTTTTATAAGTGTCATATTATGAAATAATTGTGATATCAAGAAGAATTACCAAAACACATTAATATAATCGGGGACAAACCACCAACCAATCATTACATAAATAGTTTGAAGGTTTTTTTTTCACATTATTATTTTATTTATTTATTTTTGTTTAGACTCATAATATTCATGTGTTTTTGATATTTTTCTTGATTATCACAATTATGTGACACATATTGGTATCTTTATGTATCTTTTATATCTATTTCTCTTTTATTATTTATTTATTAGTGGGTTTTTTCAATTGCTCAGTGGTGTATTTTAATTTATTAAAAATGTTTCCCTTTTACCATGAGGTCACAATTTTTTTTTTCCCTTTTTCTAACATACAGTGTACAAGAATTTTATTTTATTTTTTATTTTCAATCTTCTTTATAGGAAACATGAATGGAAAAAGCATGGTACCTGTGCAGCATCTTTATCATCTCTGAGCTCCCAGCACAAATACTTTAGCAAGGGCCTTGAGCTGTATGCGAGAGTGGAGCTTAACAGGTAAATTTTAACCTTCCAATAGTGCATATTTTCTTAAAGGGGTGTTGTCACTTCAGAATAGCATTTATTATATAGAGACAAACCACTTACTAATGTATTGTTAATATTGCCTCCTTTTCTGGCTGGATTCTTGTTTTTATCATATTATACACTGCTCGTTTCCATGGTTACAACAGTGCTTGCACACTATAGAAAAAAGCACCAGCCTATGTGCCCATGGTCCCGCTCACCAGAGAGGCCCGCATTTTTTCATATAGTGTGCAAGCACGACCAACACTGATGGATTACAGGGTGGTTGTAACCATGGAAACGAGCAGTGTATAATGTGACGGAAAAATGGATCCAGCCAGCAAAGGAAGCAATATGGGTAATGACAGTAGATTAGTAAGTGGTTTGTATTAACTTTCTGTACATGATAAATGTCACTTGCTTAAGTGAGACAACCCCTTTAAGTATCGGTATTAAAAAAAAAAAAAAAATCTAAAATACTCTTCCGTTTCGGTGCTGTGTCCTCCGCTGTTTTTGGTTCCTCTTAGGGCGGTCCAATCGCAGTAGAGAGAATTACAGCCAGGGAGAAGATGAGCTGTTTTTTTACCTTGCCATCTCCTCCTCCCTGTACTGATACGCTAAATTAACATATGAGGCACCCTCAACAGTGGGGGACACAGCACCAGAACGGAGGGGTATTTTACAAAAATAAAGTGCCGCCATCTGTAGGGGCCGTCCTATCTGGTAAGCATACCGGTTTGTCACCCATAATCCCATGAAAGGTCCTCTATAAGCCAAAACTGATTTTTATTTTTGTATTTAAGCTGCATGCCAAGTTTGCCAGACTAGGTGCACATTTGAATTGTGAGATCTGGCAGGTTGCATGCCATATCCAGCATAGCTGGATAATGTCACAAACTCTTTGATCCCTGTTGAGTATAATGGGATCCAGCAGTGATCCGGCAGGTTTCTGACAGAAATGCTGGCTTTTGGCTGCATGCAGGACTTCTTGTCTGGCTAAAACCCGGCATTTTAGACCCCTGTCAGGTTCCATTAAAGTCAATGGGGATCCAGCTATGTCTGATATAATAAACTCCGGCAGGCTGTTACACTCGCAAAACAGATTCTATGCTGCACTGGACACTTTCCCAAAAAGAGGCATGGTGATGGGTGCAGTGAATTTATCATCTTTTACACAGTTTTCAATCGCCTATCAAGAAGACTAGTCTGCACCACAAACATCATGATTGTAACCAACTAAAAACATGAATAAAATCAAGTTAAAGACACTGGGTTATGCAGATGCTTACCCATCTAATATCATGAAAGGTGCTCTAAGTCTAACTGGCTCACCCAGCCAGTGGCAAAGTTATTTAAAGGTAGGTGTGATAAACAGACTGGCACACTATATATCTGGAGTCGAGTAAAGAGCAGAACGGGTGGGTGTATTAAAATTTAGTTTATTGCCCTTAAAAATAGTAAAGTTAAAAGTAAACAGAAAAAGAGAACATGGGAAGAAAGTTTTTTTTTTTTTTTTTTTTTTTTTTTGGTGGTACAATATTCCAGATCTGCCTTCCTGGGGCTTAAAGAATGAAAGTCCAACCATATGCAACCATATTATAGACTGTAGATTGCTCCCCGTCTATTTAATCATGGATATCTGGAACCACATTGAAAGTAAATGGCTGAAAGTAGATATATTTATTTTCGACACTACCACCGCTAACAACATCAAAGACAGGACTATGACAGAAATATTTAGGGACCTAGAAACACTCCTACATAGACAGCTAAAACAAAGGTGGGAGATACGCTTCCTAAAACAATATGTAGAGAGCGGCAAACTCCCAAAGGGATTACATTTAACCAAAATTCCAGCACAGGATATACCGTGGATAGAAAAAGTCTACACACCCCTGTTGAAATGTCAGGTTTCTGTAAGGTAAAAAAAAAAAATGAGACAAAGATAAATCATTTCAGAACTTTTTCCACCTTAAATGTGACCTATAAACTGTACAACTCAATTGAAAAAACTAACTGAACTCTTTTAGGTAGAGGGAAGAAAAAAGATAAAAATAAAATAATATGGTTGCATAAGTGTGCACACCCTTACCCTGGGTTCAGACCTGAGCGTTTTACAGCGCGTTCCTACGCGCTGTAAAACGCACAACAGGCAAGAACCAATGATTCCCTATGGGAATGGTTATCACCTGGGCGTTTTACAGCGCGTACGATCGCGCTGTAAAACGCCCGACGCTCAAACAAGTGCTTGAGCTTTTTTTTGGGCGTTTGTCGCGCGTTCCCGCACATAGATATTCGGGAACGCGCGACAACGTGTGCACGGCTGTCTCTGTATGCGCGCTTGTAAACGCCCGTACAAGCGCGCATACAGAGCGCTCCTTTCGGAACGCTCAAGTCTGAACCCAGGGTTAAACTAATACTTTGTTGAAGCACCTTTTGATTTTATTACAGCACTCAGTCTTTTTGGGTATGAGTCTATCAGCATGGCACATTTTGACTTGGCAAGATTTGCCCACTCTTCTTTGCAAAAACACTCCAAATCTGTCAGATTGCGAGGGCATCTCCTGTGCACAGCCCTCTTCAGATTACCCCACAGATTTTCAATCGGATTCAGGTCTGGGCTCTGGCTGGGCCATTCCAAAACTTTAATCTTCTTCTGGTGAAGCCATTCCTTTTTTTTTATTTTTATGGATGCTTTGGGTCACTGTCATTCTGAAAGATGAAGTTCCTCTTCATGTTCAGCTTTCTAGCAGAATCTAATGATTTTTTTTTTTTTTTAGCTCAGAAACCTGACATTTTAACAGGGGTGTGTAGACTTTTTATATCCACTGTAACATATCCACTGTAACACCAACTTTAATAAAGAATGGGAATGATGTCAAAGAATTCAATATCTGGCAGGTCAGATTGTGTAACTGCCTAGACAAACTAGAAAATGAAATTATGGACAAAAAAAATGTAAAAACAACAAACGTGAAACAAATAAAGAGAGCAATCACTATAACTATGAGGAAGACACAACAACAGAACCAACATACAACAACACTACACAAAACCCCACCCCACAACAAACCTCGGACTCAACCCGCACCACGACAATCGCAACCCGCACGCAACACTCTCCCCCACCAAATCCACACCACTGCAACCTGAGGAACAGATATGACAAACGGAGCTGGGAACGCAGATATTACTACCATCACAAATCCCCACAAGGAAGGAATTACCACTCATATCCAAAATCCAATCATACACAGGAAACCCCACCACAACACCATAGACAATACACCAAAGAAACGGGAAGATAAAAGTTCGGAGGGGACAAAGAAAAAAGAAAGAAGCACCACAGGAACTAAACGAAGAAAACACAATAATAAACCTCAGCACTGTCATACTGACCAAATCTCAAACAAACCTTCTAAACAAAGGGCTAAAATTTGCACCCACCAGAAAAACGAACAAATTTGACATGTATATAGGATTAGAAAAGTTTATTAGGAAACTGTGCCTCAACAAATACTTTCTGAAAAACCCAATTACCAGCGTTTCAGAAAAAGAGGAGAAATATATACACACAGACCTAAAACAAAAATCCCCCAAATTTCCAAAAGTAGAAATCGGCCAGGAAATATATCTACTTCCATGGATTTCCGGAAGGTAGCTAAGAAGAATAAAAAACTGTAATATAAAAAAACAATCTATCAAGGCAAGAAATCCAGTCCATCAAAAAGCTGCAATCACAAGAGAATTTGACCATTCGACCAGCAGACAAGAGAGGAGCTATCGTCATCTTAGACACTGAAAAATACAACCAAGAATGTAGAAGCCAGCTATCGGACATTACCACATATAAGAAACTGAACAAAAGACCCCACTGAAGAATATAAACATACCCCCAATCACCTTTGCCAGGAAGGAATAGAGAAATAAATACTAACAGACCAGGAAGCGAAATTCATACTGAGCACACAACACAGACTACCGGCATTTTATTGTCTACCTAAAATCCATAAAAGTTTAGAGAACACCCCCCCCCCCCCCCCCGTCCCCCCAGGACGCCCAATCATATCAGGCATCGGATGCTGAACATCAAATCTTTCACAATACATAGACAAACTCCTCCAACCTGTAGTCAAAGAACACTTCCTGTACATAAGACACGACCCAGATCATCAAAACAATAGAAAAATTGGAATACGATCCCAACTGGATTCTAGGCACTTTAGATGTACAGTCACTATACACGATCATTGATCACAAACAGGGAATAAAATCTATGACCACCCATTTGGAAAGAAGTAGAGTTGAGGGGACACCTGGATGTTCGGGTTTGACGGGTTTGGCCAAACTTCACAAAAAAGTTCGCGTTCGGGATCCAAACTTGACCCCGAATCCCATTGAAGTCAATGGCGACCCGAACTTTGGAGCACTAAAATGGCTCTAAAAAGTCATGGAAAGGGCTAGAGGGCTGCAAATGGCATCAAAATGTGGTTAAGAGCATGGCAAGTGCTCTGCAAACAAATGTTGATAGGAATAGGACTTAAAATAACATAAAATACAAAAAATAAAAATAATAATCTGATCTAGGAGGACGATGTCCATATGGAGTGGGAGGTTGAGGATGCGGTGGATGTTGCGTTGTAGGTGAAAGCGGCGGTGGAGGAGGAGGTAGCCAACACTGGTTTTTGTTTTTTAGTTTATTTTTATTTTATTTAAATTAGGGTACACCCCAAAACATTGGAAAATATAACCTGTGATAACCCCCTCCAGCCGTGCTAAACAAATGTTCAGACAATACACTGGCTGCAGGGCAGGCCAGCACCTCCAAGGCATAAAGGGCAAGCTCGGGCCATTTGCCCAATTTGGAGACCCAGAAGTTGAAGAGGACAGACCCATCAGTCAGTACGTGTAGGCATGTGCACACATACTGCTCCACGATGTTGCACGTCCCCATGATGTACACAATCGAATTGGATATCTGCTCTATCAACTTTCAATGTTCTTTTCTGCACCTACCATGTTGATCACGGTTAGCGGCGAATCAGGGTTTTATGCCGGAGAGGGAGCGTGAGCAAGGGATACCGCATCCAAGGGAGGTCAATGGCTGCAATGTGATCGAGCTGAAATGTGGGACAAGTCATCAAAGCGGAAGGATTGAATGAAAGGCTCAATTAAAGACGAATTTTAGAAATTTCTGTCCCAGTCACCTATGCAGAGCAGTGGTTTTTCATCCGCAAAAATGGGTTAATGTCACCCACCAATGGAACAGATGATTTTTATTTATTTTTTGGTCCCTGTCACCTATGCAGAGCAGGGGTTTGTATATGGCAAAATTGGTAAAATGTCACCTGACAATGTAATAGACAATTTTTTATTTATTTAGGTCCCTGTCACCTATGCATAACATTT
The DNA here is from genome assembly GCF_014858855.1 of Bufo gargarizans. Taxonomy (NCBI): domain Eukaryota; kingdom Metazoa; phylum Chordata; class Amphibia; order Anura; family Bufonidae; genus Bufo; species Bufo gargarizans. The sequence continues at coordinate 424,599,277 of NC_058083.1, forward strand.
TTTTTTTCACGGCCCAAAATGGTAAAATGTCACCCAAGAATGTAACAGATGAATTGGTGAAATGTATTCCCTTGTCCGCTAGGTGGAGCAGGGGTATATCACAGCCAAAAATTGGTGAATGTCACCCAGCTATGTAGCAGAAAAATTTGTGAAATTCATTAACCTGTCTACTATTTAGAGCAGGGGTATATCACAGCCCAAAATTTAGGATATGTAACCCAGACAAATTAGTGAAATTACATAAAATAAAATAAAAATGAACAAAAAATAATCTTGATGTATGAGGTGGAGGTCCATATGGAGTAGCAGGTTGAGAAGGCGGTGGACATAGTGGTGGAGGAGGACGAGGTAGCCAACACTGGTTTTTGGTTTAAATTTTATTTTTTTAATTATGGTACACCCCCAAAAGAGTGGGAAATATCAGAAATACATAATTGAGCAATTGCGCTGTAGTATAACAATGGCTGGGTAATGCCGATATACAGGTCTATTCTGCACAAGGTACAGACAAGTCCTGTGGGATCCATGCCTGTTGTTTTTTTTTTTTTTTTATAAAAGTGAGGTTGTCCACATTGGCTGTGGACAGGCGGTTGCTCTTGTCTGTGATAACGCCCCCTGCCGTGCTAAATACACGTTCAGACAATACACTGGCTGCAGGGCAGGCCAGCACCTCCAAGGCATAAAGGGCAAGCTCAGGCCAGGTGCTGAATTTGGAGATACAGAAGTTGAAGGGGGCAGACCCATCATCCAGTATGCTGCCAAAATGCTGCCTCCTGCTAAGACATTCCATATCAGCTGGTGGTGCTGGTTGTTGTGGCGTGCTGACATGGATTTTCCACATTTCAGCCATGCAAACCCTGCCATCTGGTGGTGCCCCAGCTGCGTTGGCAACCTCCTTCTCCGCCTTCGCCTTGTGCTTCCACTGTGCCCCCGCTGTCAGGTGGGAATGCCACCAGCAGCGCATCTACCAGTGTGCGCTTGTACTCGCGCATCTTATGATCATGCTCCAGTGAGGGAATTAAGGACGGTAAGTTGTCCTTGTAACGGTGATCCAGCAGCGTGGCCACCAAGTAATCAGCACAAGTTAGAATGTGGGCAACTCAGCGGTCTTTGCAGGGACACTGCAGCATGTAATCACTCAGGTGTGCCAGGCTGCCCAGAGGCAACGAAAAGCTGTCCTCTGTGGGAGGTGTATCGTCTGTGTCCACCAGCCACGCACCAGTGATGGCCATGAGCTGGTTTGGGTGCTACCCTGCTGTTAACACGGTTCCTCCTCCTCCATCTCCTTATCCTCCACCTCGTCATCCTCCAGAACTGTGCCCTGGCTGGACAATTGTGCACCTGGCATTTGTGGGTGCAGGAACCCATCCTTGGAGCCACTTGTGAATGACTGGCCTGAAACCCTATGAAATGATCCCTCTTCCTCCTCCTCCTGTGCTACATCCTCTTCCATCATCGCCCGAAGCGTTTTTGCAAGGAGGCATAGAAGTGGGATAGTAACACAGAACGGCGTCATCGGCACTGGACATGTTGGTAGAGTACTCGAAACAGCGCAACAAGGAATACAGGTCTCGCATGGAGGCCCACTCATTTGTGGTGAAGCGGTTCTGTTCCGCAGAACGACTCACCCGTGCGTGCTGCAGCTGAAACTCCACTATCACCTGTTGCTGCTCACACTGTCTGGCCAGCATGTGAAAGGTGGAGTTCGGCTGCAACGCTGACAGGCGTGCAGCAACAGGGTGAGAACACCGAAAGCGTGCACAGACAGCCCGTACTTTCTGCAGCAGCTCTGACATATCAGGGTAATTTTTAAGGAACCTCTGCACCACCAAATTCAGCACATGTGCCAGGCAAGGGATGTGCGTCAAACCGGCTAGTCCCAGAGCTGCTACAAGATTTTGCCCATTATCGCACACCATCAGGCCGGGCTTCGGGCTCACTTGCACCAACCACTCATCGGTCTTTTGGTCCATGCCCGTCCACAGCTCCTACGCGGTGTGGGGTTTGTCCCCCAAACAGATACGTTTTTTAAAACTGCCTGCTGTCGTTTACCATTGGCTGTGCTGAAGTTGGTGATGAAGGTGTTGCGCTGACCGGATGAGGAGGCGGTAGAGCATGAGGAAGCAGAGTAGGAGGAGGAAGCAACAGGAGGCAAAGAGATGCGCCCTGCAATCCTCAGTGGTGGAAGGACATGCGCCAAACTGCTATCCGCCTCAGGCCCAGCCGCCACTGCATTTACCCAGTGTGCTGTTAGGGAGATATAATGCCCCTGACCGTGCTTACTGGTCCACATATCTGTAGTTAGGTGGACCTTGCCACAGATGGCATTGCGCAGTGGACACCTGATTCTGTCCCCCACTTGGTTGTGCAGGGAAGGGATGGTTCACCTGAAAAAGTTGTGGTGGCTGGGCACGACGTACTGTGGGACAGCCACCACCATAAGGCTTTTAAAACTCTCCATCTCCACCAGACAGAATGACAGCATTTCAAAGGCCAGGAATTTAAAAATGCTGGCATTTAGGTCCAGGGATCGCGGGTGGGTAGGGGGGTACTTCCTTTTTCAGTATTTGGGAGATAGAGAGATGAACGCTTCCATGGGACATTGTGGAGATGCTTGGTGACCCAAGTGGTGGTGCTGCTGGCAGATCCTCTGTTTGCGGGGTGGCAGATGCCACTGTCAGTCCAGAAGTGGATGAAGAGGCTGAGACTGCAGCAGAAGAGGAAGCAGAAGGAGCCAGAGACCTTTCTTTGTTTTTGAGGTGTCTACTCCACTGCAGCTCGTGCTTTGCACTTAGATGCCTGGTCATGCAGGTTGTGGTCAGGTTGAGAACGTTTGTCTCGCTTCCGGCTCTGATTGCACAGCGTGCAAACCACCCGTGTTTTGTCACCAGCACATTCTCTGAAGAACTGCCATCTCAGGGAACTTCTTAGAGCTGTCTTTGTTGTGCTCTGTCCCTTGCTGCAGTGGGCAGTAGCAGGCGTACTGTCTAGGGGACGGCCGCTCCGCTTTTGCACCCTGCTCCCTCTTCTGCTGTGCTGGTGGCTCTGTGCGAACACCGCCTCTTCCTCCGAACTACACAGGTCACTCGTATGACCTTGATTCCATGTGGGGTCGAGGACCCCATTGTCCTTCACATCATCTTCCACCGAGTCTTCACCCCTGCCCTCCTTGTCAGTCTGCACACTGCAGAAAGCCACAGCAGTTGGCACCTGTGTTTCGTCATCATCCAAGATGTGCTCCGGTGGTCCTCCCATGTTTTCTTCCTGAAACATAAGTGGTTGGGCACAGTTGCACTCAATATCTTCCACTTCTGGGGCAGGGCTATGTGGATGGCCCTGGGAAACCCTGCTAGCAGAGTCATCAAAAAGCCGAAGAGGCTGCTCCATGACTTAGGCCTCAGACTGCTTGGCTAATATGCAAGGGGGTGAGGTGAAGGACTGATGGACATGGGCTGCAGGTGCCAGCTCTGATCTTTCAGCAGGAGACTGGGTGGGAGACAATGTGAAGGAACTGGAGGCACGGTCAGCCACCCAATCTACTATCGCGTGTACTTGTTCTGGTCTCACCATTCATAGCGCGGCATTTGTCCCTGAAGCTCTTCCCCATTATTACACCAGCCTGCATATCCCCCACAGCAGACCCGCACAACCAGCGATCTCAGATCAAGTGGGACACCGATCCCAGACCACGTGGACACCAACTACACGTGGAACGCAGATTTCGCAGTGCGCACTCCGCACACAGATCGGGAGCGGAGAATGCAGCGGAAAGGATCAGTCGCATCCACAGAAGATGGCTCAAAGGTAATAGCAGGCTGAGTATTGCCTCCGTGTGGGATGCCACCGGAGTTACTCAGACGTTACGCACCTGCTACTATTAGCTTTTTTACAAGTCTTTTTTTTACAAATTTTTACATACGTTTTTGCCATCTTTACCACTTGATTTATACCAGTTTTTGTGTACTATAAACAGTCATTCAATACCCCTGTGGATACATAAGGAACCCACTGCTACAATTTTATACAGTGGATTATTCTTGCCTAATTATATTACGGATCAGCCCACAACCTAATATCTGTATATGGACAGGATATATTGACTGTCAACCAACTAAAGGGCCACTTAAGGGCAATTGCGCTACTGATGTACTGAGACTTTCATTCTTTAAGCCCCAGGAAGGCAGATCTGGAATATTGTACCACCAGTGTTACTTTATGTGGTGATAACTTTAAAACGCTTTGACTTATCCAAGCCATTCTTAGATTGATTTTTCGTCACATATTGTTCTTCATGACACGTAAAATGGAGTAAAAAAAATGCATTTTTATTTATAATGAATACCAAATTTGCCAAAAATCACCAGAAATTTGCTAATTTCCAAGTTTCAATTCCTCTACTTCTATAATACATAGTAATAGCTACAAAAATAGTTATTCATTTACATTCCCCATATGTCATACATACTTTATGTTTGGATCATTTTGGGAATGACATTTTATTTTATGGGGACGTTACAAGGCTTAGAAGTTTAGAAGCAAAACTTTCAGAAATTTTCAAAAACCCACTTATTTAGGACCAGTCTGAAGTCACTTTGTGAGGCTTAAATAATAGAAACCACCCAAAAATTACCCCATTCTAGAAACTATACCCCAGAATTCATAGAAGATAGAGATTACATTTCAAAATTTCACTTTTTGAGCAGATTTTCCATTTTATAATTTTTTTTTTTTGCCAGTTACAAAGCAATGGTTAACAGCCAAACAAAACTCAATATTTATGGCCCTGATTCTGTAGTAGAAACTCCAAAATAGTTACCCCATTTTAGAAACTATGGGATAGCGTGGCAGTTTTTTTTGGTACGATTTTAGGGTACATATGATTTTCGGTTGCTTTATATTACACTTTTTGTGAGGGAAGGTAACAAAGAAATAGCTGTTTTTCGCACCGTTTTTATTTTTTGTTATTTACAACATTCATCTGACAGGTTAGTTCATGTGGTATTTTTATAGAGTAGGTTGTCATGGACACGGCAATACCTAATATGTATACTATTTTTTTTATTTATAGTTGTACACAATTATTTCATTTTTGAAACAAAATATAATCATGTTTTAGTGTCTCCATAGTCTGAGAGCCATAGTTTTTTCAGTTTATAGGCGATTATCTTGGGTAGGGTGTGATTATTTTTTTAAATTTTTTTTTGCGGGATGAGATGACCGTTTTCGGGTGCGTATGACTTTTTGATCGTTTGCTATTACACTTTTGTGATGTAAGCTGACAAAAAATTGCTTTTTTACACCGTTTTTTTTAATTTATTTTTTTAGGTCATGTGATATTTTTATAGAGCAGGTTATACGGATGCGGCGATACCTAATATGTATACTTTTTAAAAATTTACTTATGTTTTACACTAACAGCTTTTTTTAAACAAAAAAAATTATGTTTTAGTGTCTCCATATTCTTTATCTGAGGGCTTAGGTCATCTGATATGTTTATAGAGCCGGTCGATATGGTCATGGCGATACCTAATATGTCTTAGGTATCGATTCCCTATTTCTTTTACCAATTTTTTTTTATTTGGGGGAAATTACGTTTTTTGTTTTATTTTACTTAAAACTTTTTTTTTTAAGGGTGAAAACTTTATTTTTGCAACTTTTTTCACTTTATTTTTGTCCTTGGACTTCAACTTTTGGGGGTCTGATCCCTTTCACAATGCATTCCAATACTTCTGTATTGAAATACATTGGCTGTATGAGTATTACTCATCGGTACTACACATGACATATCGGTACGTCATGTGTCCTTAACACCTTAAGGACTTGCCCATTTTTTGCAAATCTGACCAGTGTCACTTTAAGTGCTGATAACTTTAAAACCCTTTGACTTATCCGAGCCATTCTGAGAGTCACATATTGTACTTCATGACACTGGTCAAAAAAAAAATATCATTTTTATTTATAAAATAAATACCAAATTTAGCAAAAAAATTTAAGAAAAATTTCCAAGTTTCCATTTCTCTACTTTTTATAATACATAGTAATACCTCCGAAAATAGTTATTACTTTACATTCCCCATATGTCTACTTCATGTTTTGGATCATTTTGGGAATGATATTTTATTTTTTGGGGATGTTACAAGTCTTAAAAGTTTAGAAGCAAATTTAAAACCCAATTTTTAGGGACCAGTTGAGGTCTGAAGTCACTTTGCGAGGCGTACATAATAGAAACCACCCAAAAATGACCCCATTCTAGAAACTACACCCCTCAACGTATTTAAAACTGATTTTAAAAACGTTGTTTTACGTTTACTTTGGGTAAGATTTTTCCGGGATTAGATGATGGTTTTATTGGCACTATTTTGGGGTGCATATGACTTTTTGATCGCTTGCTATTACACTTTTTGTGATGTAAGGTGACAATTTTTTTTTTATTTAGCCCAGTTTTTATTTTTTACGGTATTTATCTGAGGGGTTAGGTCGTTATATTTTTATAAAGCCGGTCGATACGGACGGGGCGATACCTAATATGTATACTTTTTATTTATTTATGGAAGTTTCACAGAATAACAGCTTTTTTAAAACAAAAAAAATGATATTTTAGTGTCGCCTTATTCTGAGCCATAGTTTTTTTTTACCTTTTGGGCGATTGTCTCAGGTAGGGGCTCATGTTTTGCGGGATGAGGTGACTGTTAGATTGGTACTATTTTGGTGGGCAAACGCCTTTTTGATCGCTTGCTGTTGTACTTTTTGTGATGTAAGGTGACCAAAAAATTGTTTATTTAGCACCAGACTTTCACTATCAGGCTACACAGAGCGGCGCCCAGCGACGGAGCGATGGGAGGAGACATCAGCTTCACTAGTGGGCGTTCCTTCTCCCTGGCTGTAGCGCTGTCCAATCGCAGCACAGGGGCCCAGAAAAAATGGTGAGTGCTGAGACATCGCTGGACGCCGCTCTTTGTGGGAATAATCCTATCATTGGTGGCGCAGTGCGCCCGCCCCTCCTCCGCCCCTCTCTTCTCATTGGTGGTGCAGTGCGCCCGCCCCTCTCTTCTCATTGCCGCCCCTCCTCCGCCCCTCTCCTCTCATTGGTGGCAGCGGCAGCAGCACAGGGGGGAGGGAGTACTGCTTCCTTCTCCCCGTGCTGCTGAGAGAACATGAGCGCCGATAGCAGCTCGCTAATGTTCAGAGATACTAGACTGCGCAGAAGCGCAGCCCAGTATCGGAAAAACTGAAATCCCTGTATCGTATCGATACCGGGACAAAAGTATCGATTGGGTATCGAAATTTCGATACCCGCAACAATCCTACTTCCATGCCATCAGGTCCCCTCTACAGCCGCATTGGGACCCGATGGCACCGCTCGATCGCCGCCGCAAACCGCAGGTCTGAATTGACTTGCGGTGATCACTGATACGGAGGGGGGGGGGGGGCATCCTGTCACAATTAACCCCCGCCGCGCCGCAATCTTTTTATAAAACTTAGGACGTACCGATACATCCTGAGTCCTTAAGGACTCGGGAAACAGGGCGTACCGGTACGTCCTTAAGGGGTTAAGTACCAGGACATCATGACGTACCGGTACGTCATATGTCCCTAAGAGGTTAAGGGCAATAAACTAAATTTTAATACACCCACCCGTTCTGCTCCTTACTCTTTACTCGACTCCAGATATATAGTGTGCCAGTCTGATTTTAATCATGTAAAGATCGGTGTGATAAACAAAGAGATTAACTCTTTCATGACGAAAGGTCATTGATGCCCCAGTGTCCAGGTCAAAATTTACAAATCCACTTTATGTGGTAATAGCTTTGGAACGCTTTTACTTATCCAAGCCATTCTGAGATTGTTTTCTCGTAACACATTGTACTTCATGACAGTCATAAATTTGAGTCAATATATATCACCTTTATTTATGAAAAAATCCCAAATTTACCCAGAAAATTTAAAAATTCTCAATTCTCTTGCAATTTTTCTGCTTCTAAAACAGAAAGTGATACCTCATAAAATATTTATCACTTAACATTCCCCATATGTCTACTTTATGTTGGCATCATTTTGGAAATGTTATTTTATTTTTTTGGGACGTCAGAAGGCTTAGAATTTCAGAAGCAATTCTTAAAATTAAGAAAATTTCCAAAACCCACTTTTTAAGGACCAGTTCAGGTCTGAAGTCACTTTTTGGGGCTTACATAGTGGATAACCCCCATAAATGACCCCATTGTAGAAACTACACCCCTCAAGTTACTCAAAACTGATTTTACAAACTGAGTTAACCCTTTAGGTGTTCCACAAGAACTAACGGAAAATGGAGATGAAATTTCTAAATTTCACTTTTTTGGTAGATTTTACATTTTATTACATTTTTTTTCTTTAATACATTGAGAGTTAACAGCCAAACAACACTTAATATTGATTACCCTGGTTCTGTGGTTTACAGAAACACCCCACATGTGGTCGTAAACCGCTGTACGGGCACACTGCAGGGCGCAGAAGGAAAATAACTCCACATGGTTTTTGGAAGGCAGATTTTGCTGGACTGGTTTTTAGACACCAAGCCCCCCTGATGCACCCCTACAGTAGAAACTCCCAAAAGGTGACAGTTTTATCGGTACTATTTTGGGGTACATATGATTTTTAATTGCTCTATATTACGTTTTTTTGTGAGGCAAGATAACAAAGAAATTGCTGTTTTGGCACTGTTTTGTCATACATTTTTTACAAGATTCATCTGACAGGGTAGATCATGTGCTATTTTTTATAGAGCAGGTTGTTACGGACGCAGTGATATCAAATATGTCAACTTTTTTTGTTTGTTTCAGTTTAACATAATAAGGCATTTTTGAAAAAAAATTATGTTTTTGTGTGTCTATTTCCTGAACGCCATATGTTTTTTATTTTTCTACTGATCGTCTTGTGCAGGGGCTCGTTTTTTGCAGAAAGAGTTGAGGTTTTTATTGGTACCATGTTTGGGTACATATGATTTTTTTGATCATTATTACACTTTATGGGGCAAGGTGACCAAAAAATTGGCTGTTTTGGAACAGTTTTTTTAAATTAATTTTTACAGCCTTCATCTGAGGGGTTAGGTCATGTGATAGTTTTATAGAGCAGATCGTTACTGACGTGGCAATACCCAATATGTATACTTTTTTCTTATTGATTTAAGTTTTACACAATAATAGCATTTCTGAAACCAAAATAAATTATGTTTTAGTGTCTCCATAGTCTGAGAGCCATAGCTTTTTTATTTTTTGGGCAATTGTCTTAAATATGGGCTCTTTTTTTCTGCGGGATGAGGTAACGGTTTGAATGGTACTATTTTGGGGTGTATATACCTTTTTGATCGCTTGGTGTTGCACTTTTTGTGATGTAAGGTGACAAAAATGGCTTTTTTTTTTTACGCAGTTTTTATTTTTTATGGTGTTTATTGGACGGGGTTGATCATGTGATATAATTATTGAGATGGTCGTTACGGACGCGGTAATACCTAATATATGTGTGTGTTTTTTGTTTGTTTTTAAAAAAAAATTATAGGAAAAGGCAATAAATTTTTTTTTATTTGCATTTTTATTTATTTATTTATTTTTACTTTTATTATTTTCACTTTTGTTTTATATCAGTTCCCTCTTGGATCTTGAAGATCCAGTGGGGCTGATAGTTGTACTATACTTTGCAATTCTCTTGCATTCCAAAGTATAATACTTCCAGATGTCCTGTAGGTGGCAGCACTGGACGCCTTTGCCATGGCAACCATCGGGTGCTGCAATCGCAGCGCAGCAGCCCCGATGGTTGAGAGAGGGAGCCCCCTCCCTCTATTAACCTCATGGATGCCGCTGCCGCGGCATCTATGGGGTTACGGCAGGGTGTCAGCATAGAGCTGACACTCGCTGCTGATGGCGGCGGCTCAGGAATGGTGCTGTCGCCATCACACAGAGCAGGGGGCAGCGGGCAGCGCTGGAAAAGGGGGGGATACGGCCAGCATTACAAATCGGGAAAGCATGTATATATTGGGCGGAGAGGGGGCGGACCGCATCAGGGGCAAGATACATGGATGGGGGGGCGGGGACCGATGGCAGAGGCAGGGCTCACGGTGGTGGTGGGGGGTTGGAGGCACACATGAAGGGGGCACAGATCGGGGGCTTCAGAGCGCAGATCAGAGCCTGAAACCGGCATTTTTTTTAAAACAAATTTTATTGGCAGAAAATGACAGGGTTGTATATGACTTGAAATGTCACAACAAACATTACATGTGGAAGTTAATCGCATGACAGTAAATACAGCAAACGACATCTCTATATCACATTTCTATTATGGCAAGTTGCCTGATGTAAAAGACATTGTGACTAATACACCCTCATTTTCTCCATTATCTCCTTTTATAATTTTTGTGCGCTAAACACCCCCCTCCTCCCCAAAATCCCCAAAAATATCCCCAACTAACAAAATTAGCTCCTTATGGCTCACCATGTGTGTCACCTATTGCCTAAACCTGAATTCCGTAGCTCACTACTTATCTCATCCCTCATGTCACTCACTGTCTAGCCGTCCGAGCTTCCCCTTTGTTTGTTTTTTCCAGGAGATACCACTGAGTGCCCAGGAACGGGGCAACCAATTCCATTATCTCGTCTTTGGGTAGTACCTTTTCAATGTAGTTTCTCCATTTATAAAAAAAAAAACTCTTTGTGGCTCTACCCTTACACTGTTCTGTGTCTAATCTTTCCATATACATTATCTGTTTTGCTGTGCCTAAAACCTCCTCCAAAATGGGCACCGAATGGTACAGCCAATGTCTCAAAATACTTTTCTTTGACAATAACATTACATGTATCCCCTTCATTCCAACCACCTGCGAGGAATTCCCATCCGGGTCCGTCGGGATATAATGAAAGATACATTGTTGAGGAGAGAGATCCAGTCCAACATTCCATATCTCCTTGATCTGGTCTACTACTGCCTTCCATAGTTGGGATAAGGACGGACACTCCCAGAGACCATGTAAGAGATTTGCCTTAGGTAACTGACATTTTGGACAGGCTCTGAGATAATGCGCCGGAGCATCCTTGTAAGATAGATCAAAGGCATATGTCGCCTTATGAAGGATTTTGAACTGCATCTCTCTCCAATCTTCACAGGTCACCGCCTGTCTCACTCTTTCTAGTCCCGCCCTCATTTTTGCTGTCAGCGAGTCATCCTTGAGTTCCCTCTCCCGGTGGCTAAATACCTTGTTACCCAGCCCTATGGAGTGGGTATTTTGGAGTCTGCCATACAAATCTGACAATGTCCAGGAGAAATGGGACTACTTAAAAGGTGCATTATTGAAGGCAACAGAAAATTGCATTAGACTTGTCAGTAAAAGCAAAAAAAGGAAGAGACCACTGTGGTACTCAGCAGAAGTGGCCCAAATCATTAAAAATAAAAAGCTAGCATTTTGTAATTATAAAAAAACCCAGAGCAATGAAGATAAGGAAATCTACAAGATTAGGCAGAAAGAGGCCAAGCAAGTTATAAGAACTTCTAAAGCTCAGGCAGAAGAAAAACTAGCTCAGTCTATGAAAAAAGGGGATAAGACATTCTTCAGATATATAAATGAAAAAAGGAAATTAAAATAAGGAATAACTAAATTAAAAATAAAGAACGGAAGGTATGTAGAAGAGAATAAAGGGCTAGCCGACTGCCTTAATGAATACTTCTGTTCAGTTTTTACAAAAGGAGAAGGACCTCCACTAGAAAGGATGACTATTAAATCGTTTGATGCATGTGTCTTTACAGAGGAAGATGTTCTAAGTTTGCTGTCTAAAGTGAAGACAAATAAGTCACAGGGGCCTGATGAGATACACCCAAAATTATTAAAAGAGCTTAGTGGTGAGCTGGCAAAACCGTTAACAGATTTATTTAACCAATCATTAGTAACAGGAGTCGTCCCGGAAGATTGGAAATTGGCAAATGTCGTGCCCATTCACAAGAAAGGTAGTAAGGAGGAATCGAGCAACTATAGACCAGTGAGTCTGACATCAATAGTAGGCAAATTAATGGAAACCCTATTAAAGGATAGGATTGTGGAACATCTAAAATCCCATGGATTGCAAGATGAAAAACAGCATGGGTTTACTTCAGGGAGATCATGTCAAACAAATCTTATAGATTTTTTTGACTGGGTGACTAAAATAATAGACGGTGGAGGTGCAGTAGACATCGCATATCTAGATTTTAGTAAGGCTTTTGACACTGTCCCACATAGAAGACTTATCAATAAACTGCAGTCATTGAGCATGGACTCCCATATTGTTGAGTGGATTAGGCAGTGGCTGAGTGACAGACAACAGAGGGTTGTAGTCAATGGAGAACATTCAAAACAAGGTCATGTTACCAGTGGGATTCCACAGGGATCTGTACTGGGACCAATTTTGTTTAATATCTTCATAAGTGATATTGCAAAAGGCCTCGATGGTAAGGTTTGTCTTTTTGCTGATGACACAAAGATATGTAACAGGGTTGATGTTCCTGGAGGGAAACGCCAAATGGAAAAGGATTTAGGAAAACTAGAAGAATGGTCAGAACTCTGGCAATTGAAATTTAATGTGGATAAGTGCAATATAATGCACCTGGGGCGTAAAAACCCAAGGGCAGAATATAGAATATTTGACACAGTCCTGACCTCAGTATCTGAGGAAAGGGATTTAGGAGTAATTATTTCAGAAGACTTAAAGGTGGGAAGACAATGTAATAAAGCAGCACGAAATGCCAGCAGAATGCTTGGATGTATAGGGAGAGGTATAAGCAGTAGAAAGAGTGAAGTGCTTATGCCGCTGTACAGAACACTGGTAAGACCTCACTTGGAGTATTGTGCGCAGTACTGGAGGCCATATCTCCAGAAGGATATAGATACTCTAGAGAGAGTTCAGAGAAGAGCTACTAAACTGGTCCATGGATTGCAGGATAAAACTTACCAGGAAAGGTTAAAAGACCTTAATATGTATAGCTTGGAAGAAAGAAGAGACCGAGGGGATATGATAGAAACTTTTAAATACATAAAGGGAATCAACTCGGTAAAGGAGGAGAGCATATTTAAAAGAAGAAAAACTACCACAAGAGGACACAGTTCTAAATTAGAGGGGCAAAGGTTTAAAAGTAATATAAGGAAGTATTACTTTACTGAGAGAGTAGTGGATGCATGGAATAGCCTTCCTGCAGAAGTGGTAGCGGCAAATACAGTGAAGGAGTTTAAGCATGCATGGGATAGGCATAAGGCTATCCTTCATATAAGATAGGGCCAGGGACTATTCATAGGATTCAGATATATTGGGCAGACTAGATGGGCCAAATGGTTCTTATCTGCCGACACATTCTATGTTTCTATGTTTCTAATGTACCAGCCGAGTTGTCCCGGCCTATCAAGCTCTCAAACCAGGCAAGCCTATCTGGTCAATCAACCTTTACCTGGTCCATGCAATACGACTTAACCTGGGCATATGCTAGAAAATGTGATGCTGGTAACTGATACTGAGTCTGAAGTTGTGACCAGGGAATCAATTTGTATCCCGTGGGGGTTAAAATGTGCTTCAGGGTATGGATTCCCTTCTCCCTCCATTTGTGGAATAGCGAGGATTGTCTCCCAGCCTGGAAAGCAGGGAGCGTCCACAGGGGCATATATGGGGTGATGTACATTGGTAACTTATACACTTTCCTGACTGCTCTCCAAGCAGCTGTTGTATCTCTTATCAGGGAATATCGCTTTATTACTCGGGGCATGTCTCTAATTCTGGAGTGCAAAAGGGCCACCAGGTCCTCCGGGGCTACCAACTCTGCTTCTAGAGCCCTATTAGAAAAGGAGGTATGCCATATCCAGTCCTTAATATGCCTTGTCAGGGCAGCTAAATTATACCCCCTAATATCCAGTAAATGGATCCCACCTTCCCATTTCGTCAAACAGAGTTTTTCGTAGCTTATTCTGGGGCGTTTCTTGTTTTTCCGCAGAAACTTAATAAAGGCGCTTCTAATTTTGCCTACATCTTGATATTTAATAAGAAGGGGTATGGTTTGCATCGGATACAAGAGTCTAGCAAAACTAATCATCTTCAAAAGATGTGCCCTTCCAAATAGGGATAGTGGGAGATTAGACCATTTCTCCAGTTCTTCTCTTATTCTTCTAATCAAAGGGTCATAGTTCAGAGAATAGAGAGCATTTGAATGCTTCCCTATTTTAATCCCTAGGTATGTCAGATGGTTTGAAACAATCTCCACTCTAGGATTGGGGTCAGATCGTGGAGTTTGTTCCTGTAAGTATAGGAGCTGGCTTTTGCTCACATTTATTTTATAACCAGTGGCCTCTTAATATCTCTAGGGGAGTCAAGAAAGAGTAATATATCATCGGCAAAGAAAATTAACTTTACCTCTTGCTTTCCTACTCTAATACCTCTGTAAACATCTGACCGCTTTAGATAACGGACCAATGGCTCCAGAGCTAGATTAAAGAGGAGTTGGGAGAGAGGACAGCCCTGCCTGGTGCCCTTCATAAGTTGGAAAGTTTCAGATAGAAAACCCAGGAGGCTGACCCTAGCTTGCGGTCTTTGGTACAAACCCTCTAGTGCTGATCGAATCTGACCTTTAAAACCAAATGCGTCCAGGGACCAACGCAGCCACTGCCAATTGACATTGTCAAAAGCCTTTTCTGCATCTAATGATAGGAGGGCCGGTTGGTTCCTGGAGGCTCCACTCTGACCAAGAAAGTCCTAAACAGCGAGTACCGTTCGAATATTCATAACCGCTGCTCTGCCCTTGGTGAAACCCACCTGATGGCGACCTATCAGATCTGGCATATAGTCTGCCAATCTATTCGCTAGAATCTTCGAGAAGATTTTCAGATCTTGGTTAATTAATGAAATCGGCCTATAGGAGCCTACCAGACTGGGGTCTTTGCCTGGTTTTAAAATGACCTTAATATGGGCCGTGTTTCCCGTAGGCATAATTTCCCCACCTTGCATTATCGAGTTGAAGATTGACTTCAAGGGTAAGATTATCTCCGGGGTCAGCATCTTATAAAATTCGCCTGGAAAGCCATCTGGCCCTGGCGCTTTCCCGTTTGACAATGTTTTAATTGTCCTTTTTACTTCGTCTTCTGTGATCTGAGCATTAATATTAGCTAGGGCTTCTTCTGAGATCTGGGGGAGTCTAATTTTAGATAATAACTCTTTAGCTTTATTACTATCCCATGGGCTTTGTGAGTATAGTTTGGCATAAAATCGTGCAAAGCGGTCAGTTATACTTTTCATATCTTGCAATTTCCCTCCTGTCTCATCTAAAATGTTGGACAGACACAATGTGCCCCTGTATGTCTTGGCCAAGGATGCCAACAGCTTGCCAGCCTTATTACCAAATTTATAAAAAGTGGCAGCTTTTTGGTTTAGAAATAATCTGGATTGCGCCTCTGCATAATGATCATATGTGTGCTTGGCTGTCACCCACCCTGTTCTATTTTGGTCTGAGGGGTCTTCCATGAAAAGCGTATAGGCTTTCCTAACACTTTCTGATGCCAGTTTATATTGCTCTCTGATCTTCTTCCTTTTGGCGGATACGTGGGAAATGATGCGGCCTCTCAACACTGATTTTGACGTTTCCCAGAAAAGGACATGATCCTCTACATGAGCTTTATTATCTTCCGCAAACTCCCACCACCACCACCCTTTCAGTCTATCTAGGAAGTCCTCATCAGTAAATAGGTGGCTAGGAAGTCGCCATGTGATGTTCTGACCTCTGGGGGTGATACTTGCTAGATCAATCATCACTGGGGAATGATCAGATATGACCATGTCTAAAATCTCTCCTTTTTCCACCCTGCGCATTAATTGTTGTGAGGCTAATATATAATCGATTCTAAACCATGAATTCTGTGCATGAGAGAAATGCGTGAATTCTCTCAATAGGATTAAAGAATCTCCATACATCTACTAGATCTGTAGCCTGTAGAAATGGGTCAATCGAGAAGCCGCCACTCTTAATAGATGTCTGCGAGATCTGAATTTGCTTACGATCCTCTCTTACATCCCTGACTGCATTTAAATCCCCAGCAACCAGTAATTGACCATCTCCTTCCTGTAATACCTTCGATGTTAGTTCTTTAAAGTATGTTGCATGGGCTGTGTTGGGACCGTATACATTGATAATCTTTAGCCTCCCCACATCTAACTCCAGTGTGACAGACATTAGATGCCCAGAGTCATCACTGTGACTCTCAATAATATTGTGCCGCACCTGTCTGTGTATAAGGGTTAAAACCCCCGCTTTTCTTCCTACAGATGAGGAACCCAGGACCTGTCCTACCCACATACGTCTCATACGCCAGAAGTCTGATTCCTCCAGGTGGGTCTCCTGCAGAAGGGCGATATCCACATCTAACCGCCTAAGATGCTTCAATATGGAGACTAGTTTTTGAGGGGCTCTCAGCCCCTTGACATTCCATGTCACTATTTTCAGCTATTATGGACCCACCTGGAGGAAGTGAGCTATGTTTTATCAGGTTTCTTATAAATTGGACACCATATCTGTGGAGCAAAACAGAACAACAAAAAAACATTAATCTTTCCCCCCCACCCCCCCAGAACTTACTCCTAGTGGGAGTTAAACAATACCAGCCAACAGTCTCTCTGAACTTCACTTTTTTCGCCCAACTCTGTCTAGACTGGCTGACATCTAGAACATCAGAGTAACACATCATGTTTAAGAAGCACATTAGCCACGCCAAGGCTCCATGTGCCCCTGGTTATGTAACCGGTATACCGCTCCTCCGCATTGCAACAAGAGATACAGGAAGATTTCATTACCCGCCTCAAGTATCTCAGGCATATCGGCCCCGATAACCTTTCTTGAAATACCCTCCCTTCTTTTTTTTTTTTTTCCTTTTCTTCCCCCTTCTTCATTTTCATTCTTTTCCCCTCTCTCCCTCCTATTCCTTATGTCATCAAAAATTCCCGCCCTGCGTTGACTTTCACTAGCTGGCAAGCTTCCCACTTACGGTCCGTGACGGGCGCCGAACTAAACAGAAGTCTGCTCGCTGGGTCAGTCAGCGTATGAAATCAGGCAGGTTAGGTGGTAAGTAAGAGTCATCAGTCCCAAGTAGGGCTCGAAGCTTGGCTCGGGCTCAGTCATGGGGTGCGGGGCAATGGGCTCGGAGGGTGAGACCTCGCCAGGCCTTGATGATAGTTGCCTCTCTGGGACGCTCTGCGGTCCGCTCTGCTGTCCGCTCTGCTGTCTCCCAACGCTTCCTTTGCGTCCGACGGCGTGAGGTAGGTGTCGATGGTTCCATCTTGATTGAAGACTCTTAAAGTCGCCGGATATACCAGAGCAAACTTGATCTTCTCTTGGGCTAAATAGGAGCATATCTCAGAGAAGGCCCGTCTTTTTTTTGCTACTTCAGCAGAATAGTCACTGAATAGGAGGATTTTATGCCCCCGGATCTTTGCAGCATGTCCCATTTTTCTGTATTTAGCCATGAGGGACTCTTTTTCTGCATAATTTAAGAATCTAGCAATCGTAGCCCTCGGCCTCTGTTTGGGATCCGTCCCTGATGGTTCTCTTGGCGGTCCAATATGGTGAGCTCTCTCCACCGTCAAGGGGCCCGGCAGTCCCAGTGCTTTGGGGAGATCTACTGCACATATCTGCCCAAGTTGGCCCGGAGGGAACTCCTCCGGGAGGTCCAAAATCCTGAGGTTGTTCCTTCTGGAACGATTTTCCAAATCGTCCAGTTTGTTCCTCAGGGATTGGTTTGTCTGGAGGGATTCTTTCAGCAAGGATTGTGCCCGTTCTAACTCATCCTCTATTAATCCCACTCGCTGTTCGACCTCTTGTATTTGGAGGGCATGTTGAGCCACTTCACCGTGGATCTCTTTCAAGCAAGATGCGACTGTGGCTTCTAAGGAGGCCTTAATATCTGGCGCCAAAAGTGCCGCAACCTCTATGGCTAATGCCTTGCAGGATATTTCTGCGCCCTGCGAGTGAGGAAGGGTCTGATGGAGGGGAATTGTGGATACCTCATTGACTGGCATAGCGGGAGGTTGCGATGAGGAGCGAGTGGGTCGCCTCTTCATGTCCGCCATATTTGGCTCCAGCCGTGCCGTCTCTCTGTCACGCTGCGGGAGCGAAGCGTTCAGTGCTGGGAACCGCTTCGCAATAGAAATTTCTCCATCCGTGACCTCCCGATCACGGGTTATAATTCCAGAGCTTTGTAGCTCTAATTAAGCGGCGAAACCCCCTAGGGATTGCAACAGGGGCACGGAGCTTCAGCTACCTCCGTCCTTCCATCGGCGCGCCGGAACCGGAAGTCCGAAACCGGCATTTTAACACTGCCACGATCCGATTGGTTAGTCTGCACTGACTAGACCACTCTGATTTGTCCAATGCCGGCATTACTAGACTGTATGCTGTCCGTGACCGCACCAGGGCAGGGGAAGAAGCTTTAATCCAAGCGATTTGCAGCGATTGGATTAAAGAACTGCAATGACGTCTATACACGTGGTAGCTACACGGGGTATGTGCAGCTATCACGTATATATACGGATTGCAGTCGGGAAGGGGTTAAAAACAGCGCTGGTTTGAAAGTGGTATCACTGGAGAGGAAGCACATGGGAAATGATTAATGAACTATTAAATATACAGTGCAATAGGAAGTACTATGCATACCAGGAGCATTGTGCATTTTGAAAAAACAATGTCAGAAACTACACGTTTTATATAGCACTATAGACTTTTAAGTAATAAAAAAATGGTTAAAAAAAAATGCCAGATATTACTGTAAAACCTTTAGTGGCATCTAGAATGCACTACATGCACAGCAAGCCATGAGGAGGAAAAAACTGCCTGTAGAGCTCTTGAGGAGGGACACATTTGGAGAAGGCTGCATATTATTTATTTATTTTTTACACCATTTGCCATGCATGATAAATGTGAAATTTTAATATTTTTTACATTTGGACGTAACAGTGCCAAATGATTTTTTTAGAAAAGAAATGTTAAGTTTGTTTTTTAAATATTTTTATATCATTGAAAAGTCTATTAAGGTTATTTTTCCATTTTTCTTTTAATGAGTACCCTTAGAGGACTTTAACGTCTGTATTGTTATGAATAGCGGCTATGTCCACATACTGGCAGGGCAGGGTATAATAGGAGGTGTAATAAAGTACGTCCTGCGGCATTCTGAAGGTCCCTGGCTGCCATAGCAACCGATCTGCCCCCTCCCCTTTGGTAGGTGGGTGCCAATCTGAAGACAGGACAGAGGGAGTCACAACTGCCCACGCATCTGATGGGTTAAAGGATCAGAGTTATCTCTGATGTCAGCTGCTGCTGGTAGGTGTCAGTAAGTGCAGGGAGATATAATAGCATATAAGTAGCAATCATTTGAAAGTATGGCAACATTCAGGTAATAGGCTAAGAAAAATATGTTTACCGTCACTGATAGAATATTGCTCACTTCTTGAAAAGACGGTTTAAAATGAAAATAACTAAACTTTAAATATCACTGTAAAAATATAGCAATTCCCTAACTGTTTGTAAATACAAGTGGATAGACTGCGGACAATAGGTAACACTGTTTATGGATAGTCACAGTTATCCAGTAGCTATCCATAGGGTAATAACACTAAAAAGCTGATGGCCCTTGATAGTCCTGTGACTATTGTATTGTTTAAGTCCCACTAATATCGCCACCAAACTAAGGCTACTTTCACACTAGCGTTCGGGCGGATCCGTTCTGAACGGATCCGCTCATAATAATGCAGACGGAGGCTCCGTTCAGAACGGATCCGTCTGCATTAAAATGGAAAAAAAAAAGCTAAGTGTGAAAATAGCCTCGGACGGATCCGTCCAGACTTTCAATGTAAAGTCAATGGGGGACGGATCCGCTTGAAGATTGAGCCACATTGTGGCATCTTCAAACGGATCCGTCCCCATTGACTTACATTGTAAGTCTGGACGGATCCGCACGCCTCCGCACGGCCAGGCGGACACCCGAACGCTGCAAGCAGCGTTCAGCTGTCCGCCTGTCCGTGCAGAGGCGAGCGGAGCGGAGGCTGAACGCCGCCAGACTGATGCAGTCTGAGCGGATCCTCTCCATTCAGACTGCATCAGGGCTGGACGGCTGCGTTCGGGTCCGCTCGTGAGCCCCTTCAAACGGAGCTCACGAGCGGACCGACGAACGCTAGTGTGAAAGTAGCCTAACATAGGGTCCATAGACATAAACCAAACACTGAACTCCAAGGTGTCCATGTATTTCTAGCCACCAAGGACACCTAGTACGCCGCTAACTCACTATTAGCTGATAGCATACAGCCCTACTCTATTCATTTCTAGTGCCCTGTAGCGGGCACCTCATCAGGAGCTGGTAACATGTCAGTGGAAATAATTATACTAATGGCTCGTGCAGCAGCACCGGCTGGTATGGCTGTCAACATTCAGGTAACAGTCCAACAATACTCCCTAATTGACAGCTAACTCTGCATGACCAAGCATACAAGGAAAGTTGTCAGCCACTAATGAAGCTACCCATGTAACTCTGTAACATAGAAGTGAAGTTTAAATGAATAAATTAGGGTATTTTCACACTTGTGGCAGCGTAATCCGGCAGGCAGTTCCATCGCCGGAAGTGCCTGCCAGATCCGTCAAAACGTATGCCAACTGATGGCATTTGTAAGACGGATCAGGATCCTGATCCGTCTTACAAATGCATTGAAATGCCGGATCCGTCTTAACGTTTTCATCCGGAAGACTGGATCCGGCATTCATTTTCTTAACATTTTTTTTCGGTCTGCGCATGCGCAGACTGGAAGGACGCATCCAGCATTGAAGTATTTTGAATGCCGGATCCGGCACTAATACATTCCTATGGAAGAAAATGCCGGCATTCCGGCAAGTGTTCCAGTTTTTTGGCCGGAGATAAACCGTAGCATGCTGCTGTATTATTTCCGTCCTGAACAGTCAAAAAGACTGAATTGAAGACATCCTTATGCAGCCTGAACAGAATACTCTCCATTCAGAATGCATGAGGATAAAACTGTTCAGTTATTTTCTGGTATAGAGCTCATAGGACAGAACTCTATGCTGGAAAAGAAGATTGCTAGTGTGAAAGTACCCTTACAAGTTTTACTAAATCTTTTTCCATAAAGCTATACTTTAATCTGCTCAGCTTTATAACATGCTCCCTACAGATTACATTGCATTTTTATGGTGACAGAATTATTTTAAATGATTGTTTTATATGCTTCATTTTTAGTGTTCTGGAAAAGTATGGAATCAAACCTTCTAAAAAATACCAGGTATATAATGAATTACATTTTATCAATCATGGGTGATATCTACTTAATATACCAGACTTTTTTTCCAGTTGTTTTATTGCCTAAATATGTGTTTTTTAAAGGCCAAAGTAAATCTGTAATTTTGTTTCTATGACACCTATGCAGACCTTCAAAACAAAAATCTCCTGTGCAGTCTTATC
Organism: Bufo gargarizans; assembly: GCF_014858855.1. NCBI lineage: Eukaryota > Metazoa > Chordata > Amphibia > Anura > Bufonidae > Bufo > Bufo gargarizans. Next base: position 424,620,755 of record NC_058083.1, read on the forward strand.
CTGCCATCATATTTTCTAATATCTGTTTTTGCTAACTTACTGAATTTGCGTTAATGTAAAGTAGGCTTTATGCTAACATAAAGAGTTCATTTGCTGTTACCAAAGTTAACATAGGAGCTGTAGAAGTGAAATAGGACATTTTAATTAAAGGGGTAAAATATTCAATATTTTTGAAACTAGTAAATGGATCTGAATATCTTTCTAATTGCCTGTAATAAGAAATATATAACATGCATCTGTTCAGCGCCACCTGCTGTTTGTTCTTTTTCTGATAACTCTGTCCACCTCAGTAACATTGCTGAAGTGGGCGCACATGCTCAGTTTCCTCCTTCAACTGCTACTAACAGTATCAGGTAGAAAGCTACAGCAGAGAGGACACCGTCCCGCTCTCATGAGCTGCCAGCTTAAAATAAATCTAGCAGAGTAAGGAATGAGGGGGAAGTCTCTAGATTTCAGATTACATTGGCACAATAAAAATGGTTGTCAAGTTAAGCAATCTAACCCAGGTATACTGTTATGGGTAGGTCATGTGTAATATATACAGCTGTTGAATGGAAGAAGGAGGAGAGAGACTATGTGTAGGAGTCCTAGTAAAATGGTAACTTTGGGAGTGCAGTTCTGCACACATTATTCAGTTGTGCAGCAGGGCACGATTGAAGCCTAGATGGCCTTGATGGGAGTGTCACACATGGAATATTTTTCCCAGCTAAAGCCACATATAGAAAAACGAATTTTCAAATACACATTATGTAGAAGAGGAGAGGACACTAAGGATAATTGGCAACCAGCCTCTGGGGCACTGCATACTGATATACAGACCAAATTGATGACGGCATTATTCAACACCATGGAAAATTAGCTATGGGACAAAATGTTCCACCAAGTAGATATTTCTGTTCTGTTGAAATATATATATTATGACCACCAGCTTATATCCAGGGTAAACGCCATGTGCAGCACAGACAGCAGCTTGACAGGCTGGGAGTGCTTCAGTAAGGTCCCGGTAAGTTGTCACAGGTATCTGTAGCCAAGCTGTTTACAGCACATTCCACAGCTGCTGGAGGATGCTTGGGGTGTCATCCATAGACCGAAAACAAATGAGGTGGTCCCATAGATGCTCAATTGGGGACAAGTGTGGGAAATTAGGGGGCCTTGGAAGTCATGGTCATGCAACTAATGTCAGACATTTCTAGCTGTGTGACCTGTTGCATTGTCTTCCTGAAAGATCACATCTGATAGAGAATTGGGAGTCCAATTTTAAATCAACCAATAGGCCTCAGTGGGTAGATCTCAAAAGTCAAAGAAACACAAGCAACATATGACTGATGGGAAGGAGTAAGGAAAGAGAAAAAAAAGCAAGGAGATTTGTGGCTACGTAACCACAACATGGTGCCTAGTTAAGCCATCTAAGACAATAAGGTCTGGTACTCAGCTGTACTCTGGGAGAGAATCCAAGGGGTCCAAGCTTTGACAAAGAGCTCATGTGTATGTCTGAGAGAGACAGTGAACGGGATTTCCACAGAGCTGGTATACAGGAAAAGACAGCATTTACTAAGTGTCTTATGATAGACTTAGGCCTCTTTCAGACGGGCATTGCGGAAAAAGGTGCGGGTGCGTTGCAATGTGTTTTGCACTCGCGTGAGAAAAATCGCGCAAGTTTGGTACCCAAACCCGAACTTCTTCACAGAAGTTCGGGCTTGGGATCGGTGTTCTGTAGATTGTATTATTTTTCCTTATAACATGGTTTTAAAAACATGGGGTTAAAAAAAAAAAAAAAAAAAATTTTTAACTCGCCTTAATCCACTTGATCGTGTAGCCCGGCATCTCTTCTGTCTGTCTTCTGTGCTATGTGCAGCAACAGGACCTTTGGTGACGTCACTCCGGTCATCACATGATCTTTTACCATGGTGATGGATCATGTGATGACCGGAGTGACGTCACCACAGGTCCTGTTGCTGCACACAGCACAGAAGACAGACAGAAGAGATGCCGGGCTACGCGATCAAGTGGATTAAGGCAAGTTAAATTATATATTATTTTTTTAAACCCCTCCAGCGCTATTTTACTATGCATTCTGTATTCAGAATGCTAATATTTTCCCTTATAACTATGTTATAAGAGAAAATAATAATGATCGGGTCTCCATCCCGATCGTCTCCTAGCAACCGTGAAAATCGCATTGCATCCGCACTTGTTTGCAGATGCTTGCGATTTTCACGCAACGCACAAGTGAACAGCCCCATAGAAATGAATGGGTCGGGATTCAGTGCGGGTGCAATGCATTCAACTCGCGCATCGCATCCGCACGGAATACTCGCCCGTATGAAAGGGGCCTTAAGAGGAGAGATGCAGTAAGAAGAACTCTGTATTGGGTATTGAAAAGGGAAAGATCTGAGAGAAAGTCAGATGTATTCTTTCCCACAATGATCTGGCCTTTTGGCACTGCCAAAAAATATGAGTGTGCCCTCTGCTAAGTCACAACACCAGCACATTAGGGAGGATGCGGGGAACATCTTGTATAGTCATGTTGGAACATAATACCTCCTGGTCAGTATCTTGTAACCTTCTTTCCAGGACGTCCTCCATGACAGCACTACATGGAGGTTGTCTCCCCCGCACACTATTGGGACAGGAAACAGAGGTTAAAAGCTCCCCCCCGCCCACCTTCACCAGTATTTTTTCCTGTCCCAATAATGGACGGTGCAGAGAGAGGGTCTCTCTTTTTGGACCTTTCTTCTTTTTTTTTTCCTTTTTGTGTTTTCTTTCCTTTCTCGCTGGGCTAAAACCCTTAAGCTAGGGTCCCTTAGCCTCCCAGCCCCCCCAGTACCTGTGGGTCATGCGGCTCACTGCTGGAAATCCAGGGAGCCGGAGCGTCTTCTGTCACTTCCAGCCTTCTGCGCTGAGCCAGAAGTGATGTAGAGACGCCGGGAAAGGAGTGCGCATGCGCGTAACCTCCGACACCGGATCCAGTATGGCGGAGCCCTGCGATCAATCCCCACAGCAAGGGACGCTGGAGGCATGGCGTTCTGGCCTCGCGTCCCATCCGGATCCCTGAGAGTGACCGGAAGGAGAAATGGGAGGAGCATCCACGCCAGGAGGGGTAAGTGCCAGTGGCATTTAAAAATCTGGTTGGGCTAAGTGTGAGTCCCTCACTCATGGATTCATCCAGTATGAGAGAACAGTCCTCAAACCCTCCTGCCCAGGGACATGTGAGTAACCCAGCACCACATGGAAGGGAATAATGATAGTTTAGTGAAGCATTATAGCCTGTTTATTCTATCATCATGTCTCTTAGGGAGAAAAAGATCCTACCCTTAAGGTGGAGAGTAAAAAGAAGCCTAAAAGATGTGCTATCTGCAGCAAAAGGCTTCAAGATTCATATACAAAGAAGCTTTGTGCGGAATGTATTATAAAATGATGAAAGAGGAACAGTCGTCCCTGTTAACAGACCTTAGAGCTATCATTAAAGAAGAATTTAAAGCAACAGTTTCCTCCTTGATAATGCCTAAGGTGGCTGAGCAAACCACCGGGATAAAAAGATCTAGAGAAGCCATAGAATCAGACCCAGAGGTTATAGAGGTGGAATATTCAGAAGAGAAGGAAGAAGAGGAGTCCTTGCCTTCTTCATCTCATGAGGAGAAACGTAAATACTGTTTCTCAACTGAGGACATGGATTCCCTTCTGACCGCAGTTAGGCAGACAATGGATATCTCAGACGAACCGACAAAAAGATCCATTCAGGAAGAAATGTTTGCTGGCCTAATTACAAAAAAGAGAAAAGTTTTTCCCTTGAATTCTAGCTTAAAACAAATGATCCTAGATGAGTGGGAAAATGTAGAAAAAAGGCTTTTTATTCCTAGGGAATTCAAAAGTCGCTTATCCTTTGACAAAGAGGATACTAAACTATGGGAAGAAATCCCCAAAATAGACGCCCCAGTTGCCAGGGTAGTTAAAAAAACAGCGATCCCATTTGAGGACTCCTCCCAGCTGAAGGAACACATGGACCGCAAGGCTGATGGTCTCCTGAGAAAATCTTGAGAGGCTTCTGCGGCCTTGATTTCAACTAACGTCGCAGCTACATCAGTTGCTAGATCCTTACTAATATGGTTATCTCAGCTGGAGAATCATTTGTCAATGGGAACTCCCAGGGAAGACATTTTGGAGACTATCCCGCACCTAAAGATGGCGACTGCCTTTACAGCGGATGCCTCGGCTGAGTCAGTCAGGTTCGCAGCTAAAACTGGGGCCCTTCTGAACACCGTAAGGAGAGCTCTGGTTAAAGAACTGGTCTGGCGATCTTACCTCAAAGAATAAATTGTGTGCAATTCCATTTTCGGGATCATATGTGTTTGGGCCTAGCCTGGATAAAATTCTTGAGAAAGCCTCAGATAAAAAAATAGGGTTTCCATAAACGAAAACTAGGAAGAAACCTTTTTTTCGTAGAAAATTCTAGCCAAAAAACCAAACGTATAAAGATGAGGGAAAGTCTGGAAGATGGTCCTATACAAAAGGGGGTAAGGGCAGAGGATTTCTGCTTAACCCCAACACTTCCCAAGACAAACAATGACGCCAGGCCAGTCGGGGGGAGATTAAGATCCTTTCTCCCAGCATGGAGTCAAATAACTCAAAACCCTTGGGTGCTTCAAATTATTCATGAAGGATACAAAATAGAATTTATATCCGCTCCGCAACAAAAATTTGTCCTGACAGGGTACGGAGAAGGTACATTACAGGCAAATCTTTTAAAAGACGTCGCAAAATTGAGGAATCTAGGCAGATCAGGAAGGCAGGGGCTACTATTCAAGGTTATTTCTGGTCAAAAAGCCAGATGGTTCATTCAGAACTATAATCAACCTAAAACCCCTAAACGTCTTTATAAAGTATCGCCGCTTCAAGATGGAATCAATAAGATCCACTACACCCCTCATTTCTCAGGGAGTGGTAATGTGCACCTTGGACTTAAAGGATGCTTACTACCATGTACCAATACATCCGCACCACCAAAATTTCCTAGGGTTTGCAGAAAGAGAAGCGGGGTAAGTAAATCATTATCAGTTTCAATGCCTGCCCTTTGGGATATCAACAGACCCTCGGGTGTTTACAAAGCTGGTAATAGAGATAGTGGCCTTCGTCAGACTGAAGGGAATAAAGATTGTACCTTATTTAGACGATCTTCTCCTAACCGCATATTCCGCGATAGTACTAACGGAGCAAACACAGACAACAATATCCCTCCTACAGGATCTAGGCTGGATCATAAATTGGGAAAAATCAGACATAGTACCAGAAACCAGAAATTTTTTCCTTGGAACGATGCTAGATTCGAATCTACAGAGGTCTTTCCTTCCAGTTAAGAAACAGCAGAACCTTGTCAAAAGATTGGAAGCGTTTCAGAAGAAATCAGTGTGCACCATCAGAGAGGCCATGAGCATTCTGGGCCTAATGACATCTTGTATATTCACGGTACCGTGGAGTCAACATCACACGAGTCCTACAAAAGATGATCCTAGCGGTCTGGGATGGAGACCATCGATCCATAGACCGGAAAATCCCTATAAGAGAAAATGCTCTGAAATCTCTGGATTGGTGGCAAATATCAGACAACCTATCAAAAGGAGTCTCCTGGAATCTAAGTCCATATATTGTAGTGACAACAGATGCCAGCCAACAAGGATGGGGTGCAAAGGTTGGAATCTACTACTTCCAGGGAACCTGGAACCAGACCATAAAGAACAGATCTTCAAATTTCAGAGAGCTTCAGGCCGTTTGGGAGACACTCAAACAGAGTCGAGATCTTTTGAGCGGACAGAATATAAGAATCCTATCAGACAATATGACAGCGGTGTCCTTCCTCAAACATCAAGGGGGAACAAAATATCCTCTCCTTCAGAATCTGACAAACAAATTTTTTTCCTGGGCAGAAGAGAATGTGCTGTCAATCTCAGCGGTTCACCTACAGGGTTCAAGAAACCAGTCGGCAGATTTCCTCAGCAGACATTTTATAGATCCAAACGAATGGACTCTGAACAGACAGGTGTTTCTAGAACTGACATCAACATGGGGATACCCAGAGATCTATCTCTTTGCATCAAGGGAGAATGCACAAACAGCCTCCTTCTTCTCCAGAAATCCAACCGATCATCCCACAGCAGTAGACGCTTTATCCCAGCCCTGGAACATGAAGCTAGCTTATGCGTTTTCTCCTTTCCCCCTGATTTCAATAGTCCTGAGGAAGATCAGCAGGGAATCATCCAGAGTGATCTTCATAGCTCCTTTTTGGCCAAAACAAGCCTGGTTCCCGGTTCTGTCCTCACTAAGTCAAGAAAATCCGATTCCTCTCCCTCTCAGGCCAGACCTGTTGCATCAGGGTCCAATCTGGAAGTAACCAAGCTGAAATTAACAGCGTGGCTTCTGAAAGGGACTTGTTAAAATTACAAGGTTTCTCAGACGAAGTAATATCCACCATTCAGAGAGGCCATAAACAGTTTGCCATAAAATTCTGCTCCTGGATGACACTGAGAGAGAAGAATCCTCTACTCCCGAGTCTGGGAGATATTCTTGATTTCCTCCAGGATGGGTTCAACATGGGTCTTAAACCCAGTACCCTTAAGGTTCAGACTGCAGCCTTAGGCTAGTTTCACACTAGCGTTCGGCTGTCCGCTCGTGAGCTCCGTTTGAAGGGGCTCACGAGCGGACACGAACGCTTCCGTCCAGCCCTGATGCAGTCTGAATGGATGCGGATTCGCTCAGACTGCATCAGTCTGGCGGCGTTCAGCCTCCGCTCCGCTCAGCAGGCGGACACCTGAACGATGCTTGCTGCGTTCGGGTGTCCGTCTGGCCGTGCGGAGGCGTGCGGATCCGTCCAGACTTACAATGTAAGTCAATGGGGACGGATCCGTTTGAAGATGCCACAATATGGCTCAATCTTCAAGCGGATCCGTCCCCCATTGACTTTCAATGTAAAAGTCTGGACGGATCCGCTCAGGCTAATTTCACGCTTTTTTTTGCCAATATAATGCAGACGGATCCGTTCTGAACGGAGCCTCTGTCTGCATTATTATGATCGGATCCGTTCAGAACGGATCCGATCGAACGCTAGTGTGAAAGTAGCCTTAAGCTGGTTTCTAAATTACTCTTTCAGAAAATCGATGGATAAACAGGTTTTTAAAGGCAACCACGCGGATTAGACCAACACTAAGGTCCCCGGTTCCACCTTGGGATCTGTCGTTAGTTCTCAATGCCTTAACAACGCCATCCTTTGAACCCTTACATGAAAGCAGCTTAAGAAACTTAACCCTGAAAATGATGTTTCTAGTAGCTATCACATCAGCTCGTAGACTAGGAGAAATCCAAGCCCTTACCATCCGTGAGCCATACCTTTACAATTTGTGAGGATAGTCATACTAAGGCTAGACCCATCCTTTATACCTAAGGTGGTTTCTTCCTTTCATCGTAATCAGGAAATAGCACTACCAACCTTTTACACAGATCCAAAGACCGAAAGGGAGAAGGAGTTCCATCTTCTAGATGTTAGACGTTCTCTCCTTTCCTACCTTGGATTCTAATCTGTTTGTTAATTTTTCAGGCCGCAATAAAGGCAAGAAAGCTTCTAAAGCGACATTAGCAAGATGGATAAAAATAGTCATTAAAGAGGGCCTATCAGGGCCAGGGGCTTCCCTGTCCTCAAGATATTAGGGCTCATTCAACGAGAGCAGTCTCGGCTTCATGGGCCGAACATGCAAATGCTTCTATTGACCAGATATGTAAGGCAGCCACCTGGGCAAGTTCCCATACCTTTTGTAAGCATTACAGATTAAATGTGTCAGGGAATAATGACCAGTCATTCGGACGTAAAGTTCTTCAGGCTGCAGTCCCTCCCTAGTTTTTAGTTTAATCTGGTATTTCTACTCCATGTAGTGCTGTCATGGAGGACGTCCTGGAAAGTAAGAATTAGTCTTATCGGTAATGATGTTTCCAGAAGTCCGACATGACAGCACTGGTAGTTCCCTCCCTAATGTTTGAAGTATTTTCTTTTGTATTACGATACCCATTATTGTGTGATAATCTAAAAAAAACTGGTGAAGGTGGGTGGGGGGTGGAGCTTTTAACCTCTGTTTCCTGAGCCAATAGTGGGCCGGGGAGACAACCTCCATGTAGTGCTCCTGGAAACATCATTATCGGTAAGACTAATTCTTACTTTTTGGTATTTACTAGCTATAGAGAATGTATGGGTTTTATGGAATAGTGGAGAACATTGATCTAAAGAAATGGTCATGCAAAGGTTGGACTCCCAGTTGTCAATGTATGGCTGTCTGAAATCATAGTGAGGCCCATAGAATACCTGAAACAATGCAGGCTTTTTCAAATGAAGTTAAGGATCTATCATTCACTGATTGTGAGGGGAGAGTAGACAGAAAATAAGAGAACTACAGGGCCCAGTTGACAAGGGTCAGAAAGGTTGAGCAGTACCCAATATAGCAGCCACTGTCCTGATTTTCTAAAATGGGAAGCTCAATATTTTCTCACTGCTCGCCAAATTTTGAATGGGACGACTAAAAAGAGCCTGCTGGGAATTCAGGTTTTCCCAAAATAGAAAACAGTGGAGATGGATATAGTCAAATCAATCTTTCCTCCCGGTAAAGTTTTTGACAGATCAGTAGAGTGGGCCTATGGTGGGTTTAGACGCCAGAGAAGAAGGAGTTGGAAGAAAAAAACCGGCGTTGATTTAGATTACAAATTCACAAGATATGCCGACACCAATCTAAAACTCGTTGAAGCATGGAGGCTTAGTAGTATTTATGTAAGTCAGGGATTGAAATACCCCTTTTTGAGTGTGTGGAGAAGAGAATGAGCTAACCTAGCCTTCCTGCCTGCCCAGATAAATTTAGTGAGGTCCTGATTTATAGAGGTAAAGAAACTTAGTGGTAATTTAATAGGGAGGACATTAATTTTAAAGATAGCACATCAGCCAAATCAAATGTATAGACCCTTGAACCATCTACTTGAGTTCAGCCAATATTATGTGCAAAAGGGGGATGTCGTTGCTTTGATAAGTCTATCCTAGATCCCTCAGGATCCAAGTGCCTAGATATTTGATAGCTCCAACGGAATTGTAAGGAGGAGGCAAGAGTGGACTCCACATTGCTTGGGAGAGGTTTGTCAAGGGCCTCTGTTTTTTTTTTTTTTTTTTTTTTTTTAATGATTCTGCCATCATATTAGGGAGTGATGTCAATGGACTAGAAAAGTGGCAATCCTAATCTTCGAGCAAACCAGAAGACCTTGAATATTTGTCATTAAGACAAAGATCAAAGACAATAAAGGGCAGCCATTTTGTATAATAATGCACCAGTATAAATGCCCCTTCTTAGTGCCCCATAATGTGCCTTTATAATATGCCCCCATAGTGTGCTCCCATAATGTGCCAGTATAAGATGCCCCCATAGTTTCCCCCAGATGTGCAAGTATAAATGCCCCCAGTAGATGCCCCAGATGTGCCAGTATAAATGCCCCCATAGTGTCCCCCATGATCTAGTATAAATGCCCCAGAAGATGCCCTTATAGTGTCCCCATGATGTGCTAGTATAAATGCCCCCATTAGATGCCTCCATGATGTGCCAGTGTAAATGCCCCAGTAGAGGCCCCCTTAGCCCTCATGATGTGCCAGTGTAGATGCCCCATATTCCCCCATGATGTGCCAGTATAAATGCCTCCAGTAGATACTCCCAGATGTGCCAATGTAAGTTACCCCAGCAGATGCCACTATAGTCACCATTATGTGCCTGTAGATTCCCCCATAGTTTCCCCCATGATGTGCCAGTAATGCCCCCATAGTGTCCCCCATTATGTGCCAATAATGCCCCCAGTTGATGCCCCCATTACCATGGGGACATCAACGACGGGCATTATTGGCACAGAAAAGAAAAAAAAAACACTTATACTTACCTCCATGCTGGCAGCGATGCAGGCCTCTTCCGGCCTGTGTCCCGCACAGTACAAAGCTCAGCTCAGGCAGACGTGATGACATCATTGCGCTACCTGCGCCGGCCTCTCATAGGCTATCAGAGGAACAGGGAAGTGTGACGCCTCCCCCTTGCCCTGCTGCAGCGTTCATCTGTATTGGTGTCCTGAGGACGGCGATACAGATGAATGTAGGGAGATGAGCACTTCCACAATGGAGGCGCTCGTCTCCCGCTGCCACCGCCTCCAGAGCACTAGATCGGGATTGAGCCGGTAACACGGTTCTCCGATCCCTAGTCGGAGAACTGAACCCTAATCCTAATATCAAGCTTATCTTTAAGTATCTTACGGGCCAACAAAACTGCATTCCGAGTTGCAAGAGCACGTGACCGTTTGTGTGAGCATTCAAGAGAGACGATTTCACTTAGCAGATTAGAAATCTTTACAGCTTGTTTCTTCAGTCTCGCCCCATGTTTCACAAACTTCCCCCCTAACCACACATTTATGAGCTGCCCACACCTTGCGGGGCAAGGTGTTTTCCACAGGGTTTTCATCAAAATAATGACTGAGAACGAGTGGACATTTTGGGAGACCACTAAGTCTTGCAGAAGAGACTCATTTAACCGCCAGTGCCAGGACCTAGGTAAACAAAGGGAGGTTGTCAATGAGATGTGGAGCATAGCTTGATCTGCAAATGTAATTGAATCGCTATGGGAGGTGGAGAGACGGGGTGCCGCAGAATGTTCTAAAAGTAGTTTTTGGGAGAATAAACATCCCTAACCAGGGACTTAAAAGTATAATCACGACCCACTTGATGAATAGCGTGCCATACATCATCCAACTGGTGTGAATGAAAGATACATTTAAAATGGTTAATGTAGGAGAAAGCCAGGTGAGAAGATCCTCTAGGAACATCTAGTAGGGGGTCTAGGGTGAAATTAAAATCCCCTCTGTCCAGGAGTGTCCCTTCTGAAAAATCTCCCAGTCTAGTTAGAATACCCTTGAGGGCCATAAGTTGACTCTAGTCTAGTCTCGTTGGGGAGCAAAGTATTGCCCAGGGTATATAGTTGTCCTGCTAACTGTCCTTCAGCAGGTAGAAACTTATTATTGGTAGATGTTTGGGTGGCAGTCAATTCAGAAGGAACACTTCTAGAAATTAGAACACTGACCCCACAGGACTTAGACTCAAAGAAGCAGCTATGGTAAGAATCTGGGTAGAAGGAAGAGTGAAAAACTGGCATGGACCCCTGACAGAAATGTGTTTCCTGTATAAAAGCAATCTAACTTTTTGCTCCAAAGGAGCTAGAGTATGGAGTACTTCTTTTCCAACGTATTCAACCCATTGGCATAAATTGAGGCACAATATAGATTGGGCATAGTCACAAATCTATAAAGTAAAGCAGCACATTCACACAAAAATAATAAAAAAGTGGAGGAAATAAAGGAAGATAAAGCGGGAAGAAGAAAACAAAGGTGTAGCTAGCAAAGCTATGTACTCAATGTCACAAACTTGCCTGTCCGGTTCTTCAGCAGTGAGATCTCCGGCTTTGGCGCAACGGAGTCATGCTGTTAAATCACACCCCCTGGTGATGTGATAGCATCATTAGCAACTAGTTGCAATGCTCTTTCTCCCCACACACCCACTGTGGGGAGAAAGAGCATTGCAACTAGTTGCTAATGATGCTATCACATCACCAGGGGGTGTGATTTAACAGCATGACTCCGTTGCGCCAAAGCCGGAGATCTCACTGCTGAAGAACCGGACAGGCAAGTTTGTGACATTGGGTACATAGCTTTGCTAGCTACACCTTTGTTTTCTTCTTCCCGCTTTATCTTCCTTTATTTCCTCCACTTTTTTATTATTTTTGTGTGAATGAGGAGTCTAGCAGTGGGCTGATTGTTTAGCTGATCTTTCTTGTGTGCTGTGTTCTGATTAATAGAGAGCCAAGTCATGAACCTATCAGATTCTGATCCAGGGACTCGGCATTCTACTTGAACCCGTGCTGGCAATACACCCTTGCTAGTTACAGGTTTTTCTTGCTATGCTCCAGTTGCTATTTTGTTGTTTAGATTGTTACTATTGGATTTGACTTTGGCTTGACTTGGACCTCTCTCTCTGCTTTGTGATTTGGTACTGTATTGACCTCCTGACTTTAACCTTTTCCTGCACCACCTTTCTCTGTGTGTTAGTCTGTTTCTGGGTTCCAGTTGTGTGAACAGGTCCTGCAGTTTTTACCGAGGGTGCTTGGTTTGACTCCCTGTACTTACCAGCACAGGGATCGTCGACAAGTTGTGGACTTGCTGCTTTAGGCTTTGCAAGTAGGCAGGAACAGTGGGTTGGGTGCAAATTAGGGCTCACCATGTAAATGTGTTTTCCCTGCCTACTGTGCTGACACCCAACCCAGCTAACCCAGGGACGGTAAAAAAAAAAAAAAAGAAAAATGGTGAAATTTGCACTTAGCAAATCCTGAGATGCCCACGAATGAACAACCCAGTCGCAATCAACATGGAAAGGGGGCGGTTAGAGGACAAGTAACTATAAGTGCCACTCCCTGAGCTGATCTCAAATGAAAAAGAAAATATGACTCAGAACTTACAAAAAATAAAATATCAGATCACTGCCAGTGAAAACTATATAGAACATTGTAAAATAGCATTCACCAAAATACCTCCATTAGAAGATCTGAAAACGGGTAGCCAATAATGCATTAAAGGAGTTATCCGGATATCGTATACATTATACTTACCTGCTCCCCAGCACCTGTGTCAATCCGGATCCCTGCATGGCTGCTGCTGTATCTCCTCGTTGCCCTGATCAAAACATCCATCAACAGGTGGGAGCAGCCAATCGAAGGCCTCTACGGGAACAAGCCTCAACGGGAACCGTTGCAGGGAATCACAGCTAAGACAATTGCCCGTCAGAGGGAATATAGTAATGAGTGGTATGTATTTAAATATTTCTTAATCACAGAGTACCACCAATTCTAAAACATAGCCTCTATTCTATTCTTTAAAACAACCCCACAAAACAAATACTGATCACCCGGGTCAAAACAACCCCACTGTCACCTTGCCACTCTGTGATCTGCTGCTGCCATCTCCACACTATGTCACCCTGCCACTATTTGGTTTCCTGATGCTGCTGCTCGTGCCATCTCCACATTGTCATCTTGCCACTCTGTGGTCTCCTGATGTTGCTACTGCTTTCTCCACACAATGTCACCTTGCTGCTGTATCCTCCTGCTGCTGCTGCCATCTCCACAATATGTCACCTTGCCACTCTGTGGTATCCTGATGCTGATGCTCGTGCCATCTCCTCATTGTCACCTTGCCACTCTGTGGTCTCCTGATGTTGCTGCTGCTACTGCTATCTCCACACGATGTCACCTTGCCACTCTGTGGACTCCTGATACTGCTGTTGCTGCTATCTCCACACTATGTCTCCTTGCCACTCTCTGGTCTCCTGATGATGCTGCTGCCATCTCCACACTGTCACCTTGCCACTTTGTGGTCTCCTGATGATGCTGCTGCCATCTCCACACCATGTCTCCTTGCCACTCTCTGGTCTCCTGATGCTGCTACTGCCATCTCCACACTATGTCACCTTGCCACTCTTTGGTATCCTGATGCTGCTGCCGTCTCCACACTATGTCACCTTGCCACTCTGTGGTCTAAAGCTGCTTCTGCCATCTGCATACTATGTCACCTTGCCACTCTGTGGTCTCCTGAGCACCCGAGTATAATCGAAGTCAATGTGAGGACCCGAGCATTAAACCAGGCACCCTCTGCTCTGAAGAGGGGAGGGTGCCTGGTTCATATGAAAAGTTCAGAAATTGATGGAAACACCACCGAAACGGTTCGGGAACAGTATGGGGAGGATGTCTGTATGCATCTTGGACTCACACCTTGCTGCTGGAACCGATGTTGTCCGAGTAGTACGCCACTATTACAGACTGACAATTTTTACTCTACAATCGATTTTATGTTTGGTTTTGTGTGTATTATTGTTAGAAAACATTCTTTCCTGTATATTTACTTGTAAATAAAGTGCAAGTTCAGCCAAAAATGTTGATTTTCAGGATGGCTGGTGGCATCCATATTGTTCTGCTAGAGGTGAAATTTTCAGACCGGCGCAAGACGAACCACAGCGAAAGCATTTGTTGCCACAAATGTTTTTATTAATCAACAATGCAAGTCAGAGGTTCGAAGATGATCCCACAGGCGATCCGGTGGTCGTTATTCCCATTACCCTCCAAGCATTTTCTGGGAAAACAAAATCTTTGGGTTCCGGGGGGAGTATGGTTGCAAAGCTGAAACCTAAACTAATTGACGGAAGCGCACCACCAGATGTGGAGCATGCGGCTTAATTTGACTACGCACGGGAAACCTCACCCGGCCCGGACACCAAAGGATTGACAGATTGATACCTCTTTCTCGATTCTGTGGGTGGTGGTGCATGGCCATTGTTAGCGGGTGGATCGAAACGATTTTTGTGGTTCATTCTGATAACCAACGATACTGCTCGGTACTAAGTAGTTACATGACCCCCGGTGGTGAGGATTGTGTTGACCAGACTCTTGGCTACTGAGAATGGACTTGGAAAACAGGGTTGTGCTTAACCGACTGGAAGCATTATATTCTGCAATCCAACCAACCACCTGGTCGCACTGTTCTGACTTCAAGTTTTTTGTCCTGTGACGCCCTGCAAACTAGGACATGAAGCTAGGTCTCATGGTTGATTGTTTTCCTTGTGCACTGGCAGCAAGCACAGTTTCAATGCGCCCAGGGCCACGACCTCTGTGTGAACCATGAGCATCACGTTATATGCACACTTGACACACAAGAAGTGGCATGAAAGTCACAGTTCACAGCAAGCACAGGATATGAAAAAAGTACGTAAAAGTATGGATAAAGGAAAATAGATTTCACTTATATTTTTTCTATCTTTGGCCCTGACACATAAGGTATTGCACAGATGTTAGAATTCACTGCAGACACCCTTCTATAGGAAAAGTACGTAAAAGTATGGAAAAAGGAAAATAGATTTCAGTTATATATTTTTTTTCTCTGTCCCTGACACACACAAGGTATTGCACTGATGTCACGGGTAGTACGGGGAAGGAAAGACATCCAAAGGGGACAACAAGAAAACAGCTACAGACTAGGCCCCAAGGCTAGGGAATAAAGAGGTCACCTCCTAGCAAACCCTGACCCTCTCCCTAAGCTGCTAACCATATGTGCAAGTCTCAAAGGTAGAAATACACATGCACGGGAACCTAAGGCGGCTGACACGCTGCACCAAACCCTCACCTTAGGGAACAGGGAAAGAGGCAACCAGCCTGAAGGAGCCAATGTCTCCCTGAGGCCTAGGCAGGTCAGACACAACAAGAAAAGGGAAAGGACTTAGCTTGAGAAGCAACTGGAACAGAAGAATCACACACAAGGTATTGCACAGATGTCAGAAGTCACTGCAGACACCCTTCTATAGGAAAAGTACGTAAAAGTATGGAAAAAATATACTAGATTTCACTTATTTTTTTCTATCCCTGGCCCTGACACACAAGGTATTGCACAGATGTCTGAAGTAGGGTTAAGCGAACCCGAACTGTAGGATTTTTGGACCCCGTACCTGAACCCCAACTTTTCAGTAAAAGTTTGGGTTCAGTGTTTGGCGAGTTAATAGCGGTTTTTGAAAGGCTGCAGAGCAGCCAAATAACAAGCGTTTAACTTGTGTGCCCTTAGAAGCCATCACAGCCATGTCTACTAATGGCATGGCTGTGATTGGCCAGTGCAGCATGTGACCCAGCCTCTAAATAAACTGGAGTCACGTAGCTCTGCACGTCACTCTGCTCTGATTAGTGTAGGGATAGGATGCTGCTGCTGTGAGGGAGAGAATAGGAAAGAATCTTTAAGAAGTGCTTCTTAACTCAGCGATCTACATAGATTTAGTTTTGTAGGTGCAGTGCACAATCATTTTACCCTGCCCTGAGCCCAGTGACACAGAAAAATAACTTTTATCCGTTTGTTCAGTGCACCAGCACAGCATATGTGCATTTGTGACAGTCAAATACAAGCGTGAAATACTGCAATTATATTCTGGGTTTAACCCCTTGCGGACACATGACGTACCGGTACGGCATGGTTCCCTAGTCCTTAAGGACCCATGACGTACCGGTACGTCATGTATTGTTCCTATCACCGCCACCTGGCGGGCGGTGATCGTAACAAGGTGCCTGCTCAAATCATTGAGCAGGCACCTCGGCTAAAAGTTCAAGTCCCAAAGTGGGACAAAAAATAAAGTTGAAAAAATAAAGTTTCCCCCAAAAAAATTAAGTTTCAAGTAAAAATAAACAAAAATGTAATTTTCCCCAAATAAAGTATACGTATTAGGTATCACCGCGTCCGTATTGACCAGCTTTATAAACATATCACATGACCTAACCCCTAAGATGAACACCATAAAAAATAAAAACTGTGCTAAATAAACAATTTTTTGTCACCTTACATCACAAAAAGTGTCATAGCAAGCGATCAAAAAGTCACACGCACCCCAAAATAGTGGCAATAAAAAAATATGGCTCTAGTGGAAACACTAAAACATGATTATTATTTTTTTTGCTTCAAAAATGAAATCATTGTGTAAAACTTGCATAAATAAAAAAAAGTATACATATTAGGTATCGCTGCATCCGTGACAACCTGGTCTATAAAAATATCACATGAATTAACCTGTCAAATGAATGTTGTAAGTAACAAAAAATAAAAACTGCCAAAACAGCTATTTCTTGTTATCTTGCCTCACAAAAAGTGTAATATAGAGAAACCAAAAATCATATGTACCCTAAACTAGTACCAACAATACTGCCACCCTATCCCATCGTTTCTAAAATAGGGCCACTTTTTTGGAGTTTCTACTCTAGGGATGCATCAGAGGGGCTTCAAATAGGACATGGTGTCAAAAAACCAGTCCAGCAAAATTTGCCTTCCAAAAACCGTATGGCATTCCTTTCCTTCTGCGCCCAGCCGTGTGCCCGTACAGCGGTTAACGACCACATATTGGGTGTTTCTGTAAAGTACAGAATCAGAGCCATAAATATTGAGGTTTTTTTGGGCTGTTAACCCTTGCTTTGTAACTGGAAAAAAATTATTTTTGTTTATTTTTACTTGAAACTTTTAATTTTTTTTGTTGGGGGGAGGAGAGAAACTTTATTTTTTCAACTTTTTTTTCCCTGAACTGGAGGAGGACATTCACGCACAAGCCATGTATACAGAAATGGGTATTTTCTCTGCACAAGTGACAGGAGCAGATGGAAGTATAGGGCGATGAGGAAGACCAGGCAGATGACCCTGACACACCATGGTAGTATGCAGTGGAGATGGCAGGGAGGCCCTCCCAGTCCCTTGCGCAAATGGCCAGATGCATGCTGAGTTGCTTGTGTAGTGACAGCCGTATTATCACCACCGTATCAGCTCAATCACCCATCCTCACGAAGGTCTGAGCAGGGGGCCCTCTGTGCTAACGTTCCACTACCATGGCTACTGGAGGGGGTTGTGGGAGCAGGAGCAGCACCAGTTCCATCAGCAGAAACTTAGGTCTGGAGTCTCTAATGATCAGTTTTCTTCACTGCCTACTGAAGAAACCACCCACCATCAGCAAGACATGGAGCAGAACCTGAACCAGTAGGTGGTGGCATACCTAGACTATCTGAAATCCAAGATACCCTGGACTACTGGGCATCCAAACTTGATTTGTGTCCGCAACTGGCCAAGTTTTCCCTGGACAAGCTTTCCTGCCTAGCCAGTAGTCTGTCATCAGAGCTGGTGTTTAGTGCGGCTGGGGGCATAGTTACCCCAAGGATAACTCGCCTTTCCACCCAAAATTTGGAGAGACTGACCTTTTGTGAAGATGAGTCAGCCGAGGATCTGCCAGGATTTCCACACGCCAGTGCCTGATGCATCAGACTGCATCATTCTGTGTGCCACACAAAAACTTTGTGAAAACCCATTTCTTCTGCCCACCGGCTTCACCCACAATTCTGATGCTGCCACTGCCTGATGCCACACACGTGCTGCCTCTGCTGCTATGTTCTCCTACTACCACTCACTATCTAGTGCTGTTACTGCCACCACTATTGCCCCCCCCCCCCCCCACCCTGTGACTGGGCCACTTTGTTGACTCCTCATGCGTTTACCACCCTCCCCATAATGTATCTGGGCCACTGTGTTGACCCCTCATGTTTTTTTGCCACCCTCACCACTCTGTAACTAGGTCACTGTTTCTCCTCATGTGTTTGCCACCCTCACCACTCTATGACTGGCAGGCGATCGGTGAGACTGGCAACAGGTGGTTTGATCTGACATGTTTTCCGTTTGGATCAAATAATGTCTTTGTTGTTTCTGGTGCTTGCCACACCTTCTTTCCCCAGGTGTGGCTACTATGGTCATTTAACCTTCTCTATTTATTAGTGTCTCTCCCACTATGCTATGCGGTTTATGGCTTCTGTTAGAGTTGTGTATAGCTGGTTTCTCCCCCACACCCGAACGTGACAGTGACCTGGCCACTGTGTTAACTCCTTATGTGTTTGCCACCCTGACCACTCCGTGACTGACCACTATGTTTACTCCTCATGCGTTTGCCACCCTCACCACTCTGTTACTGACCACGATGTTGACTTTGTGTCAACACAAACTTACTACTGTCCACTCGGTCATGGGGGCACTACTTCTTTCAGCGTGTAACAGGACAGGTTCTGTAGAAATCTATGTGGAATCAGCTGACAATGGTGTAAAAGGAGTGCGCTTCATCACTCTATAGTAGAATCTTGGGCCAGTGCACAATTCTTTATACCGGACGCTAACATTGATCTGTAAGACTCAGTTCACACTTGAGTTATTTGGTCAGTTTTAGCCCCGTAACTGACTAAATAATTAAAGTATGAAGCGATTCTAACAGTGACGCCTGTCAACTGCAGGTCATACAGACGCAAAGTAATTTCACTACCACAGTGGACTACCTATGCATGTTTCTGCAATGCATGTTTCTGCAAGTTCTATACCAATATACAGGCTCTCTGCAGGCGGGAAATAGCTGTTTTTAATGTAATTCGTCACAAATGAATTCAGATTAAATTAAAACTTTTTGGAAAAAATTCAGTGAAGCGTCCGAATCAAATTTTTGAAAAGTTCACTCATCGCTAGAAAGGACTCATGAGCGCATGCACAGCTGTCCTGACAATGTATTTCAATACAGCTTTGAATGCTGACATGAGGGGAATGGGGGGGGGGCAGTAAGAAGATAAAAAATAGTGATCTGGACTCCTTATCTGCAGTACTACGCATGTATTACTGTAGATAATGGTCCAAAATCAGGGTGACAGATTCTGTTTAAGACACTCAGTATCCCTCTAGGTATCTATAAACTGGCTACAAGTAGCCGTTATAAAGGTGCCTAGGCTTGAAAATAACGAATTATTTCCCAGTACTTACTAAGGAATAAGCGTTACATTGAAGTTAGTACATTGTTCCTTGTGTTTGCATGTGTTTTAACAGCAAAGCGAGCACTCACACACAATGTAACTGCCAGTAAAACTGTGAATGCACTGCTGCTGGGAGTATCTGTAGCAGGGACAATTTAAATACTAGTGGGTGTAACATCAAAGTGCTACAGAATAGTGTATTATAATTAGCGATAAGCCTCGTCTTTACAATTGGGTTCATGTATTATACACATTTTGAATAATTTAAATTCAAATTTGGTTTGTTGACCAGATTTACCTTTGCCCCTGCTATGTGTTTTGCCACCAATGTGTGCCATATGTACAAAAGATTGTGTTCAAACAGCATGCAGTAATTTGGACCTGAGGAAGGAGCCGGTAAGGCTATGAAATGTGTAGTCTGCATTTTACATCTAGTGACCTAGCTATTTTATCATGCCTATTTTTATTTTATGTTTGGATTACAAAATATATCTTTCGATTGGGATACCTTGACAACACAATCACAGACATTTTTTTTACTATTACCTCTTTGAACTGAGCAAAGATGTGTCAGAGTTCAGCTCATGTAAATGTCCAGCATTATTACCTGTCCTGCACATTTTGGGGAACATTTACTAATAGTAAGAACAAAATATGTGAAATTTCCACCTCCACACCACTTTTCAGAAGTGGCGAGAAAAGGGGGAGTGCCATGGGCAGGGAGCGGGCAGTGCCACAGGCCCGCAACATTTATTATGTTCACGCCAGTTTCTTGGATCAAAAAAAGACTTAAATTTACGTCTGCCATAGATTTCGATTGAGAGTAATGCATTTCTAATATGTACAACTAAGGGCTGATGCACACGAATGTAAGTATTTTGCGGTCTGCAAAAAATATGGCTGATGTCCGTATGACTTCCGTATTGCATCCTTTTTTTTTTTGGGGGGGGGGGAGGGATCTATTGTAAGAATGCCTATCCACAAAATGGACAAGAATAGGACATATTATATATTTTTTGTGGAACGGAATGCACACAGTCATTTCTGTTTGTTTGCACACCCATTGAAGGGCCACAAAAAAAATTAAACGAAATGGACACAGAAAAAAAATAAAACATTTGTGTGCATGAGCCCTAAGACAACAGCACAGAAAAAAAATCTAAAATGTATAAAAAATATTTTTTTATTTTTAGGTAAAAGAGATCAAAGATGCAATTTTGAATACGTATGGCATTGTACCAAAAGTTCAGTGTCTTCCTCCACACCCGGTAATGGTTTTATCATTTTGGTAGAAATAATTGTGGCAGTATTTCAGATTTACAGTGGGGTACAGAAGTATTTGAACACACTGCAATTTTGCTAGTTCTCCCACTCATCATGGAGGGGTCTTAAATTCACATTGTAGGTGCAATCCCACTCAGAGACAGAATAAAATAAAACAATTTAGGAAATCACATTGTATGATTTTTAAATAATTTATTTGTCTTGCACTGCTGAACATAAGTATTTGAACATCTGAGAAACAACAAGAATTCTGTCTCTCAAAGACCTGTTACTGTGCCTTTAAAAAGTCCACCTCTACTACACTCATTAATCTAACTTAGTAGCACCTGTCTGAGCGCTTTAAAGACACCTGTCCACCCCACAGTCAGTCAGACACCAACTACTACCATGGTCAAGACCAAAAAGCTGTCAAAAGACACCAGAGACAAAATTATGGACGGGGCAATTGCCAAGCAGCTTGGTGAAAATAGATCAACTGTTGGAGCAATTGTTAGGAAAAGGCTAAAGATGACTGTCAGTCTCCCTCGGACTGGGGCTCCATGCAAGATCTCACCTCGTGGTGTATCACTGATGATAAGAAAGGTGAGGAATCAGCCCAGAACTACAAGGGAGGAGCTGGTCAATGACATGAAGAGAGAGCTAGGATCACAGTTTCAAAGGTCACTGTCGGTAGAACACTACGCAGTCATGGTTTCAAAACATGTATTGCACGGAAGGTTCCCCTGCTCAAGTCATGATATCGCTGTTTGCTCCTTTGTCTCTGTTTTGCTCCTTTGTTCTCACAACCGAAAACGACTGCGAGAATTACAATCGGGAAATCCTTGGTGTAGTGTGCGTCGATGTGTGCGCAATTCCTCCAAAATAACGTCATAGAGACGTTCTCAAGTGGGATCCAATAGTGTGCCTGCTTCCAACAGCTAGGCGAGGTTTATTTATACTAGAAGATGGAAGGCGGTCTTACAATCATGACCAATGGGGAGACAGGTTATGGTATGAAGTGATTGGCTGGCGAAGATGTGAATGATCGCACACACTTATGTTCACGCGTTCGCACAATTATTTGTGCCCTTTTCGTTCCCCATCCCTCCCGCCTCAGTCGGCGCCATGACATTGGTATCCTGCAGTAATACCAGGCCGGGCACAAATCAGATACAGGTCGGGATGACCAGACCATCGTGCGAAAGTTTCCTATAGAAAACAACATATCACTGAAGCCCCCCAAACCTTTAAAGGGGTTCCAACCATCATCTTCAATCACACGTGCTTGCCCTTGTAACTCCTTAACTCTATCTAGATGGGCCTGAACCTTGTCACCAGTAGCTTCCACCCAGGTGCAGCAATCCTCCCCGATGAATTCACAGAAACCCCCCTTTTCAGCTAAAAGATAGTCGAGAGCCATCTTCTCCTGGAGAAGAGTTTTTAACTGTCGCTGTTCGGAGGAGACTTCTCTCCATGACTTCGACTGTCTCGTTCAACATCTTATCCACTATGGTAGAAAATTTGTTCAGCCACTTCATAAGTTCAATACCCCATCCGGTCCATGCCGGAAACCATGGCCAAGCACGGTCCCCTGCAGAGAACAGCTCCCTCCTAGTCCTTCCCATACTCACCTACCTTTGCACCATCAGATCCTCGTGACCATCAGCAATGTAGGAGGTGGGGACTAACCTGACTAAGGAGCCTGACCGTCTAGCATTCGTGGGAATGACTCTGTAAGCAGCCTGCCCACACAAGAAGTAATAGGGCCCAGTTAATGACAAAGGTCATTAGGGTTCCGGTTACGGGAGTTGAGCAACAGCTGGATGGATAAAGGGATTGCTGCACCGTCCTCAATGTCACAGCTCCCTAACTGTGCTCGCCAACTGATATCGCCATTTGCTCGGAAAATCCTTGGTGTAGTTTGCATCAACGAGTGCGCAATTCCTCCAAAATAACGTCACAGAGACGTTCTCATGTGGGATCCAATAATGTGCTTGCTTCCAACAGCTAGGTCAGGTTTATTTATACCAGAAGATGGAAGGCAGTCTTACAATCATGACCAATGGGGAGACAGATTATGGTATTAAGTGATTGGCTGGCAAAGAGTGAATGATCGCGCAAACTTGTGTTCGCTCGCTCGCTCACACACTTATTTGCGCCCTTTCCGTTGCCTCGCTTATCTTGGTGGATGAAGAAACCTTTGTTCGACGTTCCCCATCCCTCCCGCTGGTGCCATTACACTGGTATCCTGCAGTAATACCAGGCCGGGCACAAATCGGCTACAGGTCGGGACGACCAGACCATCGTGCAAAAGTTTCTGCGCAATACGAATGGGAACAAATCTGCGCATCTCCATAGGATAGATGGCGACCATACAGCGAACAAAATTTTTTCCACAACAGTCATCACATGTCCAGGCCTGTCTGAAGTTTGCCAATAACCTTCCGGATGATGCATATTAGGCATGGGAGAAAGTCACATGGTCAGATGTGACCAAAGTAGAACATTTTGGTCTAAACTTCACTCGTCGTGTTTAGGGGAAAAAGAAGGATAAGTTGCATCCCAAGAACACCATCCCTACTGTGACGCTGGGTTCACACCTGAGCGTTCGCGATAGAGCGCTCTGTATGCGCGATTGTACGGGCGTTTGCAATCGCGCATACAGAGACAAGCGAACACCTATTGTCGCGCGTTCCCGCTGAAGTCTATGTACGGGAACGCGCGACAAGACGCCCCTAAGAAGCTCATGTACTTCTTGGGGCGTCGGGCGTTTTACAGCGCGATCGTACGCGCTGTAAAACGCTCAGGTGTGAACCATTCCCATAGGGAATCATTGGTTCTTGCCTGTTGAGCGTTTTACAGCGCGTAGGAACGTGCTGTAAAAAGCTCAGGTGTGAACCCAGCCTGAAGCATGGTGGTGGTAACATCATGCTTTGGGGGTGCTTTTCTGCAAAGGGGACAGGGCGACTGCACTGTATTAAGGAGAGGATGAATTGGGCCATTTTTTTTTTGAGATTTTGAGCAACAACCTCCTTCCCTCAGTCAGAGCATTGAAGATGGGTTGTGGCTGGGTCTTTAAACATTACAACGACCCGAAGCACACAGCCAGCATAACCAAGGAGTGGCTCCGTAAGAAGCATATCAATGTTCTGGACTGGCATAGCCAGTCTCCAGACCTAAATCCAATAGAACATCTTTGGAGGGAGCTGAAGCTCTGTGTTGCTCAGCGACATCCCTGAAACCTGACAGATCTAGAGGAGATCTGTGTAGAGGAGTGGGACAACATCCCTGTTGCAGTGTATGCAAACCTGGTCAAGAACTACAAGAAACGTTTGACCTCTGTAATTGCAAACAAAGGCTTCTGTACCAAATATTAACACTGATTTTCTCAGGTGTTCAAATACTTATATTCAGCAGTGCAAGACAAATAAATTCTTTAAAAATCATACAATGTGATTTCCTGTTTTTTTTATTTTTTATTATTAAATTCTGTTTCTTAGAGTGGGAATGCACCTACAATGTGAATTTCAGACCCCTCCATGATTTCTAAGTGGGAGAACTTGCAAAATCGCAGGGTGTTCAAATACTTCTGTTCCTCACTGTATTTACTTCATTCATACCCTTTTAAGTTTTCCTACTTTTAAATAAAATACATGTATGCATGTACTATTTTTGTTGCACTAAACATACTACTACTAAGTGCATGGAAGTTGATGGGGGAAGTGGTGCTCCATACACTGATCACCCCCCACCAATAAAATCAATCAGAGCTCATCTCCCCCAATGCACCAATGACATCCATATCTCAACCCCCCCACACAGAGTAATCACATGCAGACTCGCCATCTCCACACCCATGTCAGAAGCTTGCCCATTCCAAATTATGGATACTGCTCATTTTGCAGGAGCGCACAGCATTATACTGATTTATAATGCTGTGTGTCTCTGCATGACTTGTATCTACTGAATCATACTGACATAATGCTATCAGTATAATTCTGTAGAAGTAAGGTCATGCAGAGGCACACAGCTGTGTCCATAACAGGGAATCGCGCTCGTCTGAAAAAGCCCTTAGGCCCCTTTCACATGAGCGAGTTTTCCGTTCAGGTGCAATGTGTGACGTGAACTCATTGCACCCACTGAATCCGGACCCTTTCATTTCTATGGGGCTGTGCACACGAGCTGTGATTTTCACGCATCACTTGTGCGTTGCGTGAAAATTGCAGCATGTTCTATATTGTGCGTTTTTCACGCAACGCAGGCCCCATAGAAGTAAATGGGGCTGCGTGAAAATCGCAAGCATCTGCAAGCAAGTGCGGAAGCGGTGCGATTTTCATGCACGGTTGCTAGGAGACTATCGGGATGGGGACCTGATCATTATTATTTTCCCTTATAACCTGGTTATAATAATTGCATTCTTAATACAGAATGCATAGTACAATTGGGCTGGAGGGGTTAAAAATAAATAAATAATATAACTCACCTTAATCCACTTGATCGCGCAGCCTGGCTTCTCTTCTGTCTTCATCTTTGCTGTGCACAGGAAAAGGACCTTTGATGACTGACGTCACTGTGCTCATCACATGGTCCGTCACATGACCCATTACCATGGTTAAAAAAAATGTGTGATGGACCATGTGATGAGCGCATTGACGTCATCAAAGGTCCTATTCCTCAAAGAAGAAGACAGAAGAGAAGCTGAACGCACCCTGAACGCATCCGGCCCCAATCTGCAACGCCCGTGTGAAAGAGGCCTTAGAGTTATTGAAATATGAATCAAAAATGTGTTCTAAGCTGAATATATAGGAAAGTACAGCACTTTGTTGACTTATGCATCATGGGCCTATATTCTCCATAAGACTAGAAACGCCATGTCCCTAGAGGAGCAGAGCAATACAATATATGAATAAAAAAACACAAATTATAGAACCCTTCTGCTTGAATAACTTGATTTAATAAAGCTGTAATTGTCCTTTTAGAGTGAAGACTTCCAAACTCTTGGACAAATTGAACTATGTTTCACAAAGGATTTTAAGATGGAAAACTGTACAGAAACTGAAGAGATTCGAGGCACCCCACAAATGAAATTAGAATCATATTATATAACATTACATGTCTGTGATGACCTCTTGAGTGTTTTTTATCCACCTGTAGACTTATCATAGAATGCTATTTATATATTTTCTTGCTTTAGCTTCTTTTGACTACGAAATCTGTTCTAAATGCTACTTGCTATATAAATTGCTAATATTACTTTGCATTATTTTGATGTAGTTTATTGATTAATTAAAATAAACTTGCTTTTGAATATCAATTTTTTTCTATTTTCTTCTACACCTTTAGTTGTTTTTTTTTACTGTTTTATTGAGAAAACTTCAATGAGATGTACAAAAAGAAGCATACATACAATGCATAATAGTCAACAAAAATGATCAACATTGCAGTGCTTACAGTACTACATGAATAGTGCTACATATTTGGAGTCCAGATCACTATTTTTTATTTTCTCTGTTTCCCTTTTATCAACACTCAAAGCTGCTTTAACCCCTTCCTGATACATGATGTAATAGTACGTCATAGCAGCAGGTCACTTGCTGCAGTGACTGGGACTCAATGGGTGATAATGCAGACCTGACTTCTACGGAAACTGAGATCCAGCCCCAGGCTGGGTCTTCTAGGCAACCTGTTAGTGTATTGCTAAGTGTAATACACTAACAGGCAATGCATTACAATACAGATGTATTGTAATGCATTTCAGAGGGGATCAAATCCCCAAAAGTTGAAGTCCCACAGTGGGACAGAAATAAAGTACTAAAAGTAAAAAAAAAAAGTTTTTAATAATAGAAAATAAAGTGTCAAAAAGAAGCCCCTTTCCCATGATTTTTATTTTAAAAAAAGAAAACCCACACATTAGGTATCACTACATCCATAATGACTCGCTCTATAAATATATCACATAATATACCCCATCAGATAAACACAGTGAAAAAAAAGCAATTTTTGTCACCTTGCAT
Organism: Bufo gargarizans; assembly: GCF_014858855.1. NCBI lineage: Eukaryota > Metazoa > Chordata > Amphibia > Anura > Bufonidae > Bufo > Bufo gargarizans. The sequence continues at coordinate 424,647,465 of NC_058083.1, forward strand.
CACAAAAAGTGCAAAACCAAAAGGTGTATGGCCCCCAAAATGGTACAAATTAAACTGTCAACTCATCCCACAAAAAAATTAGACCCTACATAAGACAATCACAAAAAACTATAGCTCTCAGAATATGGAGACATTAAAACATAATTTTTTGTTTCAAAAATGTTCCCAAAAAAATAGACATATTAGGTATTTCCGTGTCCGTAACAACCAGCTCTATAAAAAAAAATCACATGACCTACCACCACAGGTGAACTCTGTAAAAATAAATACAAACTGTGCCAAACCAACCAATTTTTTGGTCACCTTGCCCCATAAAGTATAATATTGAATATTAAAAAAAATCATATGTACCCAAAAATGGTACCAATGAAAACATACACTCTTCCTGCAGAAAACAAGTCCTCTCAAGATGAGACGATTGGCAGAAAAAAAAAATATGGCGTTCATAAAATAGACACAAATACATCTTTTTTTAAATGCTTTATTATGTAAAACTGAAACAAAAGTAGATATATTTGATATTATTGCATCCGTAACAACCTGCTCTATAAAAATAGAACATGATCTAACCTGTCAGATGAACATTGTAAAAAACTAAAAATGAAAACTGTGCCAGAACAGCCATTTTTGGGTTACACTGCCTCACAAAAAACATAGAGCCATCAAAAATCATATGTACCCCAAAATAATACCAACAAAACTGTCACCTTATCCCGTAGTTTCAAAAAACGGGGTCACTTTTTGGGAGTTTCTTCTGTAGGGGGTCTTCAAATGGGGGGCTTCAAATGGGACATGATGTCTAAAAGCCAGTCCAGCGAAATCTGCCCTCCAAAAACCATACAGCGCTACTTTTCTTCTGCAGCCAGCAGTTTACTACCACATGTGGGGTGTTTCTGTAAACTGCAGGGTAGTAGATATTGAGCTTTGCTTTGCTGTTAACTATTGATGTGTTACAGGAAAAAAAATGATTAAAATGGAAAATCTGACAAAAAAGTGAAATTTCATCTCCATTTTCCTTTAATTCTTGAAGATCACCTAAAGGGTTAATAAAGTTTTTAAACTCAGTTTTGAATAACTTGAGGGGTATAGTTTCTAACATGGTGTCGTTTATGAGTGGTTTCTACTATGTAAGCCCCACAAAGTATCTTAAGAACTGAACAGATATAGACTGGAAAACTGAAACCTGTACATCTCATAAAGGAAACATGTTCTTGGCAATAACCAAAGACCATTACCTTTCCCAAATGGTTCAGGACCTGACTAGAGGGACGGCCATACTGGACTTAGTACTAACCAATAGACCTGACAGAACAACGTATGTGCTGGTTGGGGAACACTTAGGAAATAGTGACCATAAAATAATAACCTTTCAAATGTAATACAAAAAAATCAAACTTTAGCCAACTAAGAGAGGCCATAGGCCTAATTAACTGGGACAAAGTCCTCCCAAAACAGCCACAAAATGGGATATTTTTAACCACCTCCGGACCGCCTAACGCAGATTCGCGTTCCAGAGGTGGCAGCTCTGCGCAGAGTCACACATATATGCGTCATCTCGCGAGAGCCGTGATTTCCTGTGAACGCTCGCACACAGGCGCGCACGTTCACAGGATCGGAAGGTAAGCGAGTGGATCTCCAGCCTGCCAGCAGCGATCGTTCGCTGGCAGGCTGGAAATGTGATTTTTTTTTTTAACCCCTAACAGGTATATTAGACACTGTTTTGATAACAGCGTCTAATATACCTGCTACCTGGTCCTCTGGTGGTCCCTTTTGTTTGGATCGACCACCAGAGGACACAGGTAGCTGTGTAAAGAACCACAAAACACCACTACACTACACCCCCCCTGTCACTTATTAACCCCTTATAAACCCATGATCACCCCATATAGACTCCCTGATCACCCCCCTGTCATTGATCACCCCCCTGTAAGGCTCCATTCAGACGTCCGTATGATTTTTACGGATCCACGGATACATGGATCGGATCCACAAAACACGTACGGACGTCTGAATGGAGCCTTACAGGGGGGTGATCACCCATATAGATTCCCTGATCACCCCCCTGTAAGGCTCCATTCAGACGTCCGTATGTGTTTTGCGGATCGGATCCATGTATCCGTAAAAATCATACGGACGTCTGAATGGAGCCTTACAGGGGGGTGATCAATGACAGGGGGGTGATCAGGGAGTCTATATGGGTGGTCACCGCCCCTGTAAGGCTCCATTCAGACATTTTTTTTGGCCCAAGTTAGCGGAAATTGTTTTATTTTTGTTTTTTTCTTACAAAGTCTCATATTCCACTAACTTGTGTCAAAAAATAAAATCTCACATGAACTCACCATACACCTCACGGAATCCAAATGCGTAAAATGTGTTAGACATTTATATTCCAGACTTCTTCTCACGCTTTAGGGCCCCTAAAATGCCAGGGCAGTATAAATACCCCACATGTGACCCCATTTCGGAAAGAAGACACCCCAAGGTATTCTGTGAGGGGCATATTGAGTCCATGAAAGATTGAAATTTTTGTCCCAAGTTAGCGGAAAGGGAGACTTTGTGAGAAAATACAAAAAAATAAATTTCCGCTAACTTGTGGCAAAAAAAAAAATTCTATGAACTCGCCATGCCCCTCATTGAATACCTTGGGGTGTCTTCTTTCCAAAATGGGGTCACATGTGGGGTATTTATGCTGCCCTGGCATTTTAGGGGCCCAAAAGCGTGAGAAGAAGTCTGGGATCCAAATGTCTAAAAATGCCCTCCTAAAAGGAATTTGGGCCGCTTTGCGCATCTAGGCTGCAAAAAAGTGTCACACATGTGGTATCGCCGTACTCAGGAGAAGTTGGGCAATGTGTTTTGGGGTGTCATTTTACATATACCCTTGCTGGGTGAGATAAATATCTTGGTCAAATGCCAACTTTGTATAAAAAAAAAAATGGAAAAGTTGTCTTTTGCCAAGATCTTTCTCTCACCCAGCATGGGTATATGTAAAATGACACCCCTATACACATTCCCCAACTTCTCCTGAGTACGGCGATACCAGATGTGTGACACTTTTTTGCAGCCTAGGTGGGCAAAGGGGCACACATTCCAAAGATCACCTTTTGGATTTCACCGGTCATTTTTTACAGATTTTGATTTCAAACTACTTCTCACGCATTTGGACCCCTAAAATGCCAGGGCAGTATAACTACCCCACAAGTGACCCCATTTTGGAAAGAAGACACCCCAAGGTATTTCGTGATGGGCATAGTGAGTTCATGGAAGTTTTTATTTTTTGTCACAAGTTAGTGGAATATGAGACTTTGTAAGAAAAAAAAAAAAAGGAAAAAACAAATCATCATTTTCCATTAACTTGTGACAAAAAATAAAAAGTTCTATGAACTCACTATGCCCATCAGTGAATACCTTAGGGTGTCTACTTTCTGAAATGGGGTCATTTGTGGTGTGTTTGTACTGTCTGGCCATTGTAGAACTTCAGGAAACATGACAGGTGCTCAGAAAGTCAGAGCTGCTTCAAAAAGCGGAAATTCACATTTTTGTACCATAGTTTGTAAACGCTATAACTTTTACCCAAACCATTTTTTTTTTCATCCAAACATATTTTTTTTATCAAAGACATGTAGAACAATAAATTTAGCGAAAAAATTATATATGGATGTCGGTTTTTTTTGCAATTTTTTTTTTTAATTTTCGATTAATAACAAAAAAGTAAAAATGTCAGCAGCAATGAAATACCACCAAATGAAAGCTCTATTAGTGAGAAGAAAAGGAGGTAAAATTAATTTGGGTGGTAAGTTGCATGACCGAGCAATAAACGGTGAAAGTAGTGTAGTGCAGAAGTGTAAAAAGTGGCCTGGTCATTAAGGGGGTTTTTAGCTAGCGGGGTTGAAGTGGTTAAAGCAATCCTAAACTCTAATTGTAAGAGATACATACCTTAATGGGAATAAAAGGGTAAGGAACAAGAAAAAAAAATATGTGGATACATAGAATTGTAAAGAAAGCAATACATAAAAAAGAAAGCATTTAAATCACTAAAACAGGAGGGTAGAGAGGAAGCATTGAAAATCTATAAGGAAATAAATAGAATATGTAAAAGACAAATAAAAGCCAAACTAGAGACCAAGAGATTCATTGCTAAAGAGAATAAAACTAACCCTAAAATGTTCTTCAATTATATAAATGGTAAAAAGTATAAATCTGAAGGTGTCAGCCCTTTACAGAGTGAGGGGGGAGTTGCAGACAGTGATGAGGAGAAAGCAAAGCTATAAAAAAATGTTTCACTCAACTGTATTTACTGAGGGAAATAAGATGAAATGTAGACTGTAAAAGTAAATTCCCCATTAAAAGTGCCCTCTCTGACCCAGGAACAAGCGGAGCTGAATCTTAGGCCTCTTGCACATGACCATATGGCTTTTTCAGTATTTTGCAGTCCGTTATCACAGATCCGTCGTTCAGTTTTATGTTTCTGTTGTGTTTTCGTTCCGTTTCCGTTCTGTAGGTCCACAAAAAATTTCTGCATGCAATCTGTTGTTTGCGGATCGCAAACAGAAACATAACATTTTTAATCATTAATATAATGTACTGTAATGTGTTTTAACAGTATACACATGGGCAAAGTGGGCATGGATCCGCAAAAACGGATGCCATACGGATGTGTTCCGTATACATTCCGTATTTTTTGCGGACCCATTGACTTGAATGGAGCCACGGATCGTTATTTGAATGCAATAATAGGACAAGTTCTTTCAGTGGAACGGATATATAGAAATACGGGAACAAAATGCATACGTGGTACATTCAGTTTTTTTTGCAGAACCATTGAAATTAATGGTTCCGGAATCCGCAAAAACGGTACGGAAATGGAAATAAAAAAAAATTGTGTGCAAGAGGCCTTAAAGAGATAAAAATTGACAAATCGCCGGGACCAGATGGCATACACCCCCGTATCCTAAGAGAATTAAGTCATGTCATTGCCACACCCTTATTTATGATATTTAAAGACTCTATTTTGACAGGGAGTGTTCCACAGGATTGGCACATAGCAAATGTGGTGCCAATATTCCAAAAAGGTCCAAAAACAGAGCAGGGAAACTATAGGTCGTTAAGTTTAACATCTGTCGTGGGTAAACTGTTTGAAGGTTTTCTAAGAGATGCTATCTTGGAGTACCTCACTGAAAATAAGCAAATAATGCCATAGCAGCATGGCTTAATGATGGATCGGTCATGTTAACCGCCTCCGGACCGCCTAACGCAGATGTGCGGTCCGGAGGCGGCAGCCCTGCGCACGACGACGCATATACGCGTCATCTCGCGAGGGCCGGGATTTCCTGTGAACGCGCGCAAGCTCACAGGAACGGAAGGTAAGCGAGTGGATCTCCAGCCTGCCAGCGGCGATCGCTCGCTGGCAGGCTGGAGATCCGAATTTTCCATTTCATCCACCATGACGGCCCACATTGAGATTGACCCTTGACCTCTGTAGGGGCAGGAACACATAGAGTGTTTACGAACCCCCCACCCCTCCACCTCCTCAGTGCTTTCCTGCCCCTACAGGGGCCAACACGTGGAGAGTTCCTCCTTCATGGAGGATGAAATAGCCTTATCTTTCTTGCAGGTTCTCCAGCTGGCCTCCCGCGGCAGGGGCCAAGGCTGGCCAGCTAGGAGCATCGAGGACCCTCGTCTTGGCTTATGCCGAGGCCTGTGGTCCTCCCCATACCTTCAGACTTCCTTCCCTCTTGTGGAAGCAGTTGAGGGTGCCGGCTTCTCAGCGCGCGCGGCGCTCGGCGTCCTTTCCTTCTGGAGGACCGAGCTCTAGCGTCCGGCAGGGGGAGCAGGTGCGACGCATGGAGCGTCTCTATGGGCGGGCCGGGCGACGCACGCCTCTCTTAGTCGGCTAGTGCGGCGCAGGCCTACGCCGTCATGCAGGGCGCAGCTAAATGACGTCAGACGCCGGGAATTTTAAAAAAAAGAAGACCGCGGTTCCTTTTGGCACCTCACCTGTTACACCGCGATGTCTGAGACACCTGCTCCCCGCCAGGAAGGTCCTGATCCTTCTGCCTCCAGCACCGTGAGTCCCCTTCTGGGGGGTGTATATTTCAGTTTTTGTAAGCCTGAATTACTAATGCTGGGTTATCTGGTTGCTTCCTTCTGCAGGGCAGCAAGGAGTTAAAATCCAAAACAAAACCCTTAAAATGCTGTGCTTGTTCCAAGCGTCTCCCCGAAAATTATAAAAAGAGACTATGCAAACCTTGCACTTCGGAGATTTGGAAAGAGGAGCAACCAGATATACTCTCGGAGATGAAGTCTTTTATTTCTGACGAGATTAAGTCCTCTTTAGCCTCCTTATCTACCCCTTCCAGCAACCCCATCCCTTCTAAGAAGCGCAAAATATCCGTTATTTCCTCTTCTGAGGGTGAAGAGGTTGAAGTGGCCTCTGCCTCGTCCAGACAATTTCCTAATGAGGAACCCTTGTCGGACGGAGAGATTCTGGAGGAGGATAAAAGATACTTTTTTTCCGCTAATGAAATGGAAGAGCTGCTCCGAGCAGTCAGGTCCACTATGGGCATTGAAGATATTCCTAAACCCCGTACGGTTCAGGATGAAATGTTTGGGGGCCTTAGAGCTAGGTCTCCTATTGTTTTCTCCATCAATGAAAATATAAAGGAAATGATATTAGAGGAATGGTCAGATCCAGAAAAGAGACTTGGCGTTCCTAAAGAATTCAGGAATAGGCTCTGCTTTGACCCGTCTGAAAGTAAAATATATAACCAGACGCCTAAGGTCGATTTGCAAGTATCCAAGGTAGCAAAAAAGACCGCCCTACCCTTTGAGGATTCCTCTCAGCTAGGTGATCCTATGGATAGAAAGGCAGATGGTCTCCTTAAGAAATCCTGGGAAGCGGCGATGTTTGGGGTAAAAACTAATATTTCCGCTACATCCGTTGCCAGAGCAATGTATATATGGCTTGGAGAACTGGACGAACATCTGAAAAACAAGACTCCAAGAGAAGAGATCAGGGAATCTCTCCCCCTTCTCCGCTCCGCCACGGCATTTTTGGCCGATGCGTCTGCAGAGTCCATCAGATTTTCCGCCAAGGATGCTGCCCTTTCTAATGCTGCCCGTCGGGCTTTATGGATGAAAGCCTGGTCCGGAGACAAGGCATCCAAGGCCAAGCTTTGTTCTATCCCCTTTTCAGGGGAATTTGTCTTCGGCCCCACTCTGGATAAAATCCTAGATGGCGCAGCAGACAAGAAGAAGGGTTTTCCAGAGGACAAAGAACCAAAAAAGAAGCCCTTTCGGCAGTACCAGCCCCAGCAGAGATCCTACAGGGGGAAAGGGAAGTCTGGCCGATGGAGTTATCCAAAAGGGGGGAGAGGAAGAGGCTTTATCCTCAATCCCCAGAATAGGCAACCTAAGCAGCAATGATGCCAGGGTAGGGGGGCGACTGATGGGTTTTCTATCCTCCTGGAGTCAGGTAACTTCAAATCCCTGGGTGCTAAATATAATCTCCCAGGGTTACAGGATAGAGTTCACATCAGTCCCCCCAAGAAGATACTGCATTACACCTCAGAGCAGATCAGATCTCCCGAAAATCTGGCAGGGCGTCCAAGACCTCTTAGAGCTAGGGGTAATTCGAAAGGTTCCTATCCCAGAGGAAAGGAGAGGATTCTATTCCAGTCTTTTTTTAGTAAAAAAACCAGACCAATCCTTTCGCACGATAATAAACTTAAAACCCCTAAACAGGTCTATCTTATACAGGAGGTTCAGGATGGAGACCATCCCATCCACAATCCCTCTGATTCCAAAAGGGGCATTCATGTCGTCAATCGATCTGAAGGACGCTTACTACCACGTCCCCATCCATCATCTTTCCCAAAAGTATCTAAGATTCGCTCTAAGAGGACCAGACAGGTCTATACATCACTTCCAATATGTCGCCCTCCCTTTCGGTATCTCCTCGGCCCCCAGGGTCTTCACAAAGATCGTAGTAGAGATGGTGGCCTGCCTTCGTCAGGAAGGAATCACAATTATTCCTTATCTCGACGACTTTTTAATTCTGGGCAAGACAGAATCCGAGAACCTTCTGGCGACCCAAAGATTCTCGGAACTCTTAAAGAGCCTCGGATGGATTATAAATATAAAAAAATCCACCCTAACCCCGTCCATGAGAATAAAGTTCCTGGGCGTGGAATTAGATTCGTCCCGGCTGATGACCTTCCTCCCTCAGGACAAAGCTACTGCACTGACAGAGAAAGTCAGAACATTCCAGAAGGCTCGCAACTGCTCCATCAGAAAGGCCATGAGTCTCCTGGGAAGCCTAACCGCCTGCATCCCCTCGGTGGCATGGTGCCAAAGCCACACAAGAATAATCCAAAATTGGATCCTAACTATCTGGGACGGAAGTCAGTTAAGTTTAGACAGGGTCTTTCGGATCCCTCAGTCTGTAAAAACAGACTTGGATTGGTGGAAAGTAAAAAGAAGACTGCTAGGAGGCCTTCAGTGGCGGAATCATCCCGTCATTCAGGTAATCACGGACGCAAGCCTCGGAGGCTGGGGAGCAAAGATAGGAGATCATCTTCTACAGGGTACCTGGCCCGCCGAGATAAGAGACAGATCCTCCAACTACCGAGAGCTTTACGCAGTCCTGGAAGCATTATTAAAAGGAGAGTGCCTTCTAAAAGGGCGACATCTAAGAGTAATGTCAGACAACACCACAACGGTGGCTTATCTGCGTCACCAGGGGGGAACAAGATCACGGCCTCTTGGCGAGATAGCAAAAAGAATTTTCTCCTGGGCAGAAGTAAACACTTTATCTCTGTCCGCCATCCACCTAAGGGGCTGCGAAAACACAGTAGCAGACTTTCTGAGCAGAGAGATAGTAGACCCAGGAGAATGGTCTCTGAACAGGAATATCTTCCAAAAGATCTCGGAAAGATGGGGCTGTCCAGAGGTAGACTTATTCGCCTCCAGAAAAAATGCGCAGGTAGACTGTTTTTACTCCCTAAACCCAGGAGACAATCCATGGGCAATCGATGCTCTATCAATACAATGGAATTGGAGACTAGCCTACGCCTTTCCCCCAATACCACTACTACCTCGGGTCGTCCAGAAGCTCCTGGAGGAACCGACTACTCTCATCCTGATAGCCCCTCTATGGCCAAAGAGAAGTTGGTTCTCCACTCTAAGACAGCTATCGCTGGAGGATCCGTGTGAGATTCCCTTCCAGAGGGACATTCTAGTCCAGGGCCCTCTTCATTATCCAGACCCAGGCATGTTCAGGATGTCAGCCTGGATCCTGAGAGCGAGACACTAAGAAGCAGAGGACTTTCGGAAAAGGTGATACGTACTCTGAGGGCAAGTAGAAAAAAGGTGACCTCCTCCATCTACCTCAAGATCTGGAAGAAATACTGTTCCTGGTTAGGAGTTGAGCGCCCAGACACCACCTCTCCTCCCATCAACAGAATTTTGGACTTTCTACAGTGCGGCCTTGAGTTAGGCCTTAGACCTAGTACTTTGAAGGTCCAAATTTCTGCCCTAAGCTCCTTCTATGACTGCAGCCTGGCCAACCACAGATGGATCAGGAGGTTCTTCAGAGCGGTTGCAAGGTTGAGACCCTCCCTGAGATCCAGAACTCCGACCTGGGATCTTAACACCGTACTAGAGGGCTTAACAAAACCTCCATTTGTACCTTCGTCGGAGATCTCTTTAAAACACCTTTCCCTTAAGACTGCCTTTCTGATCGCTATCACCTCAGCCAGACGCATCGGGGAGATCCAGGCTTTATCGTGTAGAGAGCCCTACCTCCAAATTAACAAGGATCACATCCGTCTAACTCTCGACCCAGGCTTTCTCCCTAAAGTAGTCTCTCCTTTCCATCTAGAGCAGGAGATCTTCCTACCCTCTATCCCTAGGTCCGAACATGCAGGGTCTAGTGATAGGTTACATCTCCTGGATGTTAGGGACATAGTTATCCGTTACCTGGATTCTACCAGAGATTTTAGGGTGGATGACAATCTCCTTATTCAGTTTTCAGGGAAGAATAAAGGAAAGAAGTTAGCCAGGTCTTCCATAGCTAGATGGATCAGATCCACTATTGAATGCTGCTACAAGATCCAGAACAAACCCAGTCCTGGTAATGTTAAAGCCCATTCTACTAGGGCCACGGCCTCTTCTTGGGCCGAGAAAGGAGGGGTCTCGCTGGACCAGATCTGTAAAGCCGCAACCTGGTCTAGCACTAATACTTTTGTAAGACACTATCGTCTTAATCTTCCGGACGCAAATGAAGCTCTTTTCGGCCGGAAGGTTCTACAGGCGATATCCCCACCCATTTAGTTATCTGATATGTCTCAATGTGGGCCGTCATGGTGAATGAAATGGAAAAACCGCAATTAGACTTACCGGTAATTCCGTTTCCTTGAATCCACCATGACGGCCCATACTATTCCCCTTCCCAAAAAAAAAATATATATATATATATAAAATATATAAAAAAAAAAGATTTTTTTGGATTTATGTTGCATATACATGCAGGAGTTTAAGGGTATGGATCAATATCCTTTTACTTTTGTTCCACCTTTTCGGGTAATTGTAAAGCACTGAGGAGGTGGAGGGGTGGGGGGTTCGTAAACTCTCTATGTGTTCCTGCCCCTACAGAGGTCAAGGGTCAATCTCAATGTGGGCCGTCATGGTGGATTCAAGGAAACGGAATTACCGGTAAGTCTAATTGCGTTTTTTTTAACCCCTAAAAGGTATATTAGACGCTGTTTTGATAACAGCGTCTAATATACCTCCTACCTGGTCCTCTGGTGGTCCCTTTTGTTAGGATCGACCACCAGAGGACACAGGTAGGTCAGTAAAGTCGCACCAAACACTACACTACACTACACCCCCCCCTGTCACTTATTAACCCTTTGTGAACCCCTGATGACCCCATATAAACTCCCTGATCACCCCCCTGTCATTGATCACCCCCCTGTCAGGCTCCGTTCAGACGTCCGTATGATTTTTACGGATCCACGGATACATGGATCGGATCCGCAAAACACATGCGGACGTCTGAATGGAGCCTTACAGGGGGGGTGATCAATGACAGGCGGGTGATCACCCATATACACTCCCTGATCACCCCCTGTCATTGATCACCCCCCTGTAAGGCTCCATTCAGACGTCCGCATGTGTTTTGTGGATCCGATCCATGTATCCATGGATCCGTAAAAATCATGCGGACGTCTGAATGGAGCCTTACAGGGGGGGGTGATCAGTGACAGGGGGGTGATCACCCTGATCACCCCCTGTCATTGATAACCCCCCTGTAAGGCTCCATTCAGACGTCCGCATGTGTTTTGCGGATCCGATCCATGTATCCATGGATCCGTAAAAATCATACGGACGTCTGAATGGAGCCTTACAGGGGGGTGATCAATGACAGGGGGGTGATCAGGGAGTCTATATGGGTGATCACCCCCCTGTCATTGATCACCCCCCTGTAAGGCTCCATTCAGACATTTTTCTGGGCACAAGTTAGCGGAAATTTTTTGTTTGTTTTTGTTTTTGTTTTTTCTTACTAAGTCTCATATTCCACTAACTTGTGTCAAAAAATAAACTCTCACATGATCTCACCATACCCCTCACGGAATCCAAATGCGTAAACATTTTTAGACATTTATATTCCAGACTTCTTCTCACGCTTTAGGGCCCCTAAAAAGCCAGGGCAGTATAAATACCCCACATGTGACCCCATTTCGGAAAGAAGACACCCCAAGGTATTCCGTGAGGGGCATATTGAGTCCATGAAAGATTGAAATTTTTGTCCTAAGTTAGCGGAAAGTGAGACTTTGTGAGAAAAAAACAAAAAAAATCTATATCCGCTAACTTATGCAAAAAAAAAAATAATAATTCTAGGAACTCGCCAGGCCCCTCATTGAATACCTTGGGGTGTCTTCTTTCCAAAGTGGGGTCACATGTGGGGTATTTATACTGCCCTGGATTTTTAGGGGCCCGAAAGTGTGAGAAGATGTCTGGGATCCAAATGTCTAAAAATGCCCTCCTAAAAGGAATTTGGGCCCCTTTGCGCATCTAGGCTGCAAAAAAGTGTCACACATGTGGTATCGCCGTACTCAGGAGAAGTTGGGCAATGTGTTTTGGGGTGTCATTTTACATATACCCATGCTGGGTGAGAAAAATATCTTGGTCAAATGCCAACTTTGTATAAAAAAATTGGAAAAGTTATCTTTTGCCAAGATATTTCTCTCACCCAGCATGGTTATATGTAAAATGACACCCCAAAACACATTCCCCAACTTCTTCTGAGTACGGCGATACCAGATGTGTGACATTTTTTTGCAGCCAAGGTGGGCAAAGGGGCACATATTCCAAAGTGCACCTTTCGGATTTCACAGGCCATTTTTTACAGATTTTGATTGCAAGGTACTTCTTACACATTTGGGCCCCTAAATTGCCAGGGCAGTAGAACTACGCCACAAGTGACCCCATTTTGGAAAGAAGACACCCCAAGGTATTCCGTGAGGGGCACGGCGAGTTCCTAGAATTTTTTATTTTTTGTCACAAGTTAGCGGAAAATTATGATTTTTCTTTTTTTTTCTTTTTTCCTTACAAAGTCTCATATTCCACTAACTTGCGACAAAAAATAAAAAATTCTAGGAACTCGCCGTGCCCCTCACGGAATACCTTGGGGTGTCTTCTTTCCAAAATGGGGTCACTTGTGGCGTAGTTATACTGCCCTGGCAATTTAGGGGCCCAAATGTGTAAGAAGTACCTTGCAATCAAAATGTGTAAAAAATGGCCTGCGAAATCCGAAAGGTGCACTTTGGAATATGTGCCCCTTTGCCCACCTTGGCTGCAAAAAAGTGTCACACATGTGGTATCGCCGTACTCAGGAGAAGTTGGTGAATGTGTTTTGGGGTGTCATTTTACATATACCCATGCTGGGTGAGAGAAATATCTTGGCAAAAGACAACTTTTCAAAAAATTTTATACAAAGTTGGCATTTGACCAAGATATTTTTCTCACCCAGCATGGGTATATGTAAAATGACACCCCAAAACACATTGCCCAACTTCTCCTGAGTACGGCGATACCACATGTGTGACACTTTTTTGCAGCCAAGGTGGGCAAAGGGGCACATATTCCAAAGTGCACCTTTCGGATTTCACAGGCCATTTTTTACAGATTTTGATTGCAAGGTACTTCTTACACATTTGGGCCCCTAAATTGCCAGGGCAGTATAACTACGCCACAAGTGACCCCATTTTGGAAAGAAGACACCCCAAGGTATTCCGTGAGGGGCATGGCGAGTTCCTAGAATTTTTTATTTTTTGTCGCAAGTTAGTGGAATATGAGACTTTGTAAAAAAAAAAAAAAAAAAAAAAAAAAAATCATCATCATTTTCTGCTAACTTGTGACAAAAAATAAAAAGTTCTATGAACTCACTATGCCCATCAGCGAATACCTTAGGGTGTCTACTTTCCAAAATGGGGTCATTTGTGGGGGGTTTCTACTGTTTGGGCATTGTAGAACCTCAGGAATCATGACAGGTGCTCAGAAAGTCAGAGCTGCTTCAAAAAGCGGAAATTCACATTTTTGTACCATAGTTTGTAAACGCTATAACTTTTACCCAAACCATTTTTTTTTTTGCCCAAACATTTGTTTTTTTTTATCAAAGACATGTAGAACTATAAATTTAGCGAAAATTTATATATGGATTTTGGTTTTTTTGCTAAATTTTACAGCTGAAAGTGAAAAAGGTCATTTTTTTGCAAAAAAATCGTTACATTTCGATTAATAACAAAAAAAGTAAAAATATCAGCAGCAATAAAATACCACCAAATGAAAGCTCCATTAGTGAGAAGAAAAGGAGGTCAAATTCATTTGGGTGGTAAGTTGCATGACCGAGCGATAAACGGTGAAAGGAGTGTAGTGCAGAAGTGTAAAAAGTGCTCTGGTCATGAAGGGGGTTTCAGCTAGCGGGGCTGAAGTGGTTAAACTAATTTAATCAGTTTCTATGACTGCGGCGAATCAATGGATGTCGTATATGTGTACTTCTCCAAAGCATTTAACACATTACTACATAAATGGTTAATATATAAAATGAGAATGCTTGGACTAGGACAAAATGTCTGTATGTTGGTAAGTAACTGGCTCAGTGACTGAAAACAGAGGGTGGTTATTAACGGTACACTCTCAGATTGGGTCACTGTCACTAGTGGGGTACCACAGGGGTCAGTATTGGGTCCTATTCTCTTCAATAAATATAGAACGCTTGCACAGTAAAATATCAATTTTTGCAGATGACACTAAACTGTGTAAAGTAATTAACACAGATGGATCTGGAGAGATTGGAGGCTTAGGCAGAGAAGTGTGCAGATGAGGTTTAACACTGACAAATGTAAGGTTATGCACATAAGAAAGAAAAATACATGTCACCAGTGCATACTAAATTGTAAAACAATGGGTAACACTAACATTAAAAAAGACTTTTAAGCTGCAGAAAGCAGTGTCAGGCAGCTGCTGCCAAGGCCAATAAGATAATGGGTTGCATCAAAAGTAGCCTAGATGCCCGTGATGAGAACATAGTCCTGCCACTTTACAAATCACTAGTCAGACCACACAAGGAGTACTGTGTACAGTTCTGGGCTCCTGTGAACAAGGATTGGGGGGACTACAGTACCCAGAAATATTATCAAAATTATGGTTATTCACTTTAAATAAAAGATGACTAAGGGGAGAACTAATAACCATGTATAAATATATCAGGGGTGTTGTGGCAGGCAAAGGGTCAGCCACGTGATGATCATTGCCTCGTGTTCAGGTGAATGACGTCGACGGAGGAAAATGACAGAAGTCTGAGTATAGTTCAAAACCTTGTCAGGACCCTAAAGTGAAAGTGTCCTGGGCCCTTTATTTATACACAGTTCAAAGGGTGTAACCCCTCAAAGTAAAACATGATTGTTGATTGGTACACAAATAATACTTCTTGATTGGTTAGAACTGAATCCATCTATTGATTGGTTAGTATTTTACAAGTTTCACTTTTCCAAAAATGTGTTAACTGATGAGTTTAGTTTAGAGATGCATATTTGGTTAGTAGTACGTACAAACCTTATCTTAACACACACAGTTCACTTCTATAGGTTTTTAGCTTATGCTTGTTCTTTTCCAAATGTCACCACATTATATCACGTACACAGAATAAGTGAAAAAAACATCTGATGAATTTTATATCCACTTTCAGAAAAGCTGGATAATTTCCTTAACAATTCCCTCCTTTTTTTTTTTTCAATTTTTCTGTTCATGTGGTAGATGTTTTGTTCTGAAGGCTTCATTGTATCATGTGTCTTGCTAACTACTAACCTGCCTGAACAAACAAATGACCCCTTTGACAGCCCGTACTTCACAGAGTATACAGATAAGCTGCATAGACCATGCGATGCAAGCATCGATTCCAGTCTGTCTAGTAGTTGTCATTTGATTAAGCATATATACATTTTATTAAAACCACATACGGCACACAAACACACACTAAGTGGAGGTAGGTGCAGCATTGTTGTTCCATGCATCATTGTCCAGAGTACTGGATACACCTTCTTCTGCTCCTTTGTTGGAATCTCTAGGAGCTGGTAGGGTCAGCTATACCGCTAGGAGCATCAGCAGTAAGCCTAAAAGTTTCTGTGTAGCTGTGGTCCTCTGTTGTAGAATCAGGAAGATGATCATCTTGGACGTTGCTGTCCCTTGGTTGGACAGTGCTGTCAATCATGGCATATCCCTTGACCAATATGGTGAGTAGGCCTGGAACCGCCTTGAAAGTCCACCTCCATCCTCCTCTAGTCAACGTTATGGACACTTTGGTGATTGGAAACTTGGGATGGACACTTCCTTCCTGCCAAAGATGCGTCTCCATCCGAACTTCCACTTAGGTCCTAGAGCTACTTAATACAGAACAGAAAGTAATAAACGCAGTAACCGTACAACCTGAGTGATTCCATCTGGGACCACCACTATAGTGATTCCATACTGTTGAGAGTGTAGAGCTTGTGTGATCCCTAGGGTCTTCAGTATGTGTCCCATTGTCTCCCCAGTGAAGTGGGTACCTCTGTCTGATTCTATCACTTCTGGAATCCCATATCTGCAGACTACCTCTGCCAATATTTTCTTAGCAGTATTTTTGGCCGTAGCCGTAGTTACTGGCCAGGCTTCTGGCCAACCTGAGAATACATCAATGGCTACAAGGACATATTCATATGTGCTCACCTTGGGTAGCTGTATGTAATCCACCTATACGCTTTGAAACGGGTACAAGGGTTTGGGAGTGTGTTTCTTGGGGGTCTTTACAAACCCAGGGTTATGTCTGGCACATGTAAGACAACCCTGAACAAACTTTTCAAAGAGGGTCTGAATTCCTGGTGCAAACCAATGTTCTTACACTAGTGTGCTCATAGCTTCTTTTGACAAATGAGTCGGGCCATGTGCTAAATTGGCCATCATCAGATACAAACTCCGAGGCAAACATGTTCTACCATTTACTTGCCAGAGCTCTCCTATCTTCGTGGCCCCCGTCTCCATCCATACCTTTTTGTTTTGAGGCGTTATCTGGGTCTGTAATTCCTGCAAGAGCGACAAATCTGGCATAGTTGGAAAAAACAATGTCAGGAGCGGCAGACCGTCTGCTTGGTCTGCTTGAGCATTTCCCACAGCTAGCGGATCATCTTGCTTCACATGGGCTGGCACTTTAACAATGGCTCTAGGCTCTAGGGCAGGGCTGGCCAACCTGCGGCTCTCCAGCTGTTGTAAAACTACAATTCCCACCATGCCCTGCTGCAGGCTGATAGCTGTATGCAGTCTAGGCATGCTGGGAGTTGTAGTTTTGCAACAGCTGGAGAGCCGCAGGTTGGCCAGCCCTGCTCTAGGGCCTCTATGAGGCTCTGTACTGCTTCTGAATTTCTGATTGGTTTGCCCAATGAAGTCAGAAATCCCCTAGTTTTCCAGATAACACCAAAGTCATGTTACCCCGAAAGCATACCTGGAATCAGTGTAACAATTTATTCTCAGTCCCTTACCCATTGTACATGCGTCAGTGAGTGCCTTCAACTTCGCCTCCTGTGCAGACGCACAAGATGGGAGTGGCTTTTGTATGATTACCTTACCATCCTGGATTACCGCATACCCGGTGACAAAGTGTCCTTGTTCATTATTCCACCATCTGGAGCATCTACAAAATACTCAGCATCAGGATTAGTTAATGGTGTTTCATTAACATTTGGTAACCCTTTTGTTTCTGCAATCATCAATTCATGACAGTTATGATTTCCAACTGGATCAGGCATTTCAACTACTCCCACGCCCCCCTCCTCTTCTAAATCCACTGGCATCAAAGTAGCTGGATTTAAAACAGTACATCGCTGTAAGGTAATGTGGGGACTGAGTAGTGTCATCTCATATTTTGTGATTCTGGCTTGAGACAAATGTTTCAGTTTGGTGGAATGTAGTAATTCAGCAACTGAATGTGGTACTTGTAATGTAAGAGGGTGTTGTAGTATCAAGTCTTCTGTCTTTAGCACTAATTCAGAGGCTGCAGCGACAGCTCTGAAACATGTGGGTAGTGCTCTGGCTATACAATCCAAACTGGAAGCCTAGTATGCTATGGGCTGCATACAGTCCCCGTGTTTCTGCGTCAGTACACCTGAGGCAAATCCCCCTTGCTCATGACAATACAATGTGAAAGTTTGTTTGTAATTGGGGATGCCCAATGCTGGTGTTGTGGTGAGAGTGAGTTTTAATGCATAAAATGCACTCACAGCTCCTGGTGTGAGTTCAAAGGTCTCTCCTTTGAGGCAGTCATATAGTGGCTGCATCATCTGAGAACAATCCTTAATCCGGGGCGACAGTAACCGACAAGTCCAATAAAGGCACGCAGAGCCCTTGGAGTACTTGGCAGGGGGTGCTGCTGTATAGCAGTAACCCTCTCAGTTGTGAGGTGTTTGGTACCTGGAGAAATACAGTGACCTAGGAAAATCGCAGTAGATTTACAAAGTTGCAGCTTCTCTTTGGAGGCTTTACAACCATTTTCATCAAGGAAAATAGGCAAAGATAACGTTTTTTCATTACAGTGTTCAGAGCTGTGGCAACAAAGCAACAGATCATCAATATATTGTAAAAGAACAGAGTCCGGATAGGCCGGCTGCCAGGACTGCAACACAGAATGTAGAGCAGTAGAGAAGATATATCTGAGCTTACCAACACAGGTGTGACAATAGATAAGGCATCATGAATGTTAAGTTTAACAGGCTTTGTTAGTGGGAGTTTAACAGACGTTCCTTCAACTCCTTGACATATAAATGTAATCTGAGGAGATAACCTCCTCAGCACATATTTTTCTTGTATTAGGGTATGGGCTGCTCCTGTGTCTACCAAAAAATCAATTGAATTCCCTGTGTCCTCACATGTGGATGTGATGATTAGTTGTGGACCTGGGGTTGCGTCAAGGGGGTAGTTAATGTTGAGGGAACTCACAGGATTGCCATCACTTCATTGAGAGGTCTGGGCAGTAGCCTGACCTCTCCAGGGACATTTGACTGAGTAATGCCCCTTTTTCCCTCAATTCCAGCATGTTACTTGGTCCCAGTTACGTGGTGACTGAACCCCACCTGGTACCCCTTTCTGGAACCTGCCCTTAGGTTTAAAGGATTGGTTAGCCATTATTGGCTTCTTTTTTTTATTTAACAAGTTTAGCTCAGCTCCCTTTGCTATGGCCACTAGGTCAGGGAACTGGCAGGTCCACCAATCAGGGTGAGCCTTCTTTTCAGCATCCTGTATGGGTACTTTTAATCCAGACATGAATGTATGTTTTAATAGTCTCATGTCCTTACTGTCTCCTGTCTCCTACCCATAGTCAAGCCAGAGCTGTTTTAAAGCTGTGGCATAGTCAGCTACAGTCTGCTTAGAGTCTTGTGTTTGCGTCATAAAAATGTCAGTCTGATTGTCCTGTTGCTTTTTTACCCAGGGTTTAAGGGCCATGATAAATTCCTGGCCTGACTGGTCTGTGGCCTCGTCTACAGGGACAGTACCAGGGGCCTTTTGCTATCATTTGATTCTTAAGTACTTCCCCTCCTTTAGTCTCTAGAAGATTCTCCAGATCCGCCCAAGTGGCTTTATATGCGGTTTGGATACTTTCCAATTTACGAAGGAAAGTACTGGGGACATGACGGGGGTCTGGGAAAGTGTTACACATAGCCAGCAACTCACTAGGAGTCCATGGCCGAGCCTATAAACCTCATAATCATGTGTTTCCAGTTGCCCAGCTCTTACTGTGGGGAGGGTCTTATTGACTAATGGGTAAAGGCCCACACGAGAGTGTGGCTTGGGCCCCCCACAGGCTGAGCATCTCTCTCTTGAGTCTGGGTTCTGTTATCCACAATTAGGTCAAGTCCACCCCTCCATGGCCATTATATGGAGGTGGTGCTGTGGGAGGGAGAGATTTTTGTGGTTTATGGGGGATAATACACCGTACTTCAGAAGGGATGGTTAATTCTTTTGTTGGCAATTTAATTTCATCCCATATTTCATACATAGTCCCTTTGTCAGTGTATTTTGCCTTATGGGCAGTCATAGACATTCCCTGGGCTACATCATACCACATTGTGGCCTGGTCATATTTGTTATGGTCTTCCAACCATCCCTTGAAATTAGTGAGAAATTTCGGCCATACTGGTTCATCCAATGTTCAATTCACACCTGCTCCCAATTTCTTTAGCATTTGTCTACAGTCTTCGGTTGCTTCAGTGCCCTTTGCACATTGCATAATATCAATTGCAGAGACCCATTTCTCTGCTCCCTTCTCAGAGGAACGCTTACTCTGTGTAGCCCCCATCCCGTGGGTGGCTCCTTGTAATTAACTATCCAGGTACTCATACACCTGGTGAATTACAACAGTGCTGTGGACACACTTCCGAGGCAGCACTATTAGTGGTGCCGTGGACACACTTCCGAGGCGGCACTACTTTTTCTACTACCATTGGTGCTGTGGGCACACTTCCGAGGCAGCACTGATCCACTGGTCTGGCAATACTACAATATAGTCTTGCCCTCACACAGAGTAACTCTCTGGGGTTACTCGTTGGAAACCCCTTAAACCCCTCTACGTTCTTTCTATGGCACAGGAAGCAAACAAATACTGCAATCCAAATTAATATAACTGCAACCACCCAATCCAAACTGGTATCATAATACCCACGCATGTATACACTGTACAGCACAGGAATTGGCAACAAAGCAGTAATTTTTCCTCACACAATATCAGCAGGCACTCAGTACATGTATAATCACACAGCATGACATAACATTGGAACAACCCCTGACCTCAGGCGCCTTTTCAGGTACCAACAAGGAACTGCAGGGCCCCTATCCAATCTTACTGGACAGCTTTATACACTGCCACTTCTCACAGCCTCCTCCAGGATAGGTTCGTCAACCCTTTCTCCACCAGAACCAGAGGCCTCCAGAGTCAGGGACCGGACAAGCCAGTCAGCGAGCTCTGGACTTTCAGCTTTGCTCAGGGGGAGCAGTCCCAGACCCCTCCTAGATAGAGATGTCCCGAACTATTCGCCGACGAACAGTTCCCGGCGAACATAGCTTGTTCGCCGCGGCGGGCGAACATATGCGATGTTCGGTCCACCCCCTATTCATCATCATTGAATAAACTTTGACCCTGTACCTCACAGTCAGCAGACACATTCCAGCCAATCAGCAGCAGACCCTCCCTCCCAGACCCTCCCACCTCCTGGACAGCATTCATTTTAGATTAATTCGAAAGCTGCATTCTTAGTGAGAGGACAGACAGTGTAGCTGCTGCTGATTTAATAGGGAAAGCGATAGCTAGGCTATTCAGTGTCCACTACAGTCCTGAAAGACTCATCTGATCTCTGCTGTAAGAACAGCACCCCAAAAAGCCATTTTTAGGGCTAGAACATCAGTCTGCTTTTTTTTTTTTCCTGTGTAATCAAATTGCAGTTGCCTGCGAGCGTGTGTGTCAGGCTCACAGCCCTGCAAGTGCATAGTGTTACCAGCGCAACTCAAATCTGGTGTCACATTTGATTATACTTAAAGAAAAACAACAATTTTGACTGAATAACTAGCAGTCAGTTGCACACACGTGTTTGTGTGTTTAAGGCCCAGTGCCAGTACATAGTGTCAATTCAGCGCCATTCATATCTGGTGTCACATTCGATTATATTTAAAGAAAAACAACAATTTTGACTGTGAATAACTAGCAGTCAGTTGCACACACACCTGTTTGTGTGTTTAAGGCCCAGTACCTGTGCATAGTGTCACTTCAGCGCCATTCATATCTGGTGTCAAGGTAGCTTGCACGCATAGTACAACTTAACTAATCTAAAAAAAATGACAGGCAGAGGCAGGCCACCCCACAGGGGCCGTCTTGGTCGTGGTGCTGTGATTCCCTTTGGCCCTAGAATAATGCCCAGTGTTCAGAGGCCATGTACCGTGAACTCGAAAAGTTCTGAGGACATAGTTGACTGGCTAACACAGGACACCCAATCTTCTACAGCTTCCGCTCGGAACCTTGACGCACCATCTCAGCTTCGGGCACCTCTCAAGTAACCACTCGCCCCCGCCTGCCGCCACCACCAACACTAGCACCACAGCCGCTTCACTTGATCTGTCAGAGGAGTTATTTACACATCAGTTGGAAGAAATGAGTGATGCGCAACCATTATTGCAAGAGGATGTAGATAACAGGGATATGTCTCGGTCAGGCAGCATTACACAGATGGACGCACGGTGTGATGATGATGATGTGGTACCCGCTGCTGCTTCCTTTGCTGAGTTGTCAGATACAAGTGAAGCTGTTGATGATGACGATGTGTCCGCGGATGTCACGTGGGTGCCCGCTCGAAGAGAAGAAGAACAGGGGGAAAGTTCAGATGGGGAGACAGAGAGGAGGAGGAGACGAGTTGGAAGCAGGGGGAGGTGGTCCCAAGGAGCTAGTGGCACAGTCAGACAGCATGTATTGGCACCCGAGGTCAGCCAGACAGCACGCCAATCAACGCATGCTGTTGCCACCACCAGAATGCCGTCATTGCAAAGCTCAGCAGTGTGGCATTTTTTGTGTGTGTCTGCCTCTGATAACAGCGATGCCATTTGCAACCTGTGCCAAAAGAAACAGTCGTGGGAATTCCAACACCCACCTGGGTACAACTGCTTTGCGAAGGCACATGATCTCACATCACAAACGCCTATGGGATCAACACATGAGTAAAAGCAGCACACAAACTCAAAGCCACCATCCTCCTCCTGGTCCAGCATCTTCAGCCACGTCAACCACTGCTGTCCTCCTTGCCCCCTCTCAACCACCCGCCACTCCGCCTCTCGCCTTGAGTGGTTCCTGCTCATCTGCCTACAGTCAGGTGTCTGTCAAGGACATGTTTGAGCGTAAGAAGCCAATGTCACAAAGTCACCCCCTTGCCCGGCGTCTGACAGCTGGCTTGTCTGAACTTTTAGCCCGCCAGCTTTTACCATACAAGCTAGTGGAGTCTGAGGCCATCAAAAAATTTGTAGCTATTGGAAAACTGCAGTGTAAGGTACCCAGCCAAAATTTCTTTGCACAAAAGGCAATCCCCAATCTGTACTCGATTGTGCAAAAGGAGGTCCTAGCATGTCTGGCACACAGTGTTGGGGCAATGGTCCATCTGACCACTGATACCTGGTCTGCAAAGCACAGTGAGGGCAGGTATATCACCTACACTGCGCATTGGGTAAACCTGCTCATGGCTGCCAAGCATGGAATGCGTGGCTCTGCAGAGGAGTTGGTGACACCCCATGACTTGCAGGCAGGCCTGCTGCCACTTCCTCTACTCCTCCTACTCCATCCTCTTCCATAACCTCCTCGGTTGAGTCCTCTTCTGCTGCTGCGTCTTGCTTCACATCAATGGCACCCCCCCAGCTCCCCAGGGGCTATTCCACAACCCGAATACAACAGTGTCACGCCGTCTTGGGGTTGACTTGCCTGAAAGAAGAGAGTCACACCAGACCAGCACTCCTGTCCGCCCTGAACGCACAGGTGGATCAGTGGCTGACTCCACACCAACTGGAGATCGGCAAAGTGGTGTGTGACAACGGAAGCAATTTGTTGGCGGCATTGAATTTGGGCAAGTTGACATGTGCCGTGCATGGCACATGTGTGTAATCTGATCGTACAACGCTTTGTGCATAAGTACCCAGGCTTACAGGATGTCCTCAAGCAGGCCAGGAAGGTGTGTGGCCATTTCAGGCGTTCCTACACGGCCATGGCGCACTTTTCAGACATTCAGCGCCGAAACAACATGCCAGTGAGGCACTTGATTTGCGACAGCCCGACACGTTGGAATTCAACACTCCTAATGTTCGACCGCCTGCTCCAACAAGAAAAAGCCGTCAACAAGTATTTGTATGATCGGGGTGCTAGGACAGCCTCTGCGGAGCTGGGGATTTTTTTGCCACGTTACTGGACACTCATGCGCAATGCCTGTAGGCTCATGCGTCCTCTTGAGGAGGTGACAAACCTAGTCAGTCACAATGAAGGCACTATCAGCGACATCATCCCATTTGTTTTCTTCCTGGAGCGTGCCCTACGAAGAGTGCTGGATCAGGCCGTAGGTAAGCGTGAAGAGGAAGAGTTGTGGTCACCATCACCACCAGAAACAGCCTGGACCTGCGGCAACGCTGGAGGAGGAGTTAGAGGAAGAGGAGTCAGAGGAGGAATGTGGCTTTGAGGAGGAGGAGGAAGATCAACCACAACAGGCATCCCAGGGTGCTCGTTATCACCTATCTGGTACCCGTGGTGTTGTATGTGGCTGGGGGGAAGAACATGCCTTCAGTGAGATCACTGAGGACGAGGAACGGGACATGAGTAGCTCAGCATCCAACCTTGTGCAAATGGGGTCTTTCATGCTGTCGTGCCTATTGAGGGACCCTCGTATAAAAAGGCTGAAGGAGAACGACCTGTACTGGGTGTCCACGCTACTAGACCCCCGGTATAAGCAGAAAGTGCCTGAAATGTTACCGAATTACCGGAAGTCGGAAAGGATGCAGCAGTTCCAAAATAAATTAAAAAGTATGCTTTACACAGCGTATAAGGGTGATGTCACAGCACAATGGGAATCTAACAGGGGAAGAGGTGAAAGTAATCCTCCTCCCACGATCACGCCGGCAAGGACAGGACGCTTTACAGACGTGTTGTTGATGGAGGACATGCAGAGCTTTTTAAGTCCTACGCATCGCCACAGACCTTCGGGGTCCACCCTCAGAGAACGACTCGACCGACAGGTATCAGACTACCTCACCTTAACTGCAGATATCGACACTCGGAGGAGCGATAAACCCCTTGACTACTGGGTGTGCAGGCTTGACCTGTGGCCTGAGCTATCCCAATTTGCGATAGAACTTCTGGCCTGCCCCGCTTCAAGTGTCCTGTCAGAAAGGACCTTCAGTGCAGCAGGAGGTATTGTCACCAAGCATCTTTTTCCATCTCCTTTTCCTAAAATCTATTCCATACACGTCCCCTGATAGGGGACGTAACACCGATTAAACTGATAGGAATAGTACTACTTAACACACCTTATAATAACGCAGAGAGAGGAGGAAGGTGGCTTTGAGGAGGTGGAAGACCAAACACAGCAGGCGTCCCAGGGGGCTTGTTGTCACCTTTCGGGGACCCTTGGTGTTGTACGTGGCTGGGTGGAGGAAGAGACCTTCAATGACATTAGTGAGGACAAGGAACGGGACATGGCTAGCTTGGTATCCAACCTTGTGCAAATGGGGAGTTTGCAGTTGTGTAAATGGACTGTTTGCGGTGCGTTAAACAGGGAGTTTGGTCTGTCACTGTGGGTGTAACCGTTACACTACCTGATTGATACAATATCATACCTGATGTTTTAAAGCACGTTATTCCAAACAATTTAGGAATGTTAGGTGATTTAAGCCCTTTATGGAATAAAACCCGACTCTGCGTCAACTACGTAATTTTCCATGGGAGCTTTGCCATGGATCCCCCCAGTCCAGGTGTTAGTCCCCTTGAAACAACCTTTCCATCACTATTGTGGCCAGAAAGAGTCCCTGTGGGTTTTAAAATTCGCCTGCCTATTGAAGTCAATGGTGGTTTGCCCGGTTTGCCCGTTTGCGAACATTTGCGGAAATTCGCGTTCGCTGTTCGCGAAAGGAAAATTTATGTTCGCGACATCTCTACTCCTAGATTCAGCGTATCTCAGCCACTCACACATTCGTGCATTCATACGCCTAGAGACAGTTTTGCACATGTAAGGGAAATAATACATTCACCAGAACACGGTACAGCCACCACGTTCACACACCACACTGCAGAACAGCGAGCAGAGCTCAGGAGACAGGCAGTAACACAATGGGTTACTTACCACGGTCTTCCTGGGTCCTGGTTTCTGTATCGCGATCTGCAACAAGGAGCGTTGTTGTGGTGCCCGCATCCTCCACCAGAAAATGTTGTGGCAGGCCAAGGGTCAGCCACATGATGATCATTGCCTCGTGTTCAGGTGAATCACGTCGAGGAAAATGACAGAAGTCTTAGTATAGTTCAAAACCTTGTCAGGAACCCAAAGTGAAAGTTTCCTGGGCCCTTTATTTATACACAGTTCAAAGGGTGTAACCCCTCAAAATAAAACATGATTGGTTTACAAACATTTCAATGATGGCTTTTGATTGGTACACAAATAATACTTCTTGATTGGTTAGAACTGAATCCATCTATTGATTGGTTAGTATTTTACAAGTTTCACTTTTCCAAAAATGTGTTAACTGATGAGTTTAGTTTTTTTTAGCAAGAGATGCATATTTGGTTAGTAGTGCATACAAACCTTATCTTATCTTAACACACACAGTTCACTTCTATAGGTTTTTAGCTTACGCTTGTTCTTTTCCAAATGTCACCACATTATATCACGTACACAGAAAAGTGAAAAAAACATCTGATGAATTTTATATCCACTTTCAGAAAAGCTGGATATTTTCTTAACAGGGGTCATTACAGAGATCTCTCCCATCAACATAGATCATATCAGTGTATTACTGTATTGCGGCGGCAGCAGGAAGCGCACAGCGTCATAGCAACCAATGACGCCGTGCGCTCCTGCTCTCAGCAGGAATCCAGCCCTCAGGTTCCACCACCCCAACATATCAGGAGGCCTGAGGTCACACCCACCACACCTAGCAAACACCTTAACCCCGTGCACACCAGGATGGGAAGAGACACACAACATAAAGGGGAATTGACAAAACATGCAAAAACAACATGTAGCCACCAGCAACAAGCATGCATGGCAAAAGTGTCATGGTCCACAATACCAGACCATGACACAGCCGTGACAGTGACTGGGCCACTGTGTTGACGACGCATACGATTCCCACCCTCACTACTCTGTGACAGGGCCACTTTGTTTAGATACTCAGCGTGTGGGAATTTTTCATCAAACGGCCGTAGGACGATCAGTATAGCCCACTCTGTGACTGAGCCACTGTGTTGACAACTAATTAGATTCCTCATGCTATTCCCACCCTCACCCCATTGTGACTGTGTTGACTCCTCATGCGATTCCCACCTTCACCACTCTGTGACTGGGCCACTGTGTTGACGACACATACGATTCTTCATACAACTCCCACCCTCACCACTTTGTGACTGGGCCACTGTGTTGGCGACTCATGCGATTCCCACTCTCACCACTCTCACCACTCTGTGACTGGGCCACTATGTTGGCGACTTATGTGATTCCTCATGCGATTATCACCCTCACCACTTTGTGACTGGGCCACTGTGTTGACGACTCATGCGACTCCTCATGCGATTCTGACCCTCGCCACTCTGTGTGATTGGGCCACTTTGTTGAGATACTCGGCGTGTGGAAATTTTTCATGAAGCCTCCGAAGGACGATCAGCATGGCCCACTCTATGACTCGGCCACTGTGTTGGCGACTCATGCGACTCCCACCCTCACCACTCTGTGACTGGGCCGCTGTGTTGACGACGCATACGATTCTTCATGCAAGTCCCACCCTCACCACTTTGTGACTGGACCACTGTGTTGACGACTCATGCAATTCCCACCCTCACCACTCTGTGACTGGGCCACTTTTGAGATACTCGGCATGTGGGAATTTTTCATCAAACGGCTGGAGGACGATCAGCATGGCCCACACTGTGACTGAGCCACTGTGTTGACGACTAATGAGATTCCTCATGCGATTCCCACCCTCACCCCATTGTGACTGTGTTGATTCCTCATGCGATTCCTCATTCGATTCCCACCCTCACCACTCTGTGACTGGGCCACTGTGTTGATGATGCATACGATTCTTCATGCAACTCCTACCCTCACCACTTTGTGACTCTACCACTGTGTTGACAACTCATGTGATTCTTCCCCTCACCACTCTGTGACTCAGCCACTGTGTTGGCACTCATGCGATTCCCACCCTCACCACTCTATGACTGGGCCACTGTGTTGAGGACTCATGCTATTCCTCATGAGATTCCCACGCTCACCACTTTGTGACTGGAGCACTGTGTTGACGACTCATGCGATTCCCACCCTCACCACTCTGTAAATGGGCCACTGTGTTGACGACTCATGCAATTCCCACCCTCACCCCACACATATGATTCTTCATGCAACTCCCACCCTCACCACTTTGTGACTGGACCACTGTGTTGACAACTCATGCAATTCCCACCCTCACTACTCTGTGACTGGGCCACTTTGTTGAGATACTCGGCGTGTGGATGATCAGCATGGCCCACTCTGTGACTGAGCCACTGTGTTGACGACTAATGAGATTCCTCATGCGATTCCCACCCTCACCCCACTGTGACTGTGTTGACTCCTCATGCAATTCCTCATGCTATTCCCACCCTCACCACTCTGTGACTGGGCCACTGTGTTGACTCCTCATGTTGTTGCCACCTCACCACTCGGTCATAGGGGCACGACTTGTTTCAGAGTGAAACAGAACAGATTCTGTAGAAATCTATGTGGAATCAGCTGATGATGGGTAAAAGGAGTGCGCTTCTTCTTGACGATAACATTGACCTGAACAAGTGAAGTGATTCTAAGTGTGACGCCTGTTATCTATGTGTCATACTGACTCACAGTACTGTTTCACTACCACAGCAGACACCCTATGCATGTTTCTGCAATGTACAGTGTTCTACTCTACTATACAGGGTCTCATCAGCCAGGAAATAGCTGTTTTTAAACGTGATTCATCATGGATAAATTCAGATTGAATCGAATCTTTTTTAGAAATTCGCTCATCTCTAATGCCCACCGCCAGGGGCTTTGTGAAGAACGGGCTCGCTGGCTTTCTGCCCTCTGGGTTCAGTGGGAGTGCTACCACTATTGCCTAACCTGCTCATCCTTTACTGTCATGTTCATTTATTACATTTGTAATAAAGTATTTTGTTGGTTTCCTGGTCTGTTAACTGCCTGAGTCCTGTTTGCAAGAGGACAGAGGTCTGCCCGGGCCCCCCATAGTGTGACAGTAGGCACTACTGTTAAAGATGTGTGAATTTTATTCTTTTATTCTATATTTTTTTGTATATCTAGGATTATAATGAGTTAACTTTTTCTACTTTCAAGTGCCTCCCACCTCTCTCTTTGTCTCAAGCTGGAGAAGGGAGAGGGGGGCAAAGAGCTGTGCTGTGAGAAGTGTCTGATTTCTCATCTTTCTACAGGTGTCCCATAGAGTGTGGTGGAATGCGTAAGCCAATCATATGGCTTGATGATATATATATTATTCACTGCCTATAGAGAAGCACCTCTTTGAAGTGTCACATATGACGTAAGCAGTATTATTGTTAGACTGTCCGCCATTACAAAATGGCGAACACTTAGATATTTACATTAGTTCACATTCCAAAGTGGTACTCACTGCGCAGATGTTGAAGTGTTATCTGTGTTTCTCTTATCTCTTTTTCCTTTTTGACCAATGAAACAATGTTTAAGCCTCAGAGGGGACTGCCCTCTTCTGAAGATGTATGTACGGCTTACCCCATGTAATAAGGTTAGAGATTGCTTTGACCAACTTCTGTGTCAGTGTTCAGTCTTTCAACCACGCATGGATATTAACCCCCTGAGGGTACATTGATTTGGAACACCAGAGTGTATCTTAAATGCCCTAATTTAGGGCGGCTTCATCACTACTACTGTGTGTTAGCACTAAGCATGATGGTGGCAAAATGGCACATGGGGCTGATGGCGCTGACTCGGGGACATGATGATCATGGTGGCAATGGCACATGGGGCTGATAGCGCTGGCTGGGGGACATGATGATGGTGGCAATGACATGGGGCTAATGGCGCTGGCTTGGGGGACATGATGATGGTGGCAATGGCATAGGACTGATGGCGCTGGCTGGGGGACATGATGATGGTGGCAATGGCATGGGGCTGATAAATAAAAATATTGTTTTCATAAAGCAATTTTAGCAATATGTTAGTTTAAGGTTTTTCTTATTAGAGTACTCGATTAATGCTCAATTGCTAAAATAATCGTTTCCTGCAGCCCTAGATGTCATCAAGCTGTGTGTCTGTTTTTGTCAACTCGCAAGCATGGAGGAGCTTACACGTGTGGAGGGGGAGGTGCTCATAAAAAAAGACCGGTGCCACGTCGGTCATATGGACCTGGTTTGGGTTTAAGGAGTCAGATGTTGAGCAGAAAAATATAATCTGCAAACTATGCCGGGTGAGAATAATAGCAAAGATGGGGAATACAACACATTTGTTTTATCACCTCAAAACAAAGCACGTGTTCTGTTATATTTCAGGGTGAAATTCGCCGATTTTTGGGTGTGATATACCACTGCTCTACCTAGTATACAGGTAAAAAAAAAATACTAACTCGTCTGTTACATTTTCGGGTGAAATTCACCAATTTTTGGGTGTGATATAACACTGATATACCTAGTAGACAGGTTAAAAAAATTCACTAATTTGTCTGTTACATTTTCGGGTGAAATTCACCAATTTTGGGGTGTGATATATTACTGCTATACATAGTAGACAGGTAAAAAAAAAATCACTAATTTGTCTGTTACATTTTCGGGTGAAATTCACCAATTTTTGATTATGATATACCCCTGATCTACCTAGTTGACAGCTAAATAAATTTCACAAATTTTTCCATTAGATTCTTGGGTTAACATTTTACAATGTTTGCGTGCAGAAAGTGACGCACAGGAATGGTGCAAACAATGGAGGAGGTGCTCTCAGTAAAAAAGGAATCACCCTTCCTTTTAAAAGTAAATAGTATGTGAATAAAATACTGGGCACTCTCCAAATATATGTACCTCACAGTTTATTGAAAATTAAAAGCAAACAATTCATAAAACACACATGATCTTAGAATGATTAATAAAACATACAGATAAAAATATATAAAAAACTATAAATAAGTTAATAAAAATATCAAGAGCCCTGGGTAATGATATATTCCAATCTATGGGGATGATAATGCTAGATATAGATGTCCATTCCACTTTGATGGTTAAATTCTGTACAGTCTTTGCAGGAAAATGAAATCCACAGTGTTATTATCCTTCAAGCAGGAGACAGAAAAGCAGCTGGTGAATAGCAGTGATTGGTACGTGCGGCGTCCCGCTGTTACTCACTGTTACGTTGCTATACAGGATTCTGCTGCTATGCCAAAGCCTTTAGGAGTTGTAGATAGGATCGGTATTTCCTTCGGTCCTTTCCCCACACTGTCTTTTAACACGCCGCTCTATAGATGTGAGTTCCGGCGCTTGTTACATTCATCGGCTCCTTTTTCAGCGCTGGACGAGCGTCATACGTCCCTCTGGTGAATCTATGTCGGATGCGCCTTGGATCTCCGATTTTGACAGGGTTAACTTTGGGTGTACGTGGTCCTTCGGCTGGCAAGTTCAATGTCCATAGGGGGGTTTTCTTTACACCAAACGCGTTTCGGGGTCCTTTATCACCCCTTCCTCAGTGGTCGTGTGGAACCACTGAGGAAGGGGTGATAAAGGACCCCGAAACGCGTTTGGTGTAAAGAAAACCCCCCTATGGACATTGAACTTGCCAGCCGAAGGACCACGTACACCCCAAGTTAACCCTGTCAAAATCGGAGATCCAAGGCGCATCCGACATAGATTCACCAGAGGGACGTATGACGCTCGTCCAGCGCTGAAAAAGGAGCCGATGAATGTAACAAGCGCCGGAACTCACATCTATAGAGCAGCGTGTTAAAAGACAGTGTGGGGAAAGGACCGAAGGAAATACCGTTCCTATCTACAACTCCTAAAGGCTTTGGCATAGCAGCAGAATCCTGTATAGCAACGTAACAGTGAGTAACAGCGGGACGCCGCACGTATCAATCACTGCTATTCACCAGCTGCTTTTCTGTCTCCTGCTTGAAGGATAATAACACTGTGGATTTCATTTTCCTGCAAAGACTGTACAGAATTTAACCATCAAAGTGGAATGGACATCTATATCTAGCATTATCATCCCCATAGATTGGAATATATCATTACCCAGGGCTCTTGATATTTTTATTAACTTATTTATAGTTTTTTATATATTTTTATCTGTATGTTTTATTAATCATTCTAAGATCATGTGTGTTTTATGAATTGTTTGCTTTTAATTTTCAATAAACTGTGAGGTACATATATTTGGAGAGTGCCCAGTATTTTATTCACATACTATTTTACAATTTTTGCCGTGAATACACCCCTGCTCAGCATAGATGACAGGGACCAAAATTTTTTAAAAATAATCTTTTCCATTGGTGGGTGACATGAACCTATTTCTGGCGATGAAAAACCCCTGCTCTGCATAGGTGACAGGGACTTAAATTTCTAAAATTCGTCTTTATTTGTCCCTTTCATTCGATCCTTCTGCTTTAATAATTTGTCCCACATTTCCGCTTCATCCCATTGCAGCCATTGACCTCCCTTGGATGAGGTCTCCCTTTCTCACACTCCCTCTCTGGCGTGAAACCCTGATTCGCCGATAACTGTGATCAACATGGTAGGCTCAAAAAAGAACATCGAAAGTTGATAGAGAAGATATCCAAATGGATGGTGGATGTCACAGGGACGTGCGATCAGGCAGAAGTTATCTAAAGTCAACAAAGTGGCAGCAGGGCCTTTCCTGGCTAACGTTTCCAAGTCCAAAATACCCCAGTGACATTCCCTATAATTTTTCATTAATCATTTAAATGACAGGGCATCTTAAGAGTCCTGTATTGTTATTTATCGTCACTACCTCCCCGAGTCAGAAGTGGGTAATTGCTGCGCGCCCCCTCCTTTCCTTCAATTCTTCCATTTTAATAGCTTCTCCCACATTTCCGCTGGATCACAATTAAATTTCATCCATTGATCTCCCTTGGATATGGTCTCTCTTTCTCACGCTCCCTCTCGGGGGTGGAACCCTGATTTGCCGCTAACCGTGATCAACATGGTAGGCGCAGAAAAGAACATCGAAAGTTGATAAAGCAGATGTCCAATTGGATCGTGAACATCACGGGGACGTGCAACATAGTGTGGCAGTATGTTTGCACGCTTCCAGGAACTGACTGATGGTTCTGCCCCCTGCAACTTCTGGGTCTCCAAGTTGGGCACATGGCCTGAGCTTGTGTCACGGATGATATTGCAGATAGCTGGAACTTATGAATAAACGTCCGACTGGCTTGATCCCAAACTAAGGAGCATATAGGTGAGCCCTATAAAACCCTAAGAGCTCTCCATGACTGCTATGCCCATGCAAGGGTCTCAGTGGTGCATGCCCACCTACCTAAGACTGTGTGACACCTCAAAACCCTATAATAGTGAGGGGACACTACCACCAGCTCCCTGCACTTAATACGGACGGAGTCAGGGTCACCTAGAATCAAGCCAACAAGGAAACACAATACATGAAAAGACTTATCTGAGCAAACAGCAGCAGTAGCCTCCAGCAGTGAACACTTCATCCAGGAAGTAGTATAAACCGCAAAGTGAGGCAGTATGGTAGGGAATATAAAGGGAGACGATTAGTCTAAATAGGTGACACCTGGGAGAAGGAAAGGAGATGACAAAGTGAAACCAAAACAAAGAACGTCATGCAAGAGTTAGAGAAGGACGTTTCCCAGACCTTCTCACAGAACTGGCAGTGACAGCTTGCCCTGTACGCCTTGGAGGTTCTGGCCTGCCTTGCAGCCAGTGTATTGTCTGAACGTGTGTTTAGCACGACTGGAGGGGGTAATCACAGGTTATATTTCCCAATGTTTTGGGGTGTACCCTAATTTTAAAAATTTTAATAAATGTAAAACTAAAAATATGTAAAACTGTAAAAAAAAAAAAAAAAAAGGCGCTCGGGATGCTGCCGTTGGAGTCTGCTGTTTGAGCCTGAGGTTTTGCCTGTTGTGGATCCCTGTTGCCCGTGTGGGAGAGGTTGACCTGGATGACCTGACCGCAGTGTCGTACGACAGGTTCTTTAAACTTGGACACAAGATCACCAGGGGTGATTAACTCAGGGGGTATAGTATGTATTGCCTCTCACTGCAACCCACGCTCAATTTTTGCCCTTAGGTCTGCCCCCATTGTGAAGGTGTACAAGTAGTAGGGGTGATATCCCCAGTGATGGCAGCTGATAGAGGGTCTGTTTTTTCCACGGTAATTGTGGCTGTGAGGATGGGTATGCAGCATGAGGCTATTGCGGACTGAGGAAAAACGCTATACAACCCTGTCTCCTCCCAGGTTTCATAATTAACGACATTCTCCCCGATTTAAAGAACTAACCATTTGTACCTTCCGATACGCCTGGACCTTATGCCCTGTGTTACAACTCCGTAAGGAATCCACCTCTCTCGGTCAAAAGTCCTGATTAACATTACTAACATCACTAACTTTTCCCCCTTTGAATTGATTTTCTCACTATTGGATCGACTTTGAACTGATCTTCTCACTATTGGATTGACTTCTCGTATCTAAAATGATTCAAATATAGAAGTAATTTATTGTTTATATTCTGATTGTGTCAAGAAGGGGGTTATACTTGTTTCTTTCAGGCTTTAAACTTGCCCTGGTATTGAGAGAGGGAGGGAGAAGAGGGGAAAGGAGAAAAAAAGGAAAAAAAAAAAAAAAAAAAAAAAGTGGAGAATTGAAATGCCGTCTAAGAAAAGGGAGGAACCGCGTGGTCCTGCGGGAAGTACCGCTAGGAGATCAGCCGCAGGTTTGGAAAGTGGGTCTAAACAATCGGGCCTAAATAAATATCTGGTTCCGAACTCACCAGGGCCAAGATCCCCACAAAAAGAAAAAACTGTGGATTCTAGACCGCAGGATCTTACACATGAGACGTCAGTTGATGGGGGAGAGGGAGAGAGGGGAACCCCAGTGACATATACAGAAACAGATGTAAAAATGGTGCAGGATATACTCTGTACGGTCTCACGGATGGAGAATTTAATGGGCAATCTAGTAACCCAGGTTGGGGCAGTACAGACAGATGTTATGGTTATACGAGCGGAGATGGAAAAAGTTAGACAACGGTTGCAAGAGATGGAAAAAAAGATCCTCCCTCTTGAGAAATCTGTTCAGAAATTAGAGAAGGAAGTGATAGCTTTAAAACAGACAAACGCTAAGATGGAACAAAAATTGGTAGATCAGGAGGACAGATCAAGAAGGTCAAATATAAGATGTGTGGGGATTCCAGAACGAGCGGAGGGAGATAACTGTACCGATTTTATGGAGAGATGGTTAAGGGAAAACAGTAGAGAAGGTACTCTCTCTCCCCTGTTCTCCATCGAAAGAGCACACAGGATCCCCACAAAAAATAGGGTACCAGGAGACTATCCTAGACCGATATTGGTGAAATGTTTACTATCTAAGGACCGAGATGGAATATTAGCCGACGCTAGAACCTCGGAAAGATATCACATACAAGGGGTAAAGATTAAACTTTTTCCAGACTACTCATTCAGTACTAATGCACAAAGAAGAGAGTTCATATCGGTAAAAAAAAGATTAAGGGAAGCAGGTAAAAAGTATAGCCTTTTTTTTCCAGCAAAATTAAGGGTAGAACACAATGGCAAGTTCATTTTTTTTCAGACTCCGGAGGAGGTTAGCGAGTGGGCGGACGGGGAGGGTCTCTGAGGTTGGGGGGGAGGAGGCGATAGGTGCCAATATGCTAAGATATGGAGTCGCCCGGACTGCCGACCAGCAGAAGGGGGGACTATTATGGAGGGGTTGGGGGGGTGGGGCATGGAGAGAATTAATTTTTTTTTTTTTTTGGCTCTATCTGGATAGATGGTTAGGGTTCTATCATTGAATGTGAGAGGGCTCCGCGAGAGGGTTAAAAGGTTTGCTATCCTTGAGTGGATCAAGAGGTTCCTGCCAGCCGTCATCTGCCTCCAGGAGACGCATTTAGATAAAGAATCAGTCAGGTGGTTGGAGAGGAGATGGATGGTGGTGGGATATCATTCGGTATACACTACCTACTCTAGAGGGGTCTCGATTTTGATACATAATAAAATTAAGTTTGAGGCTTTGGCATGTGAGGCTGATGATCGCGGCAGGTACCTCTTTCTATATTGCTATGTAGAGGGGAAAAAAACTGTACTTGCAAATATATATATTCCACCACCTTATAAATCAGATGTTTTGTATCAATTGTATAGATTTATGCTGAATAAACAGGATTGTATGTTAATTGCGGTCGGAGACTTTAATGCGGTTATGGATCCACTCAAGGATAGGATGTCTAGCGGAAGGGGAGGAGCACAAAATGTAGAGTTACGCAAACTAGTGTATGAATTTAATTGGGTAGATGTCTGGCGGGTGCAGAACCCGGATGAAATTAAGTATTCTTGTTACTCAAAAACACACCAAACCTGGTCGAGAATAGATATGATTCTGGGAAATAAAAATTTAATATCTCAAAATAGGATTAGGATAAAGTATATACCCATGGCTTTATCGGACCATAGCGCAATGGTAATGGAGCTGGATCTGAATAAAAATAATACTTTGCCGTTGTTTAAATTCAATCCCCATTGGTTATTATTAATCTCAGATAAAGAGAGTATAATAGAAGAGCTGAAACTCTTTTTTATGGAAAATAATGGTTCTGCCGGTAGACTTGTGGTTTGGGACACCTTTAAGGCTTTTTTGAGGGGATTATTGTTTAAAAAAGTAAATTATTGGAAAAAAAATATTAGAGAGAATGGGAGGGCATTGGAAAAAAAAACTACAAGAGGCTGGAATGGTATGTATGAGACACCCTACGGTATTCAATAAGAGAGTTTGGGAGAAAGAACAAGAAAAGTTAAGGCTATATCAACTAGAAAAAAGTAGGAAAGAATTGCTCCTTCAGGGGATTAAGTTGGCCTCGGAAGGTGAAAAAGTCGGAAAAATATTAGCAAATATAGTTAGAAACCAAAAAGGGAAATCATGGATTGGAGTGATTAAAGATAAAATGGGAAAATTACTCACGGTACCTGAAGATATAAAAAAAGTGTTTGGGGATTACTTCCAAGAGTTATATAAGTCCAGGGTACAATACTCAAAACAAGAGTTAGAATCCTATCTAGATAAGATTGCTTTTAATAGGATCTCTGAGGTACAAAAAGAATTTCTGGAAAAAGAAATAACTGTGGCAGATATAAATTCAGCATTGGGCAAGGTAAAATCCGAGAAAGCACCAGGTGGAGATGGATTGCCCTTTGAAATATATAAAGCCTTCGCACAGGTATTAGTTCCAGAATTAAAAATAACATTGGATGAGGCACAAAAATTAAGTGAGCTACCGAACTCTATGAAGGAAGCAATTATTACATTAATTCTAAAAAAGGGGAAGGAACAAACAGACCCTGGCTCATATAGGCCTATATCCCTCTTGAATACAGATGCAAAAATTTTGGCAAAAGTTCTAGCAGACAGGCTCTCTAAGGTTATTAAAGAAATAATAAATAAAGATCAAACAGGTTTTATACCGGGTAGAACAATATACTCCAATATAAGAAGACTATTCCTTAATATTGAAGCTAATCGATCAGATGCAGGGGAAAAAGCGATACTCTCACTGGATGCCCAAAAGGCGTTTGATTGCATCGAATGGGAGTATCTATGGGCAGTATTAAGGAGATGTGGCATAGGAGAAGGATTTATAGGGTGGATTCAGCTGATTTATCGTAACCCCAGGGCTAGAGTGGTTGTGGATGGGAGCTTATCCCCTTCGTTTGCCCTATCACGCGGTACAAGGCAGGGATGCCCTCTCTCCCCATTGCTATTTGCAATTGCAATTGAACCCCTGGCAAATATAATAAGAAATGACAGGGAGATTAAAAGTTTTACATATGTGGGTGGAGAAGAAAAATTGTTGATGTATGCAGATGATATTTTACTTTTTTTGCAAAACACTGGGGAACAGTTTAATAAAATAGTAGAGATAATAGATAAGTTTGGGTTCTACTCCGGTTTAAATATTAATTGGGGTAAATCACACATGTTATTATTAGGAGAGGGGCAACTACAGAGAGACACACGGGTGCATGTTTTAAAAAGGCACGAAAATTTTAAATATCTCGGTATACAAATCTCCGGGAACATAGAAGAATACGAAAAATTAAATATTCTCCCTTTAATAAAAGAACTAAGAACTAAAATACACATATGGAAAAGATTACCACTGTCAATGCAGGGTAGGGTAAATTTAATAAAAATGGTCTTCCTCCCAAAGATACTTTATGTATTGCAAAATGCCCCAGTAAGAATATCACAAAATATTTTTAAACTATTTGATAGATTAATGGGGGATTTTATGTGGAAGGGTGCGATCCCTCGGATAAAGAAGGAAGTCCTTCAGCTCCCAGTGAAAGAAGGAGGATTAGCGCTCCCTAATCTATTTTTCTACTATTTAATAACACAATACGGGAATATAAAGGATAGTTTAGATAGTCAGGTGGGTAGACAAGAAATAAATAGATGGGGATGGAAAGAAAAATTCAATCACTTAGAGGTATTGGAGTCAGGTTTTTTTGGGAAAAAAAATACTAGTAATAGGATATTTAACCTGTTAGAATATGTATGGGGGGAAATTAAGAAATTATTGGAGATTAAAGGGTTTTTGAAATATACACCGATATGGAAGAATCTTAATTTAAAGGAATTGGAAACAATAAGGGATTATATAGATTGGGAAAAAAAAGGAGTGAAATACCTAGAACAGATTTTTGCGGGAGATAAGCTGAAGGACTTTAATATAATGGTGTCGGAATTTGGGATCCCCCATAGGGACCTGTATAAATATTTCCAGCTTAGGAATGCATTGCGGATAGCGGTACAGGGGGATAGATACCGAAGGGAAACATCAGAGATATTAGATAAGTTTATTGCAGCTGGGGAAGGAGGTGGAATAACTGCAAGGAGATATAAGATCTTGATGGAGGCAAAAAGAAAAACAACTACAATGCTTGCCGCGAAGAAATGGCAGAAAGACTTGGTTTCCTTCACGGAGGAAAAATGGAGCGATGCTCTTAGAAATTACGCAACAATTTCGGATAGGGGTTCGCATAAGATCTCACAATTTTTTATAATACACAGACTGCATCGGTCTCCATGGATGTTAAAAAGAATGGGGGTGAGACCAACAGATAAATGTTTAAAATGTCAGGAAGAGAGAGCTGATTTGATACACTGTTTCTGGAGGTGTCCCAGGCTTCATAGATACTGGACAGAAATTATGGAAACTGTGTTTTTGTTACTGAAGGTCCGAGTACCAAATGACCCAGTAATTTGTATTTTAGGGGCAACTGAACACTTGAAGTTAAACAAAAATATACGATTGGTCTTAAATAAAGTATTATTTCAGGCTAGAATCCTGATACTTAGGAAATGGATAAAGGCAGATCCACCGACGGTGGAACAGTGGAGGAAAACAATAGACAAGTTAATTAAAGAAGAACGTGGGATGCAGAATTATACTAAAAAGTTTTTAAACCTCGACCAGGTCTGGAAAAATTGGGTACTTTAGCTTGTGTTTTTTTTTTTTTTTCCCCTCTCTCTCCACGCGGGGGGTAATGGGAGGGTGGGTGTCGGGAGGTGGTTGGGATGGGGTGAAAGAAAGAAAAAGAATACAAATGAAAGATGAATTGTAACCACCATTTGTTAATAACTTTTTCATATGTATTGTTGGGATAATGTTGTGTTACGGAAGTATTTATTGTACGAAATGGAAATAAAAAGATTTAAATAAAAAAAAAAAAAAAACTAAAAACCAGTGTAGCCTACCTTCTCCTCCTCCATCGCCGCTTCCACCTACACCGCCACATCCACCGCCTCCTCAACCTCGTACTCCATCCATATGGACCTCGTCCTCCTAGATCAAGATTATTATTCATTTTTTTCACGTCATTTCCCTATCCACATTTGTTTGCAGTGCACTTGCCATGCTCTTATCCACATTTTGATGCCATTTGCAGCCCTCTAGCCCTTTCCATGACAATTTTACAGACATTTTAAAGCTCTAAAGTTCGGGTCCCCTATTGACTTCAATGGGATTCGGGGTCAAGTTTGGGTCCCGAACTCGAACTTTTTTGTGAAGTTCGGCCGAACCCGTCGAACCCGAACATCCAGGTTTACGATCAACTCTATTCCTGAACCATATTGATTTTTGAGGATTTGGTAGTAGACATATCTAGTTCCAAAGCCTTAGCAGCAGCAACTAACTGAGGTAATGCTGTCACCCTCTATTCAGGCTTACATGCCTTCAGTTTTGTCTGAGGGGAAGGTCTCAGTCCCTCCATGAAAGTAGATGTCAGTAACTTCTGTCCCATAGGTCCAGTGGTAACCCAACCCATGTCTGTCCATACTGTCAGTAGTCTAGACTCAAATGCCACTACGTCTTCTTTAGTCTCCTGTATTACGTCTTTTAAAGGGCTTCTGTCACCCCACAACAGTCTTTTTTTTTTTTTGGGCTAGTTACATTCATTATAGCGCGATATATGAGAATATAATGTTGTCACTTACTTTCATGCGGCCGTTTCTTGAGAAAACAAAGTTTTATAATATGCAAATTATATGCATGCCATATTATATATGCCATAAGTGACAAAGAACCCTGTGCAAATAAATAGATAAACACAGACTGGTGCATCAAGTCCGCCGTATATGTGTGTGGGCGGGGCAGAGCACATCCATGATCAATTGGTTGCTCTAGCCCGCCCGCACAGACAACAGCGGACTTGACGCACCATTCTGTGTTTATCTATTTATTTGCACAGGGTTCTTTGTCACTTATGGCACTGTTCGCTGGTACCAGGCCTAGTTCAATTCGTGTGGGACTCAATATGGATGTGTCCAGTGTCGATTCCGGTACTCCGTCGCTGTCATTCATGTGACTGTGACGCTTCCTGGCCTCTTCTTTACGTACTACCAGTTGCGGGTCACCTGCTTTCCACAGGGCCGCGGACTGCGCATGCGCTGCACGGCGCCATCTCAACGCGCTCCGTGACGTTTAAGTGTCGCGCACGCGCGATGACGTGGATGCGCCGAGAGATGACGTCTTGCATCATGGAGCCTTCCGCGCCCGTGCATGTGGACCGCAGGTGTACCATATAGAGGTAATTCCACTCCACCTACCCACTCCCATTTTCTTCTATATATACCCTGTCTGTACATAATCCAGTACCTCCTGACGAAGCCGTAAGGTGAAACGCGCGTCGAGGTTGTGCGCCCAGGGTACGTTCTGAGCCAGTATTGTTTCACACTGTTGCCTGGGACCTCTGTATACATCCATAGTGAGTCCCTCAACACACCCATGGTGTAT
Organism: Bufo gargarizans; assembly: GCF_014858855.1. Taxonomy (NCBI): domain Eukaryota; kingdom Metazoa; phylum Chordata; class Amphibia; order Anura; family Bufonidae; genus Bufo; species Bufo gargarizans. The sequence goes on from NC_058083.1 coordinate 424,688,318, forward strand.
ATCGTCTACATTGTTACTTTAACCTGAGTACTTGTTATTTCCATGGTCTGCTTCAACTGTCTTAGTACTATGTGTAGTGTGATAAAGCTCTTTTTTGTACCCGGTATGGTCATTTGCATGACTCGTGCATAGTCTCTTTGCGGAGACATTACATTTGGCCATCCAGGTAATTTCTGAGCTTATATTATCATTAATGTACTGTACCTTTCTGTGTGTTATAACCCACAGATACATTGGTGTTTTGTGGTGTCTGTGACCCTGCGCTTCTCCGTATCCTTGCATCATCTGTAGCTGTTCCATTCTTTATACTTTATAATAAATTTATACTTTTATATATCATTTCCACTTGTTCGTTTTGGTTTACCTTAGATGTTTTATGAGTGGTAATCGTAGCTGTCTGGTTGACAGGTGGCCTTTTGTAGGTTAATAGTAACTGTTCTTTTACAGGATTATATGGTGATTCTCCCATTTTTAAGGCCACTAAGTCATTTAAGTCAGCCCATGTCGCCCTATATGTGGGTTGTATCTGTTGTAACATACGGTGGGCAGGCATAGGTCTTGTCAGTGGGTCAGGGATTCTACCTAAAAGTCCCATTTGGTCCTTAGGACTCCATGGGGAGTAAGACAGTATGTGCTCTTGCACATATTGGACTTGACCACCGGGTGGTGGTGCCTGAGGGGCTTGATTGTCTCCCCCGTCTCCTGGTGGAGGTGGAGGGACTTGTGGGGTGAATCCAGTACGTATGGTTACCGGATAGAGTCCTGTAGTCAGTCTGGGTCGGGGTGCCCCATATACTCTACAAGTTTCTGTCAAGTCAGGATTCTGGTTTCCACACATTGTACATGTCCAGCCTGGTCTGTCCATCGTCCCAGAATATGAAGGTGGGGGAGCTGAAGGTGGTGGACATATTTTGTTTTCTGTCTCTCTGTCATTGTTTTCTCCTCCAAATGTTACATTTGGCCATTTCTCATTCGTCACTTTCTCTGCTGCCCGACACCAACATTCCACAACCTTCATCCAACCACTATGTGTTCTTTTGAACCTTTCCCAAACTTCAGAATCTAAGTTACCATGTTTCATACCAGCCTTCTGTAACACCTTCTGTGTCTTTTTCTTGTCTTGCTTCCCTTCTGAATCTTCAATTATCTGTAGGGCTAATTTGTACCCCTCAGGTATACTCTGTGTATTGCCCATGTCTCTGTGTTAAGAATTTCTCTACCAGACGTCTGAAATATCTACAGTTGAAACTAAATTTCAACAATCATCTACCTGCTTTCTTATAGCTGATTTCCCCACTAATCTCCTGTTAGAGTATCAACTATATTACAGGTAGGAAAACTCTATGTTGTCTTAACACTTTCTCAGAGGACTCCACGGTTCACTATTTCCTCTACGGGCATTTTCTGTGATACGATACAAAATCCCAACAACAACCAGTACATAAATCACAACACCAATAACCAAACGTTTACCAAGACCAATCAAATTCCATATCTCAGCATAAATAGGTTCTTACCATTTTAAAAGGCTTGACCATCAGAGAAACTTCAATAGATCCACTGTCTCAGACCCTGGTGAAGACACAGGAAACTCAGATATATTTTTGTAAGGATAAGCTTCTTACCTTACAGTGCTGTTTGTAGTATCTGTGAGTCCGGGTCTCCTCCTGTTGTGGCCGGAACCATAAGGTCAGAGTTCACTGGTCAAGCCCCACGTTTGGGCGCCAAAGAAATTGTGGGGGCAAAGATCCCTTACTCTAATTTATGCTGCGTTCCAAATCATCATTGAGATAGATTTAGTAATGGGTACCCATGGAGGATTGATTGCCCGACGCTCAGTGATCAAACAAGTCTCTGTTTATTAAAAAAAAAATGCATATAATATTATACTGTCTTGGCGAGGAGGGGGTGGAAAAGCCACCCACACACGTCTCATGAAGGTCATGACCATATTTTTACATATATGTGCTTACAGAAACAGAAAATATAACTGTCAATTAACCGCAGACACATTCAATTCAGAATACAGGAAATAAGTGTTACAGCTGGCAGTTTCCATCTATTGAAAATAGCAAAGGTGGGGGCTAAGTTACTTCCTGCAGAAACTGACATGCAAAAAGTCCCTGATCCTATTAACTTTAAAAAGGTCATACAATGTAAAATGGCTGCTGCAGACACCAAGATGGAGTCTCATCCCTCACACATGTCACCATTTTATAGCAATCTGATATCATCAGAAGTCCTGTTTACCAATTTATAGAAAATTAAAATTATACATGTCAACAGATTTAATTTATCCATATATCACTCTATCTATCTATCTATCTATCTATCTATCTATCTATCTATCCTTTTATATTTATTATAGCACTGTATTATTTCATGCATTAAGACACGCGATTTAGTTCACTATTTAGGCCTCTGTCACACGGGCGTCTTATTTTTGGCCCGGATAAGAGGTGGGTGCGTTACGGGAACACACGCGATTTTTCCGCGCGAGTGCAAAACATTGTAATGCGTTTTGCACTCGCGTGAGAAAAATCGCGCATGTTCTGAAGATTGTATTATTTTCCCTTATGACATGGTTATAAGGGAAAATAATAGCATTCTGAATACAGAATGCATAGTATAATAGTGCTGGAGGGGTTAAAAAAAATAAAAAAGTTAACTCACCTTCTCCTCTTGATCACGTAGTTCCCGGTCTCTTTACTTCTTTAATGATGAGCTGTGGGCTAAATGACCTGTGTTGACGTCAGATCACATGCTCCAATCACATAGTCCATCACCGTGTGTCATGGAAGGTGTACAGGAAACAAGACAGCACAAAATGAATATACGACTCACTGGATCCAAAACTAAGGAACAAAAGGGAGACCCCTGCATCAGACCTGGCTCTCTCCCTTACTGCTCAGCCTATGCGATAATCCCAATGGTAGATGATCGCATATCCTCGTACCTCGACTGTATAACACCTGAACACCCTATAATAGTGAGGGGACACGACCACCGGCTCCCTACACTAGATACGGAGGGAGTCAGGGTCACCTGGGATCCAGCAAACAGAAAAACACAAATGAATGCACAACACTTATCTTGTAGAAGACTGGGAAGTGGGATCAGCATGCACACACACTCCAGGAAGTAATATAAACCGCACACTGATGCACTATGGGGGGGGAATTTAAAGGGATGCAATAAGTCCAACTACATGACAGCTGAGAGAGGCTAACGAGATGAGGAACTGAAAGCAAAACAAAGGAAGCTCAAGGAGGAGGTTCTGAAAGGCATCTGTCAGAGCTTCTCAGATGTCTGGTGGTGACACCGTGGTGATGGAGCATGTGATCTGACGTCACCACAGGTCCTTTAGCCCACAGCTCATCATTAAAGAAGTAAAGAGACCGGAAACTACGCGATCAAGAGGAGAAGGTGAGTTAACGTTTTTATTTTTTTTAACTCCTCCAGCCCTATTTTACTATGTATTATGTATTCAGAATGCTATTATTTTCCCTTATAACCATGTTATAAGGGAAAGTAATAGAGTGAATAGATTGTCACCTAGAACCCATGCGTGAAAATCGCACCGCATCCGCACTTGCTTGAGGATGCTTGCGATTTTCACGCAACCCCATTCATTTCTATGGGGCCTGCGTTACGTGAAAAATGCAGAATATAGAACATGCTGCGATTTTCACGCAACGCATAAGTGATGCGTGAAAATCACCGCTCATGTGAATAGCCCCATAGAAATGAATGGGTCCGGATTCAGTGCGGGTGCAATGCGTTCAACTTACGCATCGCACCCGTGCGGAATACTCGCCCGTGTGAAAGGGGCCTTAATGTGAGTGTTTCTCTGTGCCAATATAGAAAGCCATCCCCCACTTTTGTCAATATACACCACAATGTTGCAAAATCACAACACATAGCTTTATTCATTTAAAATGTTTACGCAATATAACATTTCAAAATGCAGCGCAATACTAATTACCTGTGGAGGACCTTGATCCTTTTTTAAATATGGGCACCACGTTTGCCTTGCGCTGTTCTGGCTCTGATCAGTTCTCCAAATTAGATAGATATGTGCATGCACAGCGAGAGAAATAACACTGACACTCTATATAAGGTCAAACATTTTTGGTGGGGGCTTCACATTATATACCCTCCATATAAGTGGGAGGAGTGGGCTCACATGATTGTTTTTTTAGCAAGAAGGAATGTAAACAGGTAATAAGTTTAAGGCATATGTATGATAGATAGACTTAGAGGAATTCCTGGCAGTTTCAAGTTTTTGCTGCAAATAGTTTTAATCATAGAATGCATACTGGGGGTTGTGTCTCAGACAGACACCATTTTGTAAGTGAAAAGCAAGTGTCAATTATATTCCATAACAGTCCCCCCTTGAATTCTTGCTTGTAGAACTTTCCCTGCCTAGTGAACCCCTGGGAATACCAATTCGCAATCCTCTTCACCGACAGTGGCGACAACCTACCCCTTTTGGGTACACTCCCGGTTAATCGGACTTATGATAGTACCCTGGGATTCATCTTTCCCTATCTTGATACGACATCGTAATTGGTGGGGGAACTTGTGTTGAATTCTTTGGTTTCCATTTCTTCTTCACGGTATAGCAGCATGATGGGCTGTTCAGTAGTTGAAGTCACAATTTTTTTACATATTTTTCGGACACAGGGTACAATGCAACATAACACTACTGACATTAATACTAGCATCAAGACTATCACCCATCACCAGATGGGAGAGGAAGGATTTCCAATTTTTTAACCATCCAAAGTACTCATCCCATGGGTCTGTTATCCCTGAGTTACGTTTTAATTCCTCTGAGAGGTTAATAAGCTTGTTCATTGCTTCAGTTATCTTACCTTTAGGGCCAGTGTTATATGGAAAGTAGGTGCAGCAAGTTTCCCCAATCATTTTACAAACTCCCCCAGTCTCAGCTAGGATCATATCTATTGCCATCCTGTTCTGAAAGGCCACAGCAGAAGTAGCCTCTAACTGTTCTGCAATTCCTTTTAGGGCATCACGGGTGTAGTTTACATATCTTGGCTGATTATAATATATGTAGTTTATCCAGTCGACGTTCTTGTTCATTGTCATTATTGAGAGTAGGGATTCAAATCCAGCTGCTATCTGATCTCTGACCTTAAACTCGTTGGGGACCCTCCTTGGGACTCCTAATGCAAGGGCAGTGCCCTAGGTGTGGGTCAAAGCTCCCCTGTGGGGAGGTCTCCCTTTTTGACCTCCCTAAATAGGGTTTTTGAGTATACCCTCTAACTGTGGGGTCATGTTCTAGTATGTGAAGGGGCATTATGGCTTTCACTAGGGCGCATTCACCAGACCAATTGCCTTCTAACCCCCCCGCATATGTAACAGTTCGTTTTATTGTGTGCGTCAGCATTGTATTTCATCCATTCTAACCACAGGTTGGTATCAGAAATTCCTGTCTCGGCGGCCATAGTATCTTCAAAGGTGGGGACTGCTATGGCTGTCATCTGCCTAAGGGAGGTAGTGTAGGGTTTGGACGGACCCTTCTCTATCTTTGTGAGATTATGTAGGTCTTTCAGGTAGAACATACCAATGTCCTCAGCAGTTACCACTCCCCATCCAGGTGCCTATAAGGTATGTCCCTGCGTAAGCAAGGATTTACCCATTTTGTCTTTTTTGTCTCGGGCACTCTGTCCCCCCATGGGTCACCCGTGTTCCACCCAACTGCTTCCCATGAGTTACACTGTTCCCCATACTGGTTATCAGGGACACAGATGTATGTGGATCTATGTCTTCCCTTTTGGTACTGTAATGACCGGCGTCACACACAGGGAGGAAAACAGGGAAAGCCCTGCCCAAGAGAGAGGGAAAGGTGGTGACCCCTAACTCACCTTGCGGCTGGCACCTGACTGCCCTGACGTCCCTAGACGGGTTCCTCACCCGTGCGGCGATCACGTGCCTAAACCCTGGCTTTCCCTGAAATGAGCCCTAGATAGTGAACGGGCCGGTGGGATCGCTAGTCCGCACCACTGCACTAAGAGGGAAACACCAGGGAGAGGACAGACAAATACAAACGAACACAAACACCCAGGTGGGCGACCACAGCAGTCCACAAAGGTCCAACAGGGATCCGGAGGGTAGCGTTCTGAAACAACCATCCGAGAACGCAGCAACACAGCTCCAGTGGGTCAGAATAAATGTCCAGGCAGGAAGCTCTCTCTGGCAACCAGAGAAGTGTGAGAGAGGAATATAAGGAGGTTTGGGAGTGCTGGACAAGGAACAGCTGAGGAGAAGGAGCTACGGATCCCTGAGTGAGCCAAAAGGGTTTGCAAAGCAAACCCAGAAAGCTACCATAAGGGAAAACAGCCCTATCTTAAATAGAGCGTGCAGCTAACCGCTGCGACTTCCTGACCCCGGGTATAACGGAGTCAGGCGTGGTTCTCGATACCCTCGTGACAGTACCCCCCTCTCTACGAGGGGCCTCCGGACACTCAGGACCAGGTCTCTCAGGATGAGAGGCATGAAAAACCCGAACTAACCTGTCGGCGTTTACCTCAGACGCAGGAACCCACATTCTTTCCTCGGGACCGTAACCTCTCCAATGCACCAGATATTGAAGAGAGCGGCGGACCCGACGAGAATTAACAATTTTGGATATCTGAAATTCTAGATTACCATCCACGACAACAGGAGGGGGTGGCAGCGGTGATGGTTCTAGAGGTGGAACATATTTTTTGAGTAACGACTTATGAAAAACATTATGAATTTTAAAAGTCTGAGGTAACTCCAGGCGAAAAGCCACGGGGTTGATGATGGCTACAATTTTGTAAGGGCCAATAAACCTAGGACCCAGTTTCCAAGAGGGAACCTTCAATTTAATATTCCTAGTAGACAACCACACATAGTCATTCACTCCTAGGTCCGGACCTGGCGACCGTCTCTTATCAGCCATGCATTTGTATTTACCTCCCATATTTTTCAAGTTAGCTTGCACCTTCTGCCATACCGATGAAAGAGATGACGAAAAACGTTCCTCTTCGGGAACCCCAGAAGACCCCCCCTCTTTGAAAGTACAGAATTGGGGATGAAAACCATATGCACCAAGAAAGGGTGACTTGCCAGTGGATTCCTGACGACGATTATTTATGGCAAACTCAGCTAACGGTAAATATGATGACCACAACTCTTGGTTTTCAGACACAAAACATCTTAGATATGTCTCAAGGTTTTGGTTGGTACACTCAGTCTGTCCATTCGACTGAGGATGGAAAGCTGAGGAAAAGGACAAGTGTACCCCCAAACGGGAACAAAAAGCTTTCCAAAATTTAGAAATAAACTGGGTACCCCGATCCGAAACAACATCGGAGGGGACCCCGTGAAGCTTCACGATTTCACTGACGAATACCTGAGCAAGAGTCTTAGCATTAGGTAGTGCGGGCAACGCAATGAAGTGTACCATTTTGCTAAACCTGTCCACTACTACCAAAATAACTGTTTTACCCGCAGACAAAGGTAAGTCAGTGATAAAATCCATTGACAGATGTGTCCACGGTCTATTGGGAATGACGAGTGGTAATAGAGACCCTGCAGGATGTGTATGTGAAACTTTTGCGCGCGCACAGGTAGAACAAGAAGACACAAAATCGAATACATCCTGACGCAACCTTGGCCACCAAAAACGACGAGACAATAGCTCCAAGGTTGCTTTACTACCCGGGTGCCCAGCTGCCGAATTATGATGTTCCTTTAATAATTCGAAACGTAGGATCAACGGTACAAACAATTTCTCTGAGGGGCAAGAGACCGGGCGTCCCCCTGGGCCTCTAGCACCTTCCCCTCCAAAACAGAGTGTACCGCAGAGACAACCACTCCTCTTTGTAGAATGGGCACCGGATCACTCACAGTACCCCCTCCAGGGAAACAACGAGATAGTGCATCAGCCTTGGTGTTCTTTGCCCCAGGACGATAGGTAATCACAAAGTTAAACCTGGTAAAAAATAGCGACCACCTAGCCTGTCTAGGGGTGAGACGCTTAGCTGATTCGAGGTACAGGAGATTTTTATGGTCCGTAATCACAGTGACAGGGTGGACTGCCCCCTCTAAGAAGTGACGCCACTCCTCAAACGCAAGTTTAATAGCTAATAGTTCCCTATTTCCAATATCATAGTTCTTTTCTGCTGCAGATAGTTTTTTAGAAAAGAAAGCACAAGGACGCCATTTGCCAGGAGACGGACCCTGAGACAGCACAGCCCCCACTCCCACCTCTGACGCATCGACTTCAACAATAAAAGGCTGAGAGACATCAGGTTGGACTAGTAGAGGTGCTGAGGTAAACCTCTCTTTTAGAGAGGAAAAAGCAACTTTAGCGGCGTCAGACCATTTAGAAAAATCAGTCCCCTTCCGAGTCATATCAGTAAGCGGTTTTACAATAAGTGAATAATCTTTAATGAATTTCCTATAGAAATTCGCGAAGCCCAAGAACCGTTGTAGTGCTTTGAGGTTCTCAGGAAGATCCCAATCTAAAATTGCCTGGACCTTCCTAGGATCCATACGGAAACCTGACGCAGATAAAAAATAACCCAGGAATTGTATCTCCTGAACGGCGAAGACACATTTTTCAATCTTAGCATATAATTCATTCGTCCGTAGGACCTGCAGTACTTGTCTGACATGCACCTCATGTGTTTTCAGATCAGATGAATAAATTAAAATATCATCTAGGTATATTACCACAAACCTGCCGATTAGATGACTAAAAATGTAATTAACGAAATGTTGAAAGACGGCAGGAGCATTGGTCAGACCGAAAGGCATAACTAGATTTTCATAATGCCCCTCAGGGGTGTTAAACGCTGTCTTCCACTCATCCCCCTCCTTAATATGAATCAGATTGTAGGCCCCCCTAAGATCAAGTTTGGAGAACCACCTAGCACCCGCAATCTGATTAAACAGGTCAGGAATGAGAGGAAGAGGGTATGGGTCTCGGATGGTTATCTAAATTTAATTCGCGAAAATCTAAGCAAGGACACAGGCCCCCATCTTTCTTTTTAACGAAGAAAAACCCTGCAGCCACGGGTGAAGAAGAGGGTCTGATGTGTCCCTTAGCCAAGCTCTCGGAGATATAATCTTTCATGGCTTGTCTCTCTGGACCCGAAAGATTATATAACCTGGTCTTGGGTAATTTTGCGCCGGGAATAAGGTTAACCGGGCAATCATAAGGACGATGAGGTGGTAACTTCTGACAACCTTTTTCAGAAAAAACATCCTCAAAATCCGAAATAAATGTAGGTAGGGTAGTTATGGAGGCGACTAAGCAATTGCTATTTAAGCAATTTTCTCTGCACTGCTCACTCCACTCCAATATCTCCCTGGCCTGCCAATCCACCACTGGATTGTGCGCTACCAACCAGGGAAGGCCCAGCACCACCGGAGTGGGAAGCCCCTCCAGAACATAACCTGAAAGCATCTCGTTATGGTGGTCCCCTACCCGAAGGTGTAAATTATGAACAATGTGGGTGAGGTTTCTCTGAGACAGGGGAGCAGAATCAATAGCGAATATGGGAATGGGTCTCTGTAATGTACAGAGAGACAAACCCAAAGAGCGGGCAAAATTGGCATGTATCAAATTTACACCTGCTCCACTGTCTAGAAAGAAAGAAATAGTCTCCGTCTTATCACCAAAAATAATAACCGCTGGCAACACAAATTGCGATGTACGTATGGAGGAGACGTATACCCCCCGGCTGACATCCTCCACACAGCCTGGGGTTAGTAGTTTTTCCGACGGTCTTTTGTTTCTGAGGAAAGAAGGACAGACATTAATGAAATGACCCCTCTCCCCACAAAAAAAACAAACCCCACGCCTACGGCGAGCCTCAGGAGGACGGACCTGACGAGTAGTTCCTCCTAGCTGCATAGGCTCGTCTAAGTCCGTACAGACTAACTGCTGCTTGGGAGAGGTTACCAATTTCTCCGGTTCTTTCAACCTGTCCCTAAGGCGTCTCTCTATACGGATAGAAAGGGACATAACCGCATCAAGGGAAACGGGGGTCTCATATAATGCAAGCGCATCCTTAACCCTTTCGGATAACCCAGAGCAGAACTGACTCCTGAGATCCGGGTCGTTCCATTGGGTATCCGTAGCCCACCTACGGAATTCAGAGCAATAATCCTCTACCGGCCGCTCTCCTTGTAAGAGTCTCCGTAATCTTGATTCAGCCAGTGCTACTCGGTCAGGATCGTCATATATGAGACCCAAGGCCCCGAAAAACTCATCCACTGACCGAAGAGCCTGGGAATCAGTAGGTAAAGAGAACGCCCAGGACTGCGGGTCCCCCTGCAGCAGGGAAATAACAACCCCCACCCGCTGATCTTCATTACCAGAGGAGTAAGGGCGCAGTTTAAAGTATAACTTACAGGCCTCACGGAACGTCAAAAACTTGTCCCTTCCCCCAGAAAATCTGTCAGGGAGAGGGACCTTGGGTTCCGCAACAACCTGGTTACCAGTAGCAACCGCTGGGCTTGCGGTCAGTTGTAATTGCTGCTGTTGCTGGAGGATCGACGCCTTCAATCCTACCACCTCCAAAGACAGGCCACAAAATTGTTTGGACAGAGCAGCAATTTGATCCATACTGGATTCTAATTTTTACCTACACAAAATAAGGGCCAGAGATAATGTAATGGCCGGCGTCACACACAGGGAGGAAAACAGGGAAAGCCCTGCCCAAGGGAGAGGGAAAGGTGGTGACCCCTAACTCACCTTGCGGCTGGCACCTGACTACCCTGACGTCCCTAGACGGGTTCCTCACCCGTGCGGCGATCACGTGTCTAAACCCTGGCTTTCCCTGAAATGAGCCCTAGATAGTGAACGGGCCGGTGGGATCGCTAGTCCGCCCCACTGCACTAAGAGGGAAACACCAGGGAGAGGACAGACAAATACAAACGAACACAAACACCCAGGTGGGTGACCACAGCAGTCCACAAAGGTCCAACAGGGATCCGGAGGGTAGCGTTCTGAAACAACCATCCGAGAACGCAGCAACACAGCTCCAGTGGGTCAGAATAGATGTCCAGGCAGGAAGCTCTATCTCTGGCAACCAGAGAAGTGTGAGAGAGGAATATAAGGAGGTTTGGGAGTGCTGGACAAGGAACAGCTGAGGAGAAGGAGCTACGGATCCCTGAGTGAGCCAAAAGGGTTTGCAAAGCAAACCCAGAAAGCTACCATAAGGAAAACAGCCCTATCTTAAATAGAGCCAGCTAACCGCTGCGACTTCCTGACCCCGGGTATAACGGAGTCAGGCGTGGTTCTCGATACCCTCGTGACAGGTACATGCTACATTGCCATCCTGGCATTGGGCACAATACTAGACTGCAGTAATCAAATTTGAAGGTAGCCACATGAGTACTGGAGGAATTAAACCAGAAAGTGGTCAATATGTAGCCATCCTTCTCTTTTTGTTGGGTGTGATGGCCACTTGTCCTCCTGTCTTTGGAAGATTCTGTGTATATGTGACCGTGTAGGTGTAGATAAAAAGTAGCAGAGCGATAACTGTTGCAAAAGGCATTATGCAGATTCAGCTGTGGTTTCCTAGATATCTGGAGCTGGCACTTGTATTCTTTTGCAGTGTGATGCGTGGATCCAGTTAGGTCTCCCCTTGAGTTTTGCAGAAGTTGGGGTGGTCAGCAGCACCTGGTAAGGTCCCTTGTATCGTAGTTCGAGGGTGCTTCTGATATGCTTCTTTGCCACCACCAACTCTCCAGAGTGTGGCTTTCTTCTAGGGAGTTAGGATCTGGAATAGAAGAGAAAACTTGTGCATGTATGTTAGACAATTGTTTACTCAGAGCTATAACAGAGCTATTACTGAAGAGGTAATCGTAGAGTGGTGGGCCCCTTCCTAAAAAATTGCCCCTTAGCTAGGATCCACTGGCCCTCCTCCCTCTGCTCCTCCCTCTTCCACATCCAAAGGTTGTTGCAGTTTATTGCACTGAGCCTGGTCTGTCATTCTCTGCCTCAGACTTAGAAGAGGAAGGCTCAGTTTCTGACTCCAAGATCTGATTCTGTTTGATATTATAGTCAAATACGTGACCTTCCCTGAAATCAGCGGTATCCCTCATACTGAAAGTGCTTTCTCTCTTTTAATTGAGAGGTGAATTTGTCAATATTTTGTTGAAGCACTTACTCTTTCCGGGAAAATTCAGGGTGACTGGAGAATTTTTTATTCAATTCTATATGTTCATTCAAAGCGGTCGTATTTTTTCCATATACGGTCTGCTCCTCTTCCAATAAAAGAGTCACCAAGCGCAATGACAACTCAATGGACTCCTTTTCCCACCTGACTAAAAAAGCTGGAGATAGAATCTGTGTGACTGGATATAGAGGGATTCTCAAACCCTGTGGAACAATTTTCAACTTAAGATAGGTTTCAAGAGATTGGATTTCCTACCAACCCCTGATATGGTCTTTATATATGTTTGTCAGTGTTTTGAAGGAGCTGGAGATGCTAGGTGACCTGTTCTCTGTTGGCAGCTGAGCATCCGAGAAGACCAGTTTCACCTCACTGTCCCAACTAGTTTTGTCCAATCCACCTGCCAAAACGGGCTTACAATTTCAACGGTTCAAATTGGTAACCAGTGCAGTTTCTAGGTAAAATTTCTCTCAGGGCGAGTGTCAAAAAAACTCCCCCCCCCCCCCCGGTAACAGACAGGCAGGCAGTGCTGACCTCACTCACTGTACGTCACGCAGTGCGTGAGGTACAGTGAGTGAGCGCCGCCGCCCGCACTGCCTGCCTGTGGGGGGACATTATTTTTAATAAGGATCACTATGGACATTATTTAGAATGGAGGCTGCTGTGGATGTCATTATAACTGTATAATGTCTGATAGGCCTAGTCCTGAGTTATATTACCCTGCCCTGTATAATAATGTACCCCGATACCCCTTAGTTATATTACTCCAGCGGGGTAATATAACTTAATTAGGGGTATCAGGGATGGGTACATTATTATACAGGGCATGGGCAGGGTAATATAACTCAGCTCAGGACTAGGCCTATCAGACATTATACAGTTATAATGAGTAATGACACCAACAGCAGCCTCCATTCTAAATAATGTCCATAGTGATCCTTATTAAACTTAATGTCCCCCACAGTGACAGTGGCCCCCATTTTCATGTCTCCCACAGTGGCCCCCCCATTGTAATTAATTCCCCCCATTGTAATTAATTCCCCCCCATTGTAATAACCCCCATCCCCCCATTGTAATTAATTCCCCCCATTGTAATTAATGCCCCCCCCCATTGTAATTAATGCCCCCCCAGACCATCACTCGCCTCACAGCAGGCATCAGCACTGCTCAGGGGCTCAGGGCGGGCGGTAACAGGCAGGCAGTGCGGCGCTCACTCAGTCACTGTATGTCACGCGCCTGCGCCGCCTAGTGGGAGGAGCAGGCGCGTGACGTCAGTAAGTCTGACCAGGGCCGGTGCAAGGATTTTTGCCGCCCTAGGCAAGATAAAAATTGGCACCCCCGCCCCCCCCTTTATCAGATCCGGAATTGCGGACCCGGATCCGCAATTCCGAACCTGAAAAAAAATAGTACATGTCCTATTCTTGTCCCCAATAACGGACAAGAATAGGCATATTCTCTTAGTGCCGGCAATGTGCGGTCCGCAAAATGTAGTATTAATAACTAAACAATTAAATAATACACATATTGCATTGTCTACTTACCGCCAGGACAATTAGATGATCTGGTCTCTGGCTGCAGTCTGGCTCTGCGGACTCCCTTGTCACTCTCTTCTCCCCCCCTCCCTTGTCACTTTCTTCTCCCCCCCTCCCTTGTCACTCTCTTCTCCCCCCCCCTCCCTTGTCACTCTCTTCTCCCCCCCCCTCCCTTGTCACTCTCTTCTCCCCCCTCCCTTGTCACTCTCATTCTACTACTCCCCCCCCCCTCCCTTGTCACTCTCATTCTACTACTCCCCCCCCCTCCCTTGTCACTCTCTTCTCCCCCCCCCTCCCTTGTCACTCTCTTCCCCCCCCCCTCCCTTGTCACTCTCTTCTCCCCCCCCCTCCCTTGTCACTCTCTTCTCCCCCCCCCCCTCCCTTGTCACTCTCTTCTCCCCCCCCCCCCCTCCCTTGTCACTCTCTTCTCCCCCCCCCTCCCTTGTCACTCTCTTCTCCCCCCCCCCTCCCTTGTCACTCTCTTCTCCCCCCCCCCCTCCCTTGTCACTCTCTTCTCCCCCCCCCCTCCCTTGTCACTCTCTTCTCCCCCCCCCCCTCCCTTGTCACTCTCTTCTCCCCCCCCCCTCCCTTGTCACTCTCTTCTCCCCCCCCCCTCCCTTGTCACTCTCTTCTCCCCCCCCCCTCCCTTGTCACTCTCTTCTCCCCCCCCCCTCCCTTGTCACTCTCTTCTCCCCCCCCCTCCCTTGTCACTCTCTTCTCCCCCCCCCTCCCTTGTCACTCTCTTCTCCCCCCCCCTCCCTTGTCACTCTCTTCTCCCCCCCCCCCTCCCTTGTCACTCTCTTCTCCCCCCCCCCTCCCTTGTCACTCTCTTCTCCCCCCCCTCCCTTGTCACTCTCTTCTCCCCCCCTCCCTTGTCACTCTCTTCTCCCCCCCTCCCTTGTCACTCTCATTCTACTACTCCCCCCCCCTCCCTTGTCACTCTCATTCTACTACTCCCCCCCCTCTTGTCACTCTCATTCTACTACTCCCCCCCCCCTCCCTTGTCACTAGTCTCATTCTACTCCCCCCCTCCCTTGTCACTAGTATCATTCTACTCCCCCCCTCCCTTGTCACTAGTATCATTCTACTCCCCCCCCCCTCCCTTGTCACTAGTCTCATTCTACTCCCCCCCTCCCTTGTCACTAGTCTCATTCTACTCCCCCCCTCCCTTGTCACTAGTATCATTCTACTCCCCCCCCCCTCCTCTCATTTCCTCCCCCTTGTCACCTCTAATGTAGCGTGGCCGAGCTCTGTTCGGTCCGGGGTACAGGAGCTTTTGTTTCCTGTACCCGGCTGACAGGAAGTGCTCACTTAGTGTGCACTTCCTTTCAGTCCGGCCGGGTACAAGAAACAAATGCTCCTGTACCCCGGACCGAACAGAGCTCGGCCACGCTACACTAATAACTCAGCAGTCTGCAGCGCAGGCAGGCTGCGCAGCACTGAGCCGGCCGCTGAGGAGGCTCAGCATGAGGGGCGCCGCCGGCCGCCCGATCATTTACCATCATAACGATTTTCTTTTTTTTTTTTTTTTTTTTTTTACCTCAACGGGCGCCCCCTGCTGCTGACAGCGCCCCGGGCGGCCGCCCGTCCCGCCCGCCCCTAGAAACGGCCCTGTTGGTAACGCAGGTATACACCCTTGAGTAATCCAATATACTGACACAAAGAGGGGGATGTTAAAGACCAAAACAAAAATCTTTATTTAGTCACAAGGTTGTGGGGGTAAATAAATAAATAAAACTACACTTTGTTACTACCCTTCAACACCGTTGTTCACGCAGGCTGGGCAGGTATTATCGTCCTAGCCACAGGGTAAGAGTCACCATAAACCCAACCTATACCCCAACCAATCCAGACAACCAGTGGTGCAAGGTCTATCTCATTAACAACTGGTCTGTAGCTGATACATAGAATATGCCCACTGCTATATCTAAGCAGCAGGGAGCAGACCGTCACACACACTGCTGTTGAAGCAGCTGACAGGCTGCAAAAATGCTGAGACCTTATGAGTACGGCTCTACGCGTTTCAACATCTGAGACCATGTCACATCAGGATCCCGTACTGTAACTAAGATTGCGTCTGTGTTTAAATGTACATATGCATAATAGGCTCGCAGTCCCTCTCTCACAGGGATCACGCTCTGGCTCTATGGTGGCTGTAAAACGGAAGTGTAACAGTCCTACAGGCTCACCTGAGTCAGAGGACAGCTGGCTGGAGGTAGGAGTGGAGCCCAGTGGCAAGGACCGCAGGCAGGTAGTAAGCGTGGTCAGACAATCCGGATGGCAACGGTGGTAGCAGTTCAGCAGGTAGGGGCAAAGCAGAAGAGTAGTCGGTAGGCAGGCGGTAGGTCAGGGCAGGCGGCAGTAAGCGTGGTCAGACAATCCGGATGGCAACGGTGGTAGCAGTTCAGCAGGTAGGGGCAAAGCAGAAGAGTAGTCGGTAGGCAATTCCTGGTCAGCAGTGGTAGTAGCAAGTAGCAAGAGCAGCAGATGAGGAGAAGCTTGATCAAGGCTCAGGAGCTCAATAATCAGCAAGCTAGAGTGCAAGGGGCTGGACTTATATAGGGAAGTACCAGGTGTGGGGAATCAAGGGTGATGAGCAAGGCTTGGCAAGACTGAGGTTAACTAATAGGTTTCAGGGAGGAATGTCCAGAGAGGATGGTAGCCTAGTAAGCAGGGCTACTGCCTGGGATGTGGCTGGTCACGGGTTCGAATCCCGACAGTACTCCCCCCCTTCCAAGGTGACCTCCGGGGGCGTGGACATTCTCTTCTGGCTCCCAGGAGTTATCCTCGGGAGGGTAACCCTCCCACCCAATTAGGTATTGTAGTCTTCCCCGGTGGATCCTGGAGTCGAGGATCTTTGCGACAACGTATTCTTCTTCACCCTGTACCCTCACGGGTGGTGGTGGGGGCAAGTGGCGGCCTGTGAAGGTGTTCTCCACGTAAGGCTTGAGGAGAGAGCAATGGAAGACAGGGTGCACCCTAATGGAGTCCAGAAGGTCGAGCCGGAACGTGACCTCGTTGATTTGTGCGGTGATCCGGAACGGACCCATGTATCTTTGGGCAAATTTTTTGGAGGGGACCTTCAATCTGAGGTTCCTGGTGGACAGCCATACCTTGTCTCCCACATGGAAGCCGGGGGTGGGTTTGCGACGTCTGTCTGCTCCCTGTTTAAAGCGCCTCTGGGCAAGCTGGAGGTTGTCTATAATGTTCTCTTGTGCCTCCTGTAGGGTTGTTAGGCGTTCGGCCACTGCTGGGAGGGTGGAGGCAACGGGTAGGTGGGGAATGAACACCGGGTGCGAGCCTGTGTTAGCAAAGAAGGGGCTGTGCTTGGTTGAGCTGTGCTCAGCATTGTTGTAGGCGAACTCGGCCGTGGGGAGATGATCAAGCCAGTCATCCTGCAGGTGGGAGCTGAAACAGCGTAGGTATTGCTCTAGGGTCTGATTAGTTCTCTCCGTCTGCCCGTTTGACTGAGGGTGGAAAGCAGAGGACAGGTTCACTTTAACCCCGAGCGCCAGGCAGAAGTTCTTCCAGAACTTTGAGGCAAATTGTACACCTCGGTCGGAGACCACATCGTCCGGGATCCCATGCAGCCTGAAGACCTCTCTGAGAATAAGATCGGCCGTCTGTTTGGCTGTGGGTAGGCCTTTGTAGGGGATGAAATGGGCCATCTTGGTGAGACGGTCGACCACGACCAGGATGGTGTTCATCCTTTTTGAAGGAGGAAGGTCTACCACAAAGTCCATGGAGATCGAGCCCCAGGGGCGGGAGGGAATCGGGAGAGGTTGTAACAGACCCACGGGAGAGGAACGAGGAGTCTTATTGCGGGCACAGACCGTGCACGAGGAGATGTACCTCTTGATGTCCTCCTTGTATGTTGGCCACCAGAAGGAGCGGGAGAGAAGCTCCTGGGTCTTTCTTGTGCCAAAATGGCCGGCCACCTTGGAGTCATGGTTGAGTTTGAGCACTTCGAGCCGTGCGATTTCTGGTACATATAGTTGTAGGTCCTGATGAAACCAATGACCGTTCTTAAACGTAAGGCTGACATTGCCTGTGGGGTGGGAGAGGAAGGGGTCATTTTCATATCCTTCTTTGATTGTGCCCAGGAGTTCTTTAGAGTAGGTGGCCCCTACGACCCTTCTCTCGGGCAAGATGTTATTTTGGCCCTTGTTACTCTGTGAGGGCTCGGAAAACATTCTGGAAAGGGCGTCAGCCTTGCCGTTTTTTGATCCAGGGCGATAGGTGATGAGATAGTTGAAGCGGGAAAAGAATAGGCTCCATCTGGCCTGTCTGGCTGAGAGTCTCTTAGCGCTGCGGATGAACTCGAGGTTCTTGTGGTCAGTTAGTACGATTATGGGGTTGGTGGCTCCCTCCAGCAGGTGTCTCCACTCGGAGAAGGCATCCTTGATCGCCAGTAGTTCTTTGTTCCCGATGTCATAGTTCTTCTCAGAGGGGGACATCTGGCGGGAGAAATATGCGCACGGGTGTAATAGCATCCTCTCCCCTGTCCGTTGTGACAAAACTGCCCCCACCGCAGAGTCTGATGCATCCACTTCGACTGTAAATGGGAGCTTGGGGTTCGGGTGGATTAGGATTGGGGCAGAAGTGAAGAGGAGTTTCAACTTGGTGAAGGCCTCCTGGGCCTCGGGTGTCCAGGAGAAGGGGACTGCCTTCTTGGTGAGTTGGGTGATTGGTGCTATGACCTTGGAAAAGTTCCGGACAAACTTCCGATAGAAGTTGGCGAAGCCAATGAATCTTTGTATCTCCTTCTCGTTTTTCGGAACGGGCCAGTTCATCACAGCTTGGACCTTCCCCGGGTCCATACTTAGGCCCTCTGGGGAGATGATGTATCCGAGGAACTGAGTGGTGGTTCGCTCAAACTCGCATTTCTCTAGCTTGATATAGAGAGAGTTCTGTCTGAGCCTCTGCAGGTCTTCAGAGAAGATCAAGATGTCGTCCAGGTAAACGACTACAAACAGATCCAGCATGTCCCTGAGGACGTCGTTAATGAAGTTCTGGAAGGTGGCGGGAGCATTGCAGAGTCCGAAAGGCATGACCAGGTACTCGAAATGACCATAACGTGTCCGGAAGGCGGTCTTCCATTCGTCCCCAGGGCGGATTCGGACGAGGTTGTAGGCCCCTCGAAGGTCGAGTTTGGTGAAGATCTTCGCTTCCCGGAGTCTCTCAAGGAGTTCGGAAATCAGTGGGAGCGGGTACCGGTTTTTTACGGTTATGTCATTAAGCTTTCTGTAGTCTATGCAGGGACGCAGGGAGGAGTCTTTTTTCTCTACGAAGAAAAAGGGGGCTCCCGCGGGAGAGGTGGAGGGCCGGATGAACCCCTTCCTCAGGTCCTCGTCCAGGTACTCTTTCAGAGCCTTGAGTTCAGGCTCTGAGAGGGAGTAGATACTGCCAAAGGGTATTTCGGCCCCGGGCAACAGTTTTATAGGGCAGTCGTAGGGTCGGTGTGGTGGCAGCTTGTCTGCGTTTTTCTTGTCGCAGACATCCTGGAACTCGCTGTATTGAGGGGGTAGCAGATCCTTGACAGATAGTTTTGAGATGGTGGTGTCTTCGGGTGGAAGGACGGGTTT
Organism: Bufo gargarizans; assembly: GCF_014858855.1. Lineage (NCBI taxonomy): Eukaryota > Metazoa > Chordata > Amphibia > Anura > Bufonidae > Bufo > Bufo gargarizans. Next base: position 424,707,620 of record NC_058083.1, read on the forward strand.
GTGGGAGCAATTTAGCGTGCAGAACTCGGACGGGAATCGTATGCAGCGGGTTTCCCAGTCCACCGAGGGGTTGTGGGTGGCCAACCATGGGATGCCCAAGATCACTGGGAACTTCGGGGAGGCGATCAGAGAGAAGTGGATCTTTTCACGGTGATCTGGTTCTATGAGGAGTTGTAGTTCGGTGGTCTCGTGAGTGGCCGGCCCCGAGGAGAGTGGGGATCCGTCGACGGTTTCCAGGTCAACGGGGGCTGCCTTGATTGTCAGTGGAATATTCTTTTCGCGGGCGAAGGTTAGGTCCATGAAGTTGCCTCCCGCCCCGGAGTCTAACATCGCTGAACAGGGGAGTTGTCGCCCCTCAATCTCGATGAGGATGGGGACGATGAAGTGGGATCCATGAGCCGCCGTGTTGTTATTTTCAGGGGCTGCTGGTGGGGTTGGAGTCTGTGGTTGCTCCTTTAGTTCCGTGATGGCAATAGTCTTTCGGATCTTATGAGGACATTTGATGGCAAAATGACCCGGCTCCCCACAGTAGAGGCAGAGGTTTTCGGCCAGCCGTCTCTCCTTCTCAGCTGTGGATAGAGACCTACGTAGAGCGTCGACCTGCATAGGTTCAGTTGCTGACCGGGGGTCGCGCTGGGCGGTGGAAGAGAAGGAATAAGTGGGTCTGTGGTCCAAGGACCAGAGTCTTTCTTTCTTCCTCTCGGAGAGTCTTTGATCTATCCTGATGCATAACTGAATGAAGTCGTCCAGATTGTCCGGGGCCTCAACTCTGGCGAGTTCGTCCTTTATTAATTCGGACAGGCCTCGCCGGAATTGGCTCCTCTGTGCCGCTGGGTTCCAGGTGGTGTCCGTGACCCAACGGCGAAACTCAGCGGTGTATTCGGCGACGGAGCGTCTCCCTTGCCGCAGACTATGTAGTCGCGCCTCAGCTGTCGCACAGCGGTTGGGGTCGTCGAAGACTTGGCTCATTGCGGTGATGAAGTTGTTTAGGTTGTTCAGGAGCTGACTGTTAGTCTCCACGTATGGTGATGCCCATGCTAATGCTTCATCCGTCAGGAGATTGACCATGAATAGCACCTTCTTTTTCTCGGTGGTGAAGGGGGCCGGGTACATCTGAAAATAGATGCGGCATTGGTTTAGAAACCCCCGATACTGGCGTCTGTCACCGCCGAATCTTGATGGGAGTGGCATGCGGGTGTCTGCAGCCGTGCCGCGAACGTCCAGGAGTTGCCTCTGTAGTTCAATAATCTCGCTCTGTTGGCTTTGGACTACGACTTGGAGCTGGGCAAATTTCTCCTGATATGTATTACCAAATTCTTGAAGTTCAGAGACCTGCTTACGCAGAGTGGCCATTGCGGACTCCATAGTGTGGCTGATTATTCTGTAACAGTCCTACAGGCTCACCTGAGTCAGAGGACAGCTGGCTGGAGGTAGGAGTGGAGCCCAGTGGCAAGGACCGCAGGCAGGTAGTAAGCGTGGTCAGACAATCCGGATGGCAACGGTGGTAGCAGTTCAGCAGGTAGGGGCAAAGCAGAAGAGTAGTCGGTAGGCAGGCGGTAGGTCAGGGCAGGCGGCAGTAAGCGTGGTCAGACAATCTGGATGGCAACGGTGGTAGCAGTTCAGCAGGTAGGGGCAAAGCAGAAGAGTAGTCGGTAGGCAATTCCTGGTCAGCAGTGGTAGTAGCGGTAGTAGCAAGTAGCAAGAGCAGCAGATGAGGAGAAGCTTGATCAAGGCTCAGGAGCTCAATAATCAGCAAGCTAGAGTGCAAGGGGCTGGACTTATATAGGGAAGTACCAGGTGTGGGGAATCAAGGGTGATGAGCAAGGCTTGGCAAGACTGAGGTTAACTAATAGGTATCAGGGAGGAATGTCCAGAGAGGATGGTAGCCTAGTAAGTGGCTGGTCACGGGTTCGAATCCCGACAGGAAGCTCATGGGCTGGCTATTTAACAAGGGTAGCTCCACCTACCCCCGCAGGTGAACTAAAAGCGGTCTGCCCCCACAGCGAGTCCGAGCCATGTCACATGGGTCGACAAAACGTCACGTGATCCGCATGAATCGACGCGCTGTCAAAGATGGGGGAGGAGCCGATTAGAGACAGTGCTCTATAGGTAAGGCAGGTACAAAAGGCAGATAATAAACAAAAGGCTAAGGGGAGGGGGGCTTAGACTCACAAGGGACAGTTGGATAATAAGAAACATGGACAATACTTGAAGTATGTAAATAATGACAGAGCACATACTGTTAATATGAATTTGTATATGTCAAAACTCAGGTATAGAAGAAAGAAACAGATATAAATCCAGAGCTTAACCCTTGAAATGGTATAACATGTGTAACACCCCAGAGTTGTGTTACGACATGCTTCTACACTGCTACTATCTCCTAAGAGCCTTTACCTCGTCATCTGATATGATTTTGCTCATGTTTTCACAACTGTGAATTTAAAACCATGTTAAATACAATTTCCTTGTAATTTTCCATGTTCACCAGCAGGTGGCAGCAATGAATGGGTAAGGAACTAGTTACAGTTTAGTATATCTAGGCTGGAATGGTTCATTCCAGCTTAGCCCCCTCCCCCCCCTGTGGAGGTTTGGACTGTTCCCAACATCCTTCAGCATGGGAGGAGAAGGAAGTTAGGTCAGTGTGCCAGCCATCCCTGTTGGGGAAGGCTGTGTGATAGAGTTCAGGAGTCCCCCTGCATAGGGAAGAAAGCCAGGATCTTGTCTCGGCTGAGACATTGGTCAAATACCCAGACTCAGCCCTGCAGCCTCAGCTGGATGACAAGAAAGCAGACAACCTCCAGAGTTCCAGGACGAAAGCATTTTCTGAGAATATATCTGTGAGTAAAGTCCAGAGACCTAGGAGAAGCCATATTTCTCCTCAGCTAGTCAGTCCCCACCAAGAAGTCAGTCCCCACCTATACACGCTTGTTACCAATCGATGTTTGTAAGTACAATAAATCTTTCTGAATATTAAACACCCTGGGTATTGCACTATGTTCTGTTTCTCCTGAAGGAGAAAAACCTTGCTGGTCGGTAACACGATTACAACTGGAGATGCACTGGTGACATTGTGGAATCTCTATTTGAATCTTCCTGTGCGTGAAACACCAGCCTGTGGAAGCCTAGCGCAGACCCATATATATGTACTTTGCCCACCAAGAAGAACATATAGAGAAGCACAGAAGATAAATTCCTGCCACAGTTTCAGAGCTACTAACAGACGTCTTATCCTGCAAGATCCAGATTTATAGTGCAGAAGATTTATTCCTGCCAACTATTGCCAAAACCTGCTGGGGCCCAAGACCAAAGCTGTATTCTGTTTGGATACAAGTTATCCTCAGTAAAGAAAAGTTTGAACTTCATCTAAAGGTCTGGACATCAATTTCTGCTGCAAAATTCCTCTATTACTCCTACTATCACTACACTCAATTTATTGCAAGTGAGCCAGGAGCCAGATGTCCAGCCGTACCCAGGTAGGAGACACCATTGACACAATTATCACCACCTGTAGAGACATTATAGGCCATTTCACCACTCTGGCATTCCTAACCTGGGGCGTGCGTTATAACACCTTGGGAGGGCCCTGTGATAGTACACTGCGCATGCTGCAATTGGCGTCACAAACAAACTATAGACTATCATCTACACCTGGCCCAGTCATTGTATAATTTGGCGTCAGCGTATACCCCTATCCTGCTCTATTGCACATATACATCCTATCATTATCATAACCCCAGAGGGGACATGCGACATATCTCATTTGGAAGCAATTATTATGACCCAGGGTAAAAGGAATGGCACTGAGTGCCAACCAGAAAGATGGCTACATCTGAAGCCTATCCATGATGGTAGGATGCCTTAAGGAGTCAAAAAGTACAATGATCAAACTACAGGAAGCACAAATATGATATATGATCATTGAGACCATTGGGTCGGACAGTATTCAGCCGAAAAGTCTATTGTGCATCCTTCTGTAGTATACGTTTGTCAAGATACCCCCCTCTCGGGGAGGTTCTAATAATTTCAATACCCTGGAAGCAAATAGCTTTAATATTACTGCCGTGGTACTCCACCACATGCCTTGCCAACGGGGTATCAGCCTCCTTTCTGATATCGTTGAGATGTTCCCCAATACTCCCTCTGCATTTTGCCTGCATACTGAGCTCCACATTCATATGACATCAAATACACTAGGCCCATTGAGACACAATTAATGAAAGACCTAATATCGTATGTACGGCCAGTCGTGTGCTCGTAAAGGTTTTACCTCTATTAATTGAACCACACGCAATGCAGCCAGAGCACTTGAAAGTACCCACTAGCTGATCCCTAAAGGGGTTAGTGGATTTAGCCATTGGTGTATATAGACTGTGCACTAGTCTGTCACTGATATTACGCCCTATCCTAAACGTAATTGAAGGATTGTCACCCACTAGGTGTCCCACATCCGGGTCTGCTTTCAAAATGCCCCAAAATTGTGACAGAATTTGTCTGATGGGTTCATGGGCCTCATCAAAGTCTGCTATAATGCGAATGTGGTGAGAAGTATCCGGCCGCAACCGGGGATTGAGTAGGGTTTCCCTGTTACTGCTCAAATTATTATGGTATGCCTGTCTCAGAGTGTTCTCTGGGTACCCCCAGATTTTAAATCTTGATCTGAGGTCACCCGCAGCCACCTGAAATCCTGAATAGTAGAACAATTACGATGAATGTGTAAATATTGTCCTTTTGGGATCCCATGTTTCAGGGCCCTTGGGTGACAACTACGCCAGTCCAACAAATTGTTGGTGGCCGTCTTTTTCCGGAAAAGGCGTGTGCCTATGTCACCATTTTGATCTTTGAAAATGCTGAGATCCAAAAACGTGATGGAGGTAGGATGCATCTCAGATGTAAAGTAAAGCCCCCAATCATTGATGTTGAGACATTAGACAAACTGGGCAAAGGTATCTTCATTGCCTTTCCAAAAAATCTGTATATCATCGATATACCTCACCCACAGGAGAATCGATGACACAAAATCTCCCATGTCCTCTCCAAACACAACTTCACGTTCCCAACCACCCAGGTATAGATTTGTGATTGTCGGGGCGTAAAGGCTCCCAATTGCAACACCTTTTACCGTTTAACTGGAAGGAGTTGTGTTCAAGAATAAAACGTAACAATTTGAGGACAAAATCATTATGGAGCCCCAAATAAGTACCTCTTTCTTCAAATTGTTACGTTTTATTCTTGAACACAACATGGGGGCTTTACTTTACATCTGAGATACATCCTACTGCCATCACGTTTTTGGATCTCAACATTTTCAAAGATCAAAATGGTGACATAGGCACACGCCTTTTCCGGAAAAAGACGGCCACTAACAATTTGTTGGACTGGCGTGGCCACCCAAGGGCCCTGAAACAGGGGATCCCGAAAGGACAATATTTACGCATTCATCGTAATTATTCTACTATTCGGGATTTCCAGGTGGCTGCGGGTGACCACAGATCAAGATTCAAAAACTGGGGGTACCCTGAGAACACTCTAAGACAGGCATACCATCATGCTTTGAGCAGTAACAGGGAAACCCTACTCAATCCCCGGTTACGGCCGGATACTTCTCACCACATTTGCATTATAGCAGACTTTGATGAGGCCCATGAACCCATCAGACAAATTCTGTCACAATTCTGGGGCATTTTGAAAGCAGACCCGGATGTGGGACACCTAGTGGGTGACAATCCCTCAATTACGTTTAGGAGAGGGCGTAATATCAGTGACAGACTAGAGCACGGTCTATATACATCAATGGCTAAATCCAATAACCCCTTTAGGGATCAGCTAGTGGGTACTTTCAAGTGCTCTGGCTGCATTGCGTGTGATTCAATTAAAAGAGGTAAACCCTTTACGAGCACCATGACTGGTCGTACATACAATATTAGGTCTTTCATTAATTGTTGCTCAATGGGCCTAGTGTATTTGATGTCATGTGAATGTGGAGCTCAGTATGTAGGCAAAAGGCGGAGGGAGTTCCGGCGCCGTATTGGGGAACATCACAACGATATCAGAAAGGAGGCCGATACCCCGTTGGCAAGGCATGTGGTGGAGTGCCACGCCAGTAATATAAAAGCTATTTGCTTCCAGGGCATTGAAATTATCCTACCCTCCCCGGGAGGGGGGGATCTTGACAAACGTATACTACAGAAGGAGGCACAATAGACTTTTCGGCTGAATACTGTCCGACCCAATGGTCTCAATGACCATATATCATATTTGTGCTTCCTGTAGTTTGATCATTGTACTTTTTGTCTCCTTAAGGCATCCTACCATCATGGATAGGCTTGAGATGTAGCCATCTTTCTGGTTGGCACTCAGTGCCATTCCTTTTACCCTGGGTCATAATTATTGCTTCCAAATGAGATATGTCTCATGTCCCCTCTGGGGTTATGATAGGATGTACATGTTATACCATTTCAAGGGTTAACCTCTGGATTTATATCTGTTTCTTTCTTCTATACCCGAGTTTATACATATACAAATTCATATTTACAGTATGTTCTGTGTCATTATTTACATACTGTATATACTCGAGTATAAGACGAGTTTTTTGGCACATATTTTTGTGCTCAAAAAGCCCCCTCGTCTTATACTCGAGTCTACTATCTTACTTTGTCTTTGCTCCGGTAATAGCAGGCAGTGCGGGGGGCGGCGCTCACTCACTGACGTCACGCGCCTGCGCCGCCTAGTGGGAGCAGGCGCGTGACGTCGGCCAGTGAGTGAGCACCGCTCCCCGCACTGCCTGCTATTACAGGAGCAAAGACAAAGTAAGATATCCAAAGTTAAAGGTTACTGATAAATACTACTTTATAAATATACTGTTGTGAGCGTCGGGGAGGGGGATCTGTGGATGGCAGATCCCCCTACAGTGCCATCCACAGATCCCCCCTCCCCTAAACAGTGCCATCATGGCACTGTTTAGGGGAGGGGGGATCTGTGGATGGCACTGTTTAGGGGGGATCTGTGGATGGCACTCTTTAGGGGGGATCTGTGGATGGCACTGTTTAGGGGGGAGATCTGTGGATGGCTCCCTGTATTTAATGCAGAGTGTGTGTGTATATAATGCACACACTCTGCATTAAATACAGGCAGTCAGAGTGAGACTCCCATCAATCTGAGTCACCCTCTTGCAGATGTGTGTATATAATGTAGAGTGTGTGCATTATATACACATACACTCTGCATTATAGCTGCATTTCCCACCCTAGTCTTATACTCGAGTCACTAATTTTTCCCATTTTTTGGGGGTAAAATTAGGGGCCTTGGCTTATACTCGGGTCGGCATATACTCGAGTATATACGGTACTTCAAGTATTGCCCATGTGTCTTATTGTCCAACTGTCCCTTGTGAGTCCAAGCCCCCTCCCCTTAGCCTTTTGTTTATTTTCTGCCTTTTGTCTCTGCCTTACCTATAGAGCACTGTCTCTAAGCAGCTCCTCCCCCATCTTTGACAGCGCGTCGATCCATGCGGGTCACGTGACGTTTTGTCGACCCATGTGACATGGCTCAGACTCGCTGTGGGGGCGGACCGCTTTTAGTTCACCTGCGGGGGTAGGTGGAGCTACCTTTGTTAAATAGCCAGCGCATGAGTGGCCGTTTCACGGCCACCATAGCGCCGGGGCGTGATTCCATAGGCACCTATTATGCATATGTACATTTAAACACAGAGGCAATCTTAGTTACAGTACGGGCTCCTGATGTGACATGGTCTCAGATGTTGAAACGCGTAGAGCCGTACCTAGTAGAGCTTGACCCTGTACTTAGATATGTAGCCCTAGATCAGATAGGGCCTTTGCATTACTATCTCATAAGGTCTGAGCATTTTTGGAGACTGTCAGCTGCTTTAACAGCAGCGTGTGTGACGGTCTGCTCCCTGCCCCTGCTGCTTAGATACAGCAGCGGGGCATATTCTATGTATCACCTACAGACCAGCTGTTAATAAGATAGACCTTGCACCACTGGTGATGTGGATTGGTTGGGGTATAGGTTGTCCCAAGGTTTATGGTGACTCTTACCCTGTGGCTAGGACGATAATACCTGCCCAGCCTGCGTGAACAACGGTGTTGTAGGGTAGTAACAAAGTGTAGTTTTATTTATTTATTTACCCCCACAACCTTGTGACTAAATAAAGATTTTTGTTTTGGTCCTTTTTAACATCCCCCTCTTTTTGTCAGTATATTGCTTTTATTTGTGTTTTCCAATAGTTTTCCAATGCTTCCTCGCCCCCCTCCAGTTTTAGTGATTTAAATGCTTTCTTTTTGTCATTTATTGCTTTCTTTACAGTTCTATTTATCCACATAGTTTTTTTCTTGTTACTTGCCCTTTTATTCCCATAAGGTATGTACCTCTCACAATTAGAGTTTATAATGCTTTTAAAATTATCCCATTTTCTAGATGCATTTTTATTTTTGAGGACTTTGTCCCAGTTAGTTAGGCCAATTGCCTCTCTTAGTTGGCTAAATTTAGCTTTTTTGAAGTTTGGTATGAACACAACCTGCACATCTTTTGTTCTGTCAGGTATATTGGTTAGTACTAAGTCCAGTATGGTAATTGTCTTTGGTTATTGCCAAGAACCTGTTTTCTTTATTAGATCTACAGGTTTCAGTTTCCCAGTCTATATCTGGGTAGTTGAAGTCACCTATAATAATGATCTCATTATGATTTGCAGCCTCGTCTATCTCGTTCAGTAGTAGATTTTAGCATTCTTATATAGTGAGGGCTAAATCCTGGTCCTTTTGGTCAAAATATGCTGTATTCTAGTGGTCAGATGGACAAGGTCCTTCAGCCCATTAGGATTTAGCATCCTTATATAGAGTGAGCTAAATCCCAGTGGGCAGAGGGACCTGGTCCTTTTGGTAAAAAAACGGGCTGTATTCTAATGGGCAGATCGACCTGGTCCCTTAGCCCACTAGGATTTATCATATAAAGCAGGCTAAATCCCAGTGGGCAGAGGGACCTGGTCCTTTTGGTTAAAACAGACTGTATTCTAATGGGCAGATCAACCTGGTCCTTTAGCTCACTAGTATTAAGCATCCTTATATAGAGTACGCTAAATCCTAGTGGGCAGAAGGACCTGGTCCTTTTGCTCAAAACACGCTTCATTCTAGTAGGCAGATCGACCTTGTCCTTTAGCATTCTCATATAGAGTGGTTTAAATCCTAGTGGCAGAGGGACTTGGTCTTTTTGCTCAAAATAGGCTGTATTCTAGTGGGCAGTGGGACCTGGTCCTTTAACCCACTAGAATTAGCACCCTTATACAGAGTGGGCGAAATCCTAGTGGGCAGAGGGACATGGTCCTTTAGACCACTAGAATTTAGAATCCTTATATACCATAGTGAGGGTTAAATCCTAGTGGGCATAGGGACCTGGTCATTTTGGTCAAAACAGGCTGTATTCTAGTGGGAAGATCAACCTGGTCCTTTAGCCCACTAGGATGTAGCATCCTTATATAGAGTGGGCTAAATCCTAGTGGGCAGAGGGACCTGGTACTTTCGGTCAAAACAAACTGTATTCTAGTGGGCAGAGGGACTTGGTCCTTTTGGTCAAACAAGCTGTATTATAGTGGGCAGAGGGACGTGGTCCTTCAGCCCAGTAGGATTTGGCATCCTTATATAGAGCAGGCTAAATCCTAGTGGGCAGAGGGACCTGGTCCTTTTGGTCAAAATAGGCTGTATTCTGCTGGTAAGAGGGACCAGGTCCTTCAGCCCACAATGATTTAGCATCCTTATTTAGAGTTGGCTAAATCCCAGTGGGCAGGAGTACCTGGTCCTTTAGGTCAAAATAGGCTGTATTCTAGTGGTTAGAAGGACCTTCAGTCCACTAGGATTTAGCATCCTTAGGCCTCTTGCACACAAATGTTTTTTTTTCTTCAGTTTACGTTCCATTTTTTGTGTTCTGTACATGGAACCATTCATTTCCATGGATCTGTAAAAAAAAAAATGGAGGGTACTCCGTATGCCTTCCATTTCCGTTCTGTTCAAAGATAGAACATGTCCTCTTATTATCTGCATAACGGACAAGGATAGTACTGTTCTATCAGGGGCCAGCTGTTCCATTCCGCAAAAAACGGAATGCACATGGACGTCATCCGTATTTTTGGCGGATCTGTTTTTTTGCGGACAGCAAAATACTAAAAAAGCCATACGGTCGTGTGCAAGAGGCCTTATATAGAGTGGGCTAAATCCTAGTGGGCAGAGGGACCTGGTCCTTTTGCGCAAAACAGCCTGTATTCTAGTGGGGCAGAGGGACCTGGTCCTTCAGCCCCAGGGCCGTCTTTAATATTGATAGGACCCTAGGCAATAATTTACTTGGGCCCCCTGGATCCCATCTTCCCACACCCTACCATGCAATGCACTGAGGCGCGAAACGGCCGTCGCCGCGATCCTTGTTGCCTGCGCTATGCCAAGTCCGCCCCATGTCTGCAACAATAATGTCTGATGTCTGCAATAATGATGTCTGAATAAAGAAGCTACTTTTTTGGCGAGTGCCACCAACATTTGTTTTCTCCTCTGTGACAAGTTGTTGTGATTTGGAGGCAGAGCACCATCTGTAGTGAGGAAAACCCGGCATTGGAGGTTTTTTATGTCTTGGGAGAAAGTTTTGGGCAGTGCCACCTCGTTGTGCTCTTTAAAAAATTAGACTTTCTGAATTCAGACATTAGTGCCAGCCGCACCACAGATCATCCGTCACCCCCCAACCCCCCCAAGATATATAGCCAGTGTATGCATTATCCATTCTTTATTTCTAAATTCAGAGTTACTGCCAGCCGCACCACACATCCCCCAATCATTGCCCTCCCCTAGAAGTGAAGCCGGTGTGAGCATACATTGACAAAAAAAAAAAAAAAAAACTACTTAACTACCTCTAACTACTTCTTCTGCTCCGTACTTGCGGGCTGCCCAGGCGTAAGTTCGTTGCGCAATCCCCTCAGCGCGCGCAGGTCTCGCAGGATTGCGCAACAAACTCACGCCTGGGCAGCCCGCAAGTACGGAGCGGAATAAGTAGTTAGAGGTAGTTAAGTAGGTTTGCTGACATTAAGCGCAGCGCAGCCGCACTTAACATATAGGGAGGGCCAGCTGCCGCACTTAAAAAAAGCACTTGCGGGGCTGCGGGCCCTCCCTGCGTGACCGGCAGGGCTCAAGAGGCAGCTGGCCCTTTTGCCCCGCGTTAAAGACGGCCCTGTTCAGCCCACTAGGATTTAGTATTCTTATTTATAGTGGACTAAATCCCAGGAGGCAGGGGTCCTTTCTGTCAAAACGGGCTGTATTCTAGTGGGCAGAGGGACTGGTTCTTCAGCCTACCAGGATTTAGCATCCTTTTATAGAGCAGGCTCAAACTACTTTCACACTAGCGTATTTGCTGAATCCAGCAGGGCTCAGCAAAAGCGCTTCCGTTACTGATAATACAACCATCTGCATCCGTTATGAATGGATCCGCTTGTATTATCTTTAACATACCCAAGACGGATCCGTCATAACCTCCATTGAAACATCAGTTTTCTATTGTGTCACAGTTAAACGGATCCGTCCCCATTGACTTGCATTGTGGGTCATGACGGACCTGTCTTGCTCAGCATCCCATGACGGAAAGAAAACTGCAGCTTGCTGCGGTTTGCTGTCCGGTATGGGAAGGCAACCAAACGGAACGGAATGCTTTTTAAAGCATTCCGTTCTGTTCAGTTACGTTTTGTCCCCATTGACAATGAATGGGGATAAAACGGAAATGTTTTTCTACAGTATTGAAACCCTATGACAGATCTCAATACCAGAAAATAGAAACGCTAGTGGGTAGAGGAACCTGGTTCCTTTGGCCAAAACAGGCTGTATTTTAGTGGTCAGAGGGACCAGATCTTTCAGCCCACTAGGATTTAACATCCTCATACAGAGTGGGCAAAATCCTAGTGGGCAAAGGGACCTGGTCCTTTCATTCAAAAAATGGGGTATTCTAGTCAGGCTGCTTGTTTTAAGCTATACGTGCACTACCAGTGAATGTCTGTTGTCATTTTTAAAAATTTTTTTTGTTAAACAGACAAATGGCACCTTCTGTTTTTCTGAAACAAAGGGAAAAATGGTTTTTGTCCAGTCTCTTAGATCAATAAGAATGAGCTCACATTGACCGCTTACATCTCACTGCAGCCAATCACTGGTCTCAGACTTCACAGCGACAGTGCTGGAGTGGCATGGCAGGAACGAAAAAAGTTTGTTTTAGTTTTCTAACTGCATTTAGTACCCTTGTTATTTTAGTTTTTCAATTTTTTGGAAAAATTCTTCATTAAAAAAAAAAGTTAAATCACCACTAGACTTCTACAGGTATATAAAATACAGGTCTTTTAGCCCACTAGAACTCAGCATCCTTATATAAAACAAGCTAAGGGTTTATGCACACGACCGTATGTATTTTGCGGACGGCAAAAAATATGGATGGCGTCCGTGTGCATTCCATATTTTGCGGAATGGAACAGCTGGCCCCTAATAGAACAGTCCTATCCTTGTCCGTAATACGGACAATGATAGGACATGTTCTATTTTTTTGCAGAACGGACATACGGAAATGGAATGCACACAGAATAACTTCTTTTTTTTTTTTTTTTTGCGGACCCCCTGAAATGAATGGTTCCTCATACGGGCGGCAGAAAAAAACGGAATGGACGGAAAGAAAACACATTTGTGTGCATGGACAGACTGGGAACTTAAAGTGGCCCTGGAAAAAAAAACTAAAAGTGGCCCCATTTTGTAGGCAGGTCCAACAACAAAAGGCGGGGCAACACAAGAAGGCGGGATCAACAATACCATTCCAGCAAATAACACAGTGCAGCACAATATACTGACCCAAAAGCTGGCCATCTGTGGTGGCCATAAATAGCTACCATCTTCTGTCCTCCTCCTTCAGTTAAGGAGCAGGGCTTAGGAGGTGAGGTGCGGGCCACAGCTGTTGAATTCAGGAGACCATGTGTGGTCACTGGCAGGGTACATGAGTACCCGATTCTCTGTTGAGAGCCCATTATGTACCCAGTCAGTGGCAGAGAGGACTTGGGTGGCCCCTTGGGGCATCGGCACACCAGGAAATTTCCCTGTAGGGTCTATGGCCAATCCGCCCCTGTTTGTGTGAATGAGCCCTAAATCCTAGAGGGCAGAGGGACCAGGACCTTTGGTCCACTAGGATTTACTCAACCCTCTACCAAACACCCAGCACAGCTGCATATGAGCTTATGTCAGGGCCGGTGCAACCATTAGGTGAACTAGGCGTTCGCCTAGGGCGCCGGCCTGCTGGGGGCGCCCTGGTGGGCTCCCACTAACTGGGGCTGCAGCCCTGGGCGAGCGGCTCTTGAGCCGCCCCCAGCGCCGTTACAGGAGGGAGGTCCTTCTTAACCGCCTCCGGACCGCCTAACGCAGATGTGCGGTCCGGAGGCGGCAGCGCTGCGCACAGTCACGCATATACGCGTCATCTCGCGAGACGCGAGATGACGCGCTATGCCGGCCCGCGCATGCGCAGTTCGGGCCGGCATTTCGTCAAGGAGTAAATCGTCATCAGCTTGCCAGCCAATGATCGCGGCTGGCAAGCTGATGATTTTTAAAAAATGTGTAAATATGATCTGTTATATGGCTGCCTGCTCCTCTGCTGGTTCTTTTCGTCGGTTGGATCCAGCAGAGGAGCAGGCTACACAGTGAGTACACCAAACACCTCATACTAGCCCCAGATCACCCCCCTGAACCCCAATTAACCCTTTGATCACCCCTTTGTCAATCACTAGTGAAAGGAAAAAAGTGATCAGTGTAAACTGTCACTTTTTTTTTTCACTGGTATTGACCGTTAGGTTTTAGGTATAGTTTAGGCCCCTTGGTTAGGTAGTTTAGGGATCGGTTAGCGCCCAGCCCACCGCACCGCAGTCACTGATTCGCTGATTAGCGTATCGCTAATCAGCATTTGTACTTTTATAGTATCTGGAAGTGATCAAAACTGATCACGGTCAGATCTATAATTGTATTAGTGTCACTTTAGGTTCGCCCTCCACCCAAAACGCAGTGTTTGCCCGATCAGGCCTGATCGGTCGCCCACACGTGCGTTCACCCACGCCCGCCCCACCGCAGTGACATTTTTTTTTTTTTTTATCACTGCACAATCACTATACATGCGCTGCGGCGATAAAAAAAATCAGTTTTGATATTTTTTATCAACCGCAGCGGCCTCCGGTACTTCGCTAGCCTCCCCTTTGTAAGACAGGCTTGCTTTTTTTTCTTGGGTAGTCTCAGGGAATACCCCTAAATTTAGTTGCCCAAAATGTCAAACAGGGGGTATTCTTCTGAAGAGGCCTACAGGCTTCTGACCCAGTCGGATGAGGAATGGGAACCCTCATCTGATGAATCCAGCGGGTCAGAATACGAACCTGTAGAAAGCAGTGGCTCTCTGACCCAAAGTTCGGACGAGGAAGCTGAGGTCCCTGATAGCACCAGGCGTACCCGGCCCCGTGTCGCTAGACCACAGGTTGCGCAGGATCCGCTTCAAGAGCAGCAGAGTGGGGCTGGTGCTGTCGGATTACGTGGTGAGGCATACACCAGCAGCCCAGCCCTCCCTGGACCTAGTACCAGCACTGCTCTAGAACATGGTGAAGTAGCGAGCACCAGAAGGGCAGTTGAAGCTGGTACGGTGGCACGAGCAGTAGTGACCCCGTCGCAGCCACCGCAAAGACGTGCCCGTAGAGCCCCTAGAATCCCAGAGGTGCTGGCAAACCCTGATTGGCAGTCCCCAACTTCAGCCGCACCTGTAGTTTTCCCTTTCACTGCCCAGTCTGGAGTTCGGGTTGAGACAGCTCAGATCGGTTCGGCCCTGGGATTTTTTGAGCTGTTCTTGACTGCGGAGCTCTTAGACATAGTTGTGGCCGAAACAAACAGGTATGCCACACAATTTATAACCGCTAACCCGGGAAGCTTTTATGCCCAGCCTTTCTGGTGGAAACCAGTCCAAGTTTCCGAAATTAAAACTTTTCTGGGCCTCCTCCTCAACATGGGTCTAACTAAAAAGCATGAATTGCGGTCATATTGGTCCACGAACCCAATTCATCACATGCCCATGTTCTCTGCTGCTATGTCCAGGGCACGTTTTGAGGCCATCCTGCGTTTCCTGCACTTTAGCGACAACACCGCCTCCCGTCCCAGAGGCCACCCTGCTTTTGACCGGCTCCACAAAATTCCGGCCCTCATAGACCATTTCAACCTGAAATTTGCAGATTTGTATACCCCAGAGCAAAACATCTGCGTAGACGAGTCCCTGATACATTTTACCAGGCGCCTTGGCTTCAAACAATACATCCCAAGCAAGCGCGCCCGGTATGGGGTCACATTGTATAAGCTCTGTGAAAGGGCCACAGGCTATACCCACAAATTTCGGATCTATGAGGGAAAAGATCAGACCCTGGAGCCGGTCGGTTGCCCTGACTACCTGGGGAGCAGTGGGAAGACAGTTTGGGACTTGGTGTCACCCTTATTCGGCAAGGGGTACCATCTTTATGTGGACAATTTTTACACAAGTGTGGCCCTCTTTAGGCATTTGTTTCTAGAACGGATTGGCGCCTGTGGTACCGCGCGAACTAGTCGCGCGGGCTTCCCCCAACGGCTCGTTACCACCCATCTTGCAAGGGGGCAGAGGGCCGCACTGTGTAACGAAGAACTGCTCGCGGTGAAATGGAGAGACAAGCGTGACGTTTACATGCTCTCCTCCATTCACGCAGACACAACAATACAAATTGAGCGAGCAACCCGTGTCATTGAAAAGCCCCTCTCAGTCCACGACTATAACCTTCACATGGGAGGGGTGGACTTCAATGACCAGATGTTGTCTCCGTATTTAGTTTCCCGCAGAACCAGACGCTGGTATAAGAAGGTGTCTGTATATTTAATTCAATTGGCTCTGTATAATAGTTTTGTTCTCTACAGTAAGGCTGGAAGAACTGGATCCTTCCTCAAATTTCAGGAAGAGATCATCGAGAACCTCCTGTACCCAGGAGGTTCCGTGGCCCCATCCACCAGTGTAGTTAGCCGTCTACACAAGCGACATTTCCCCAATGTCGTTCCTGGTACCTCAACCCAACCGTCACCCCGAAAAAGATGTCGTGTCTGTAGCAGGAGTGGAATGAGGCGTGACACCCGCTATTTCTGTCCTGACTGTCCTGACCACCCTGCCCTATGCTTTGGAGAGTGTTTCTGGAAGTACCACTCACAGGTACACTATTAGCATAGGGATCATCTCACCAGGACAGGCACACAGGGCTATTAGGGCCCATTCACTCACACAGCTGCTGCAAACGTCTCCTTTCACCTGGGACAAAGTGCATAACGCACTTCGCCACATCTTTGGGCGATTTGCGCTTTGCACATTGACCCATGGGGAAGGAGAGGTTTGTTCTATAAAGGTAAAAAAAAAAAAACAACACCAGTAAGCAAAAAGGTTAATGTTCAGTTAAAAAAGTTAAAGTTTATATATTCTGTTCCAAAGTTAATAAAATTATTGCGTTGCGGCCTGTTTTTTTTTTTTTTTACCTTCCAGGTGGACCAACCGATCGACTAGCTGCAGCACTGATGTGCATTCTGACAGAAGCATTGCGCTGCTGTCAGATTACACGCAAGTCGGTGTATGAGGCGCTGCAAGACGGGATTTCTCCTCTGCAGTAACAGATACGTTTGCCAAGGCATACGAGCTGAGGAGGAGGCGGCGTTCCTTTGCTTTGGCAAACACTTTGTATATAAAAATAAAAAATAAAAATCCCGGCAATGATTTATTCATCCACATCGATTGATGTGAATGGAGAAATCTGGTTTGCCAGGGCATACGAGCTAAGTGGGTATGGATGTTGGGCGGAGCTCCTATGTCCTGGCAGACGCCTTTCCCCTCCTTTTTTTTTTTGGCAGAGATTTTTTCATCCACATTGATCGATGCGAATGAAGAAATCTGTGCCGTTCATTTTTTTCTTTCAGCCCAGAGGCTGAACGGAAAAAAAAATCTCATTACCTGTATGCTCAATATAAGGAGAATAGCAGAAACTCCTAATGCTGGCCATACATGTAATGATTGCGGAGACCCTCAAATGCCAGGGCAGTACAAACACCCCACAACTGACCCCATTTTGGAAAGAAGACACCCCAAGGTATTCGCTGAGGGGCATATTGAGTCCATGAAAGATTTAAATTTTTGTCCTAAGTTAGCGGAAAGTGAGACTTTGTGAGAAAAAACAAAAAAAAAAAAATCAATTTCCGCTAACTTATGCGAAAAAAAAAAATTCTATGAACTTGCCATTCTCCTCATTGGATACCTTGGGGTGTCTTCTTTCCAAAGTTGGGTCACATGTGGGGTATTTATACTACCCTGGCTTTTTAGGGGCCCTAAAGCGTGAGAAGAAGTCTGGGATCCAAATGTCTAAAAATGCCCTCCTAAAAGGAATTTGGGCACCTTTGCTCATCTAGGCTGCAAAAAAGTGTCACACATCTGGTATCGCCGTACTCAGGAGAAGTTGGGGAATGTGTTTTGGGGTGTCATTTTACATATACCCATGCTGGGTGAGAGAAATATCCTGGCAAAAGACAACTTTTCCAATTTTTTTATACAAAGTTGGCATTTGACCAAGATATTTATCTCACCCAGCATGGGTATATGTAAAATGACACCCCAAAACACATCCCCCAACTTCTCCTGAGTACGGCGATACCAGATGTGTGACACTTTTTTGCTGCCTAGGTGGGCAAAGGGGCACATATTCCAAAGTGCACCTTTCGGATTTCGCAGGCCATTTTTTACACATTTTGATTGCAAAGTACTTCTCACACATTAGGGCCCCTAAATTGCCAGGGCAGTATAACTACGCCACAAGTGACCCCATTTTGGAAAGAAGACACCCCAAGGTATTCCGTGAGGGGCATGGCGAGTTCCTAGAATTTTTTATTTTTTGTCGCAAGTTAGTGGAATATGAGACTTTGTAAGGAAAAAATAATAATAATAATCATCATTTTCCGCTAACTTGTGACAAAAAATAAAAAGTTCTATGAACTCACTATGCCCATCAGCGAATACCTTAGGGTGTCTACTTTCCGAAATGGGGTCATTTGTGGGGTTTTTCTACTGTTTGGGCATTGTAGAACCTCAGGAATCATGACAGGTGCTCAGAAAGTCAGAGCTGTTTCAAAAAGCGGAAATTCACATTTTTGTACCATAGTGTGTAAACGCTATAACTTTTACCCAAACCATTTTTTTTTTTTTGCCCAAACATTTTTTTTTTATGAAAGACATGTAGAACAATAAATTTGGCGAAAGATTTATATATGGATGTCGTTTTTTTTGCAAAATTTTACAGCTGAAAGTGAAAAATGTAATTTTTTTGCAAAAAAATCGTTAAATTTTGATTTATAACAAAAAAAGTAAAAATGTCAGCAGCAATAAAATACCACCAAATGAAAGCTCCATTAGTGAGAAGAAAAGGAGGTAAAATTCATTTGGGTGGTAAGTTGCATGACCGAGCGATAAACGGTGAAAGTAGTGTAGTGCCGAAGTGTAAAAAGTGGCCTGGTCATGAAGGGGGTTTCAGCTAGGGGGGTTGAAGTGGTTAAATATGGCAGAGCAGGCATCTGCATACCCTGATGGCAAGTGCCTGCTCTGCCAGTAAATTACCGGAGGAGAGGAGGCGGGGGCAAGGGAGGCTGTTCTAGCAGCTCCCCACTCCTCCCTCGCGCGCCCTCTGTGATGCCGGAATATGACGTCATTCCGGCCCCGGCATACTAAACGGTGCACTGGAGGCCTGAGGAGCTGCACCACACTGGACCCCAGGGAGGTGAGTGTTTCAGTGTTTGGCCGAATGCACACGGCCATGAGCGGTCCGTGGTAACATGGGCACCCGTGCGCTCCTGCTCTCAGCAGGAATCCAGCCCATGTTACCATGGACCGCTCACGGCCGTGTGCATTCGGCCTTAGACTGAGTGTCTGCCTGTGTATTTATGTCAGTGAGTGTATGTATGTCTGTCTTTCTGTCAGTAAATGTATGTGAGTCTGTCATTGAGTGTCTGTGTGTGTATGTCAGTGAGTGAGTGTATGTCAGTGAGTGTGGATGTCTGTCGGTCAGTGTCTGTGTGTATGTTTGTCAGTGAGTGTGGATGTCTGTTGGTCAGTAAGTGTCTGTGTGTCTGTCAGTGAGTATGTGTTTGTCTGCCAGTGAGTAGGTGTATGTCTGTCAGTGAGTGTCTGTAAGTGAGTGTATGTGTGTCTGTCAGTGAGTGTGTGTGTACGTCATTCAGTGCGTGTTGTCTCTGTCAGTGAGTGTGTGTACGTCATTCAGTGCGTGTGGGTCTGTCAGTCAGTGAGTGACATGAGGGGTGCCAAAAATCCTTGCTCTGGCCCTTGCTTATGTGTTAGCAGCATTATATGTGGGAACTATGCAAGTTTAATTATTATTATTATTATTATTTTTTTACGAAAATAAAACGTATTTATCTAAAAATATGTTTTCGCTAGTGCACATTTTTACATGCGTCTGTTGCGACCCTGGCACGGATGATTCACATGTTTGCAGCACCCTGGTCTGCCTTCCTTTCTCTTTGAGCAGTTTACTCTGAGTAACAGCAGATGGCGCTAAATAAAGCCAAATCCCGCCATCTGCAACTTACATGCGGAAGGAGGTACTCAAAGGGTTACCGTATTTTTCCCTTCCTTCCTATCTGGTGGATAAGTTACGAAAAGCCGGACGAGATTTCAGTATAACTCTGCCGTGTTTTAGACATTTCCTCCTTGTTATATGCTCCCAAGGTATTATGTCTCTGGGCAGCAGACTGACGCAGACAGCCATCATGTCTAACGGAGAGAGCACGCCTGTCCCCGGAAATCTTGTGGCAGAGCCGAACAAAGTGACTGTGGTGTTGGGCGCTCAGTGGGGCGATGAAGGGAAGGGCAAAGTGGTGGATCTGTTGGCACAGGACGCAGACATCGTATGCCGCTGTCAGGTGAGCTGAGGGCCTGGGAAGGGCGGGCTGCAGCAGTCATTGCACGGCGTGTAGCAGCGCTGGCCTGCAGCAGTCATTGCACGGCGTGTAGCAGCGCTGGCCTGCAGCAGTCATTGCTTGAACATGGCACGGAAATACGATTGAGATCATTAGTAACTCCTGATCCAGCGCTGTACGGGGATGGAATGTCGCCCTGCGGTGACACGTGGGCGCCATTAACTACGCGCCAAATGGTATACCGTCCGTGTGCTCCTCCATCCCTGTCACAGGATAGGTGTGTTCCACGTCTGGTTTGCTTGTAACTCCTAATGGCGTTCTGACCAGTCAGTGCATGAATGCTGCTGGAAGGCCATGACTTCCTCTTCCACCTTACTGTACTGTATGTTGCAACTACCGGGTGCATGGCAGTCAAGGGCATCTGGCCTTTTCCCTGGGCCTTCATGTTAATGACCTGTAAAATCCAAACTGGTGTCCCAAAAATGAGCTTTAGGCTAGGTTCACACCTGAGCGTTTTACAGCGCGTACGAACGCGCTGTAAAACGCCCTACGGTGCCATATTAAACAATAACCTTAAAACAAATTTAATAATACACAAACACACCAAATGGATGAAAAGGCCGCGGTCTTTATTAAATTATTAGGGGTTACATAACTCAACCATTAAAACCAATATAAAACCAAATTAATAATATTCAAGTCCATTTACTGAATTAATTTAAATCCACCCAGAATTCTGAGCGACTAACCCCCCCTCAAAGAAACAAAGACCGCGACAAAACGTTCAGGGAGGGTGGGCGGGACAAGCCTCTTCTCTGATCTTGACACGACGACTGAACTCCTCAGGTACGATACCTTCTTAAATAGGAAGACTTCCCGCCGAACCGCTCCACCAACCAATCCAGGACCTAGATAAAATTAGAACAGGGCCCAGCAACCAGACAGCAACCGACTTAACCAATAACAATCACTGGCCCCTCAGCCCCACTGACCAATCCTGAAGCTGCCCGGTATCCAGCTGGCTCACATCACCTGGGGAAGATAAAAACACAGGGAAACAGAACAGGGGAAAGGGCAGAAAACCCAAGCCCCTAGCAACCTATGTCTCAATGGCACCATGAGGTGCAGAGCCCATTCAGGCTAAGCCCCTATCAAGACGTACAGGAGCTTCTTTTGGGCGTATTGTTGTGTGTGTATTGTGGCAGTTTTTCATTGGATGCCTCTGTGGTTAATCACACAAACGCGCGTTTCCAAAATACAAAAACGCCTCAAATGCCCAATTAAAACGCCTGTAAAAAGCGCTTAT
Organism: Bufo gargarizans; assembly: GCF_014858855.1. Classification (NCBI taxonomy): domain Eukaryota; kingdom Metazoa; phylum Chordata; class Amphibia; order Anura; family Bufonidae; genus Bufo; species Bufo gargarizans. The sequence goes on from NC_058083.1 coordinate 424,728,938, forward strand.
CGAATACGCTCAGGTGTGAACCCAGCCTTAGCCTTTGCAGTTGGACAGAAAGGCCTGCAATAACCAAGTTAGATGCGCCGAACCTGAAAACACAAGTTTACTCATTCCTAATGTTTTTCTTTCGCATCCATGTGGCTGTTTAACGTGGCCTGTTCTGGTCCATATTGTGGACAAGAATAATCCTGGAACTTATATTGATGACCCATCTGGATAGGTCATCAATATATTAGATTGGTGGTGGTCTGTCATCCTGGACCCCTCCCTATCAGCTGTTAGAACAGGTCGGTGCTCCATGGTACTGTAATACCATGTGGAAAAACCTCATGTATTCCACAACGTGAGCAGGTGGGGCCTAAGGGGGCTGCCATACAGTTATTTTTTTTATGCAGTTTTTGAAACCAAAATCGGGAGTGGATTATAAAAGGAGAGCGTATTATTAACCCCTTAAGCCCACATTTACACAGCAGTGAAATATGGCCAAAAGGTTTTAGCTCAATCTAAGTAATTGGGGCTGTACACATGGTCATTTTTAGTTTTTAACCTCTAGTGAATAGCAGCTGTTTAAGGCTTCGTTCACATCACCGTTCAGCCTTTCCGTTCTCCTGCTCCGTTTAGGAGCAGGAGAATGGAAAGGACGGACTCGGCACATAACTGAGCCAAAACAGAGCCTAAGCACCCCATAGACCAGTGATGGTGAACCTTTTAGAGACCGAGTGCCCAAACTGAAACCCAAAGCCCACTTATTTATATCGCCAAGTGCCAAGCCAGCAATTTAACCTGACTAGCAATATAGTATATCTTCCATGTATCATTTAGTTATAACAGCCTGCCTACATTCAATGCACTGCCTGTGCCTCTCATAGTACGCACTGCGCTGATGAAGGACAGGAAAAATCTAAGGCATATTAGTACACCAAAGACTTTTTCAAAGGTGCGGGTGCCCACATGTGGCACCCGTGCCATAGGTTCGCCAACACTGCCATAGACTATAATGGGGTCCGTTATATTTCCACTCAGAAGATGATTTTGAAGCGGAGTCAAAAGTTGTGGATGCAGGACTTTTGTCTCTACTTCAAAATAATCTTCCCCCTTATAGTCTATGGGGTCCTAAGGGCTCGGTTTGGCTCAGTTATGTGCCTTCTCCGTCCTATACTTTCTATATTTGTCAGTTTTCGTATGGACCACGTTGAAGTCAGTGGGGCCATTTTTAATAATATTTAGACAGGAGTGCACCAGTCTAAGGTCTTTCACACGAGCGTGACGGATTGACTCCGGGTGCGTTCAGTGAAACTCGCAGCATTTTGCAAGCAAGTTTTGTCTGCTATTGCGTTCAGTTTTTTCCGCGCGGGTGCAATGCGTTTTGATGTGTTTTTTGCGCGTGTGATAAAAAACTGAAGGTTTACAAACAACATCTCTTAGCAACCATAAGTGAAAAATGCATTGCATTGCATCCGCACTTGCTTCCGGATGCAATGCGTTTTTCACTGAAGCCCCATTCACTTCTGTGGGGCCAGGATTGCGTAAACCCCCCCCCCCCGCAGAATATAGAACATGCTGCGTTTTTCACGCAACGCAGAACTTATGTGTGAAAAAGAAAATCCCTATGTACACAGACCCATTGAAATAAATTAATCAGGAATTCAGGATTCAGTGCGGGTGCTATACGTTCACGTCACACATTGCACCCGGGCGAAAAACTTGCTCGTGTGAAAGGGGCCTAAAAGTAGTTAAAAACGGGTATACTAGTGGAAAAAGGCAGTTAAAATGGGGGGGGGGGGGAGGGAAATGACCTCATCCACATTAATTTGTATGGGCAGGGACAGTCACTCCTTACTTGATGCAGAAGGACCTGCACTCCCAGCATGATCGTTGGAAGTCCATGGTGACTTTATCACACAGAGCTTTAAAGGGGTTATCCAAGGCTATAAACTGCCCCCATATGCCCGGGCCCATCACATTGAATATACTTACCTGGATCCCTGTTCCTCCTGATCCCTCCACCGCCAGTGTCTGGAAGGGGTGGGAGCATCATGGGCGACTGTCCTTGTGTGTGCAAGTGGATGAGATGACTACCGTATTTTTCTATACCAAAAGAGACACCTAGGTTCTAGAGGAGGAAATAAAGAATATTACTGATCAGACCTCAGATCAGACATAAAACAACTTACTAGCAATGTGGATGGTATCCAGCTCACCTGCTGCCTCTATCCTTGATGCGCGGAAACTTTGGTAAGACCTTGTAACTTAAGAACATAAGAAGATGAATCCAACATTGAAGCTAACAACGTTGCGAGTTCCTTTATTCAAAATTGCACAGATCCATACAGTGACAGCATCGCCTCAGTGTTCCAATAAAGTCATCTACACGCTTCGGACAGACATGTTCTTAATCATGAATGACTGTCATGATTAAGAACATGTCTGTTTGAAACGCGTAGACGACTTTATGGGAACACTGAGGCGATGCTGTCACTGTATGGATCTGTGCAATTTTGAATAAAGGAACTCGCAACATTGTTAACTTCAATGTTGGATTCATCTTCTTATTTTCTCAAGTTATAAAATAACTTGCCTCTCCTGCTTCTGACAGTGCCGCCACTCTAGAGATTCAGTGCGCTCTTCCTGCTGCGCTGCACTGTGACTCAACGACGTGTCCTGGCACTGTGTGCAGTCAGGACATAATGTGCCGCAGGCAGGGGACCAGGGAGCAGCGAGTAAAGCCATTAACCAGTCGTACTGTGTACTAATGAGTGCTTTAACATATCCTACTGTGTACAAATGATGTTTGTTTTGTTGTGGTCTTGTTTGAAAGCTGACAGTCTAAGGCTACTTTCACACTAGTGGCACGGGCCTCTGGCAGGCTGTTCCGTAGGGCGAACAGCCTGTCGGATTTGTCCTGCCGCTAGTGAACTTCCGCCCCCGGACTGCCGCTCCGTCCCCATTGACTATAATGGGGGTGGAGTTCTGGTGTAGGCACGGCGAATGGCTGCCGGAATAAAACTACGACATGTCCTCTCGCAGTGCGCTGCCGTGCCTCCGCCGGAACTCCGCCCGCCCCCATTAAAGTTAATGGGGACAAAGCGGCAGTCCGGAGGCACACGTTCGCTAGCTGCAGGGCGAATCCGACAGGCTGTTCACCCGACAGAACAGCCTGCTGGAGGTCTGTGCCGCTAGTGTGAAAATAGCCTTAGGGCTCATGCTTATGACTATTGGATGTTTTGCGGTTTGCAAATTGTGCATTTTACAGAACTGTGGGCCCCTAATAGAACAGCCCTATTCATGTCTGTAATGCGGACAATAATAGGACATGTTCTATTATTTTGTCGCACACGGAGTCATTTCCATTTTTGCGACCCTTTTGACGTGAATGGTTGCGTGTATGGTCTGCAAAAAAACAAATGCCAAATAAGGACTTGGTTATATTAAAGCATAACTTTTACTGCTTATTGCTTAAAATAGAGGTATAATAATAGTGATTGGTGAGAAAAAAAACTATGAAAAAGTGAAAAAATTAAACAATAAATATTAGTAATTTCACTATCACAGAGATGATTACAAACGCCTAATTGCAAAAAAAAGATATGTTTCAACTCAATTGTATTTTACGTCCTTTTTCAGGTTGTGTCATCAAGGAAGCGGAGCAGGAGTCTCCTTTGTTCTATAAGAAATAGCGGGACATGGACTAACTTGCCCTTAGTTGACAACCCTACAATTGAAAGGTATGGGGCTATAAGTCACTGCCTGCCAAATACGGAGCACCCGCCCCGATAGGGGCGACCCTGACAAGAACCTGTCCCTAGACGGGCCATATCCCTGGAGCTGTCCCTCACTACCGTCCCAACATGACGACATGTTTCGTCTCATTTAAAGACTCCTGAGGGGATTTAAGAGTGAATAACAAAACTTATGACGTAATAAGGACGAAATAATGAAAATGATCAAATAAAAACTGGTGTAAACAGCCCCCTGTTTTTTTTTTTTTTTTTTTCCCGCAATGGGGGTCTAGAATTTTATCACTCAAAAAATGTCCCATTGCCCGCCATGTTAGTAATTTCCATGAAGGAAGAGTTTACTTCAATTTCATGGGCATTGAGCTAGTTAAAGGGAACCTGTGATCAACGTTATGCTGACCTCACTGAGGGCAGCATAAAATAGTGACAGAAATGCTGATTTCATCGGTGTCACTAATGAGCTATAAGTAAGTAGTTGCTGAGAACCAGCATCATAATCATTGCAGTCCAGGCTTTGAAGAGGTGTCGCCTTACAACCTGCCTGGCCACCTTAGCCATCATGTAACTCCCCCCCCCCCCCCCCCCCCCCCCCCCCCCCCCCCCCCTTCATTCCACGTGATCCAGGAGGCGCACGTGCGGCGTGCATTCCACTGGCATGGAACCGGGAGGTGGGAAGTAGTAAGGTGAGCATTTAAGAGAGAGGTCTGGCGCAGAGTACCCCTCCACCTCCTTAAACAAGGGTGAGATTGGGGACACTTCCCCAGAGACCATAAGACAGACCATTGTCCCTTGAGTGCCTCTTTATTGAAAAATGAGACTGGGGTTTATCGGAACCAGTAAGGCTACATACACACGACAGTGGAAAAAAAAACTTCTGTTAAAAACTGACATTTTTAACTGATGTTTATTCCACTAATGCCTTTCTGAGAAACGGATGTTAAAAGTGGACCCATTCAATTGTATGGGGGCAGTCTGTCAATGAAAAACGGACAAGATAGAACATGTTCTACTTTTTTAAGTCCATTTTTCACTGACAGTCAAAAAAATTGCAGTGTGAATAACCCCATAGACTACCATTGGTCTTAAAACAAACGTCTGATGGCCGTTAAAAAAAATAATAATCTACGTCACATATCCTTTTTTCATGTGCATGTATCCTAACCCTGCTCTGGGCTTAATATGAGCTGACATAGGCTCGCCATATTTTTGAGTGGTCAAATTCCAGACCCCCATTGCGACAAAAAAACAGGGGGCTGTATAGACCTTACTCAGGTTTTATTTGATCATTTTCATTATTTTTGTCCTTATTACACCATAAGTTTTATTATTCACTCTTAAATCCCCTGAGGAGTCTTTAAATGAGACAAAACATGTCATGTTGGGACAGTAGTGAGGGACTGCTCTAGGGGCAGGTTTCTGACTGGGTCGCCCCTATCTGAGCCGGTGCTCCGTATTTGGCAGGCAGTGACTTATAGCCCCATCTCTTTCAGTTGTAGGGTTGTCAACTAAGGGCAAGTTAGCAAATTGCAGTCTCCAATGTACGGAACGGCCGTGTGCATGAGGCCTAAATGGAAGAAAATCTTTCTGCATCGCTGCTTTTGAAGACCCATAACTTTCTTATTTTTCTTTCTATGGGACGACTTGTAGTTTTCCTTGGTATCATTTTGGGGTAAATTGCGCTTTTTGAATGACTAAAAATAAATTAACAATTCTGCCATTTTTTTAAAATTTGACAGTTCACCGTAGGGGGTAATTTACATGATATTTGTGTACTGCGGGCCGTTATGGACACGGCAATACCAAACGTGGTAGACATTTTATTTTTGCAATTTTTTAATTGGAAAGCGTATTTTCAATGGTTAAAAGCGTATTTTATAGACAATTTTTTAACTTAATAATGTTTTTTTACCTTTAATAGTTCCACAAGGGGATGATAACCCACAATCTTTTGATTTGCTTTTAAAATGCAATGCATTATCCTTGTAGTGCATTGATTTTAATGTCAGTGCTTTACTGACATTGACCAGCAGGCTGTGCCATAAGACTTAACTGATCGCATACATTTTCTTTTTTAGATGCCGTAGTCAAATGAGACCATGGCATCAGAGCAGTCCGGAAGCAGGCTTCAGTGTATTAGAGGAATATGGCATATGTCACTACAGGGCACTAGGTGGCAGCACTGTATTATATGCTATAGCCATCAATGAACACAATGGGCAATCTAATGATTGCCAGGTATAGTCTCCCAGGGTGACTTTAAAAAAAATTAAAAAAGTTTTTACAAACTGTACTGACCTAGAGAATGGCGATAACAAGTCAATTTTACTGCATAATGTAAGGTTTTTATTTTTTTACACCGTTGTCAGAATTGTGTTTTTTCACAATTTTACCCCATTCAAAAAATTTTTTTGTCCGCTTCCCACTACATGGTATGCAACCGTAAATGGCGCCATTAGAAAGTACAACTTGTCCTACTAAAAATAAGCCCTCATAAGGCTATGTGAACATAAAAATCAAAAAGTTTAAGGCTATGGGAAGGTTCGGACTGAAAAACAAAAATGCAAAAATGGAAAATCTCAGGGTCCTCTAAGGGTTAAAGGCGATGTACACCTTTGGGGGCATTTTTTTTGCATTTTACTCATTTTGGGCTAAAAATCATCTGGTCTTTATTGAAAAATATTGAGCCATTCTGTCACAAAGGGTTAGCTGTTTTTCTAGCTGTGTGCATCCTACTTCCACTTTACTTAACCCTCATCTGTAAATCACTAAGAGGTCATAAACGGTTATTTAAAAATGGCTCCATATTTTTAGTAAAGACCAAAAAAAATAATTGTACAATGTAATAAAAAACTGCCGCTAAAGGTGTACATAGCTTTTAAAGGAAACGCTTCGTAGTGCTTTTGATCCATACCTCCGTAGAAGGATAGAAAATGTTCTATATTTCGCTGTATGTTGCAGCACGCGGACCCAATTCAAGTCAATGGGTCCGCATCTGTGATACGGAGTACACACAGCGAGTGCCTATATATTGCGGACTGGCCATTTCCGGTCCGCAATGCGGGCACTGAGCAAGTACGGTCGTGGACATGAGCCCTAAATCTGAGTCGCAGAGCTCGGCGTCATCCACATCAATGTATATTTTTCCACATCTGATCTGCACTTAAACGGGTGATAGTCCGCAAAAGATGTGGACCGAACATATTACAAATTTGGCAAAATTTGGTATTTTGAAATATGAAATTACCTGCTTTTAAGACATCCGGATGCGTCCTCACAAATGCATTGCAATATTGGATCCGTCTCTCTGGTTGTCATCTGGAAAAACTGATCCAGTATTTATCTTTTTCACATAGCCGCAGACCGCAAAACCGGATCTGTTTTTCCGGAACACTTAGGGCATTAATGCATTTCAATGGATAAGTTTTTCGGAGCTGGTGTTTTCTCCGTCCAAAAACTGTACAGTGACTGACTGAACTGAAGACATCCTGATGCATACTGAACAGATTGCTCTCCATTCAGAATGCATTAGGATAAAACTGATCATTTTTTTCCCCCGGTATTGAGCGCAAGGACGGAACTCAATACCGGAAAAGTTTAACGCAAGTGTGAAAGTACCCTTAAAATTTTAATAGTTCGGGAATCTTGGGATGTGGCGATGCCCATGTTTTTTGTTTATTCTAACTTTGGGGAAAGGGGGATATATATCTATATCACCCTCCTTTTTCCCCAGGGAGGCTAGAACATGCAGTTTAACTTGGGCTACTTTCACACTCGCGTTTTGGGTGGGTCCGTCATGGATCTGCAAAAAACGGATCCGTTACTATAATACAACCGCATGCATTTGTCATGAACAAATCAATTTGTATTATCTATAACATAGCCAAGATGGATTCATCATGAACTCCATTGAAAGTCAATGGGAGACAGATCTGTTTTCTATTGTGCCAGATTGTGTCAGAGAAAATGGATCCGTCCACATTGACTTACATTGTGTGCCAGGGCGGATCCGTTTGGCTCAGTTTTGTCAAGCAGACAACAAAACGCTGCAGGCAGTGTTTTGGTGTCCGCCTCCAGAGCGGAATGGAGACTCATCGTAGGCAAACTGATGCATTCTGAGCGGAGCCATTCTGAATGCATTAGGGCAAAACTGATCCATTTCGGACCGCTTGTGAGAACCTATGACGGATCTCACAAATGAAAGCCAAAACGCCAGTGTGAAAGTAGCCTAAGCTAGTTCAATAGAACAGTGACAACATTTACAGATGTGCTTAACAGCAGCCACCATGGCCCATAGTTACAATAAACTTGAAGGGACTTATTGACTTCTATGGGACATGTAGACATGCTCTGTGATGGATCATGTGTTCTCTATATACAGTAAATAGGTGATATCCATCATTGTAATCCTCCTTGGGATGGTAATTAGATGACTGTTAAAGAGTGATCTGTACAGTACAGGAAGAATAGCCTTTTATTAGGTTTCGTGTCCGAAAAATCAGCAGAATCTTTTTATTTTTTATATAGTGACATTGAAGAAAAAAAAAAAAAGACATCACCAAAATTCTTTAAAACCATGTTTCACATAAAAACTCCATTTAATCATCTTAACCTTTTTGTCTACTAAAAAAATGTATTTGGCTGCTAATATGTTCAGTTTTTGAGTTAATAATTTTTGTCTGGAGCACTGCACGATCGTGTTGTGGATAAAGGGATCTGGCAATAAGGTGACGGGATGCCCCCCTTCCTACATGGCGTGGGTGCTATTGCTCATGGCAACTAAGGGATTAAAGTGCATCGCTGATATGGGCTATGAAATCAGAATGCAAGATGGGTGCTACAGCTAACACCTGCTGTTATTGTGCAGGCTCATTCCATATATGACTGCTCCATGTATGTATAGTGCATGTCAGGAAAGGGTTCAAAAGTATTTAGTTCTGTGCACGTATTACCTATGGAAAATAATTATGTAGATTACAAATTAGTCACTGTTGATCTACATCTGGCGCAAAACATTTCTTAAAATAAAATTCCTAAATAAAAACATTTCCTAAACCTGTATTCCTTTTCTATATAGGGAGGAAACAATGCAGGCCACACTGTTGTGGTGGATTCTGTTGAGTATGATTTTCATCTTTTGCCAAGTGGAATCATAAACCCAAAAGTTACTGCCTTCATAGGTGAGTAGGAGTTACTGGACTCGCAGTAGTCTGGCAGTTTTATTATTATTATTTTTTATGGCCTTTAAACATGTAATCTGGTCACTTGCAATTTCTGTTAAATATATATTTCAGTGCTGTGTAGTACTCCTATACCTTCCTTAAAAAGGAAGCTGTCATCAGCTTTATGCTGTCCTCAATGAAGGCAGCATAAAGTAGCTACAGAGACGCTGACTTCAGTGGTTTTCTCAATCGTGAGCTAATTTGATGTGGTTGCAGGGAACTTGTTATATAATCATTGCAGCAAGTGTTGGAAGAGTCATGGCTGTTCATGATTACCCTGCTTTCCCCAACCTCCTGGTGCAGGCACCCCAGCCAATCGGCTGTTCCAGGGAGCCGCCGCTCTCACTGGAGCTCTCGTACATAGTATAGCGACTGTGCTTGGTATTACAACTCTGCCCCATTTGCTTCAATGTGGCCGAGCTGCAAATAGGCAATGTGCCTGATGTACAGTGACGTCACATGGGCTAGGAAGAGGCTGCCAAGCTGTTCTCAGTGCTCGGGCTCTCCTAACAGGTGATTGGCGAGGAGGGGGGGTGCATCTCTGGTGTCCGACCCCTGCTGATCTGATATTGATGACCTATTCTGAGGTGATCCATATTATTTCCAGGATAATCCCTTTAAAGGGGTTTTCCAGGATTTTAATATTGATGACCCATCACTGGGATGCCAAAGAAAAAAATATAGGGGTTATTCAGCACATCTCAATGCGCAGGTGAATGTTGACATGGCTGAAAGCACATTTGGAGCCTGCATTCACTTAATTTAATGGAGGTGTATTTAGTGCAGGTTTCTGTCCTAAAGAGATCACCTTGTCATTGGCGGATTGGCAAATAATTTTGTACAATGTATTTGCCAAGAATCTCACATTTATAACATAGCATTAGCACTAGCATATTTTCTATAGGCGAGTATGGCACTATTGTATTTACTTGATTATTTGTTTTTGCTGAGTGCTATTGCAGTCTTTTTTTTTTTTTTGTTCTTGCTTTTATCCTCAGGATAGGTCAGTGATGGCTAACCTTGGCACTCCAGCTGTGGTAAAACTACAACTCCCAAGATGCCCCGCTTGCTTGGCTGCTCTCAGAACTCTATAGAAATAAATAGAGCATGCTGGGAGTCATAGTTTCACCACAGCTGGAGTGCCAAGGTTAGCCATCACTGGGATAGGTCATCAATATAAGATCTGCAGGGCTCCAACACCCAGGACCCCTGCTGATCAGCTGGTTGAAGAGAAGGCCACGCTCTGTGTGAGCGCAACTCTCTCTTCATTGTTTACCTGCTTGCCATTGGCATCTCAGCAGCAAGCAGGTGTAACTACAAGCCATCCCATTCACATCTATGGGACGGCTCCTTCCTGTTTGTGTATAAGAAATGTAACTGCTTGTGGTTACACCTGATCACCGCTGCATTGTTGACTGTGAGCAGGTAAACCATGAACGGAGCGCGGCTTCCTCTTCAAGCAGCTGATCGGCAAGGGGCCCGGGTGTCGGAGCCCCGCCGATCTGATATTGATGACCTATCCTGAGGATAAAAGCAGAGAGAGTAAGACTTGTCCAGAAAAAATAAGCCCTCCTACAGCTATGTGACTGGAAATATAAAAAAGTTATGACTCACAGAAAATGGGAAAGAAAAATGAAAAACAAACAAAAAAACAACTCCGGTATCCTATCCTAAGGGTTAAAAGTAGGACTGGCCGTTTATTTGTATTTTTTTTTTTTTTTAAACCCTATCTCGTGTTTTTTTAATTTTTATATTTTATATTATAATGGAAATATTACTGGCTCAGGTGCAAATTCCAAGGGAATTTGCTTCTCACCCTTAATATATGCAGTATACCCACTTATTAAACCTGACAGGGCACACCTGTGAAGTGAAAACCATTTCAGGTGACTACCTCTTGAAGCTTGAGAATGCCAAGAGTGTGCAAAGCAGTAATCAAAGCAAAAGGTGGCTACTTTGAAGAACCTAGAATATGACATATTTTCAGTTGTTTCACAATTTTTTGTTATGTATATAATTCCACATGTGTTAAAATAATAGTTTTGATGCCTTCAGTGTGAATCTACAATTTTAATAGTCATGAAAATAAAGAAAACTCTTTAAGGCTACTTTCACACTAGCGTTCGTCGGTCCGCTCGTGAGCTCCGTTTGAAGGAGCTCACGAGCGGACCCGAACGCAGCCGTCCAGCCCTGATGCAGTCTGAATGGAGCGGATCCGCTCAGACTGCATCAGTCTGGCGGCGTTCAGCCTCCGCTCCGCTCGCCTCCGCACGGACAGGCGGACAGCTGAACGCTGCTTGCAGCGTTCGGGTGTCCGCCTGGCCGTGCGGAGGCGTGCGGATCCGTCCAGACTTACAATGTAAGTCAATGGGGACGGATCCGTTTGAAGATGCCACAATATGGCTCAATCTTCAGGCGGATCCGTCCCCCATTGACTTTACATTGAAAGTCTGGACGGATCCGTACGAGGCTATTTTCACACTTAGCTGTTATATGCTAAAAATAATGCAGACGGATCCGTTCTGAACGGAGCCTCCGTCTGCATTATTATGATCGGATCCGTTCAGAACGGATCCGATCGAACGCTAGTGTGAAAGTAGCCTAAATAAGGTGTGTCCAAACTTTTGGTCTGTACTGTAAGTCGCTGCTAATGGCTGCATGCATGGCATTGTGGGTGATTCCTCGTTCCCAGAGTTCTTTGCTCCATGTCCTAACACGTGCTGCGGCCTTTTTAGGAAAAATGCGATGAGGAAATTTGAATTTAGTGCGAAACAAATTTTTCCTGAAGTTCGGATCGATTTCCGCTTCATTAACTTTGACTTGATCATCTCTAGTTAGACAAATCTTGTATAAAATCCTTATCCTTGTGGTAATCCCTTACATTTGTTCCCTGCTTCTTGCTAAACTGTATCCCATGATTAATGTAAAAAATGAAAATCAGACATCATATAATACATGACATTCTCATGCTAGCAAATCTAGAACCAGCCCTGTACCTCACATGGATCCAGAACTCGGCCTATTCATTGCTCCAATTGCTGAACTAGATTTTCTTTTAGGCTGACGGCTCAAGGAGACGTGTTCTTTCTGCTACTGCTGCTGTCTTCCTATACATGTGAAAGCTTCTTAAAGAGGGTCCTTCTGGTGGCAGTTGAAGGATGGAACTGTGTATGTGCGTCCACCTCAGCTATGTTACTGAGGTGGACAGAGAAATAAGGAGAAAAACAAACAGCAGCTGGTCCTATACAGATGCATTTTATTGTTCTAGCTCAGTGGCTATGCAAATTTTTTTATTTATTACATTAAATTGGAAAAGTATTTGGATCCAGGTGCTGGTTTAAAAAAAAAAAAATTTTTTATTTGGACAATCTTTAAGATGCTGAAAAGTAGAGGCCTGATACCTTGGAGTCTGTTCCTGCAGACTGCAAACAACTTTGCGTAGACTCATTATTCTTGATGTTAAATAATTTTTATTGAAGATATGAATGTTTTATAGATTATTTTTTTATATATATTTTTTTTTTTTGCAATATATTTATTATTGCTAGTAATCCCTATTGAATATGGTCATTATAATAGTAAAGTGGTAAATGTTTGTATATAAAGGACTTTTTTCGATAAGTGGTGCCAACACTTTCTTATTGGTGGAGCTCTGGCTGGTCCCAGATATGTGGTTGCTTAACCCCTTAAGGACACAGGGCGTACCGGTACGCCCTATTTCCCGAGTCCTTAAGGACCAAGGGCGTACCGGTACGTCCTGACTTAAAATCGGCATTCCGGCGCCGCGGGGGTTAATCGGAACGGGATTTCGGCTGAAATCATTCAGCCGGCATCCCGTAACAACGCAGGGGGGGTCATTTGACCCCCCCGTATCGGCGATCGCAGAAAACCGCAGGTCAATTCAGACCTGCGGTTTTCTGCGTTTCCGGTCCATTCGGGTGTCCGGTGACCCGATGAACCGGAAAAAGACTGCGATCGGTGGCGTAATTATACACCACCAATCGCAGTCCGAGGATTTGAGGAGGCGGTGCTGGCCCTGGTGCTGAACACTGCTGTCCAGGGTGCTGATTGGTGCAGGGGAGAGAGGCGCGAGATTCAAACTTCCTGCGCTCCTCTCTCCCCTCCTCTTCCTGTTCTGCACGAGCACCCGGCAGCATCGTCCAGCACCAGCTCCTGTGTCCCCCTAATCGCCATCCATCACCCTCCTGCACCCATCGCCACCCAGGTAGGTTAGGGTCAGTGAGGGAGAGGCATCGTTAGGCAGGGAAAGAAGGGAAAAGTTAGTTAGGAAAAAAAAAAAAAAAAAAAAAACTTTTAACTTTTACACAAAACTTTTTTTGATCCATCTATCAGACCCCAGACCCCCCCCTGCCACTTGCCCCCCCTACCAGCCCCCCACCACCACCAGCCCCTCCACCCATCCCCCCACCACTCCCCCCAACCCCCCCCCCCCCCCCCACCACCACTAGCCCCCTCACCACCACTTTTTTTTCTGCGTTCGCTGACTGGTCGGCACTTTTTAGCGTCCGTCCACTGTTAGCGCATCGCCTGCCCCACCGCTGATCAGCGTTGTACCGCTAATCAGCAACTTTTTTTTTTTCCTAACACTTGCCCTTTTTTCCTTTTTTTAGTACGCGAACACCCGTTGCCCCCACACACACGCACATATAATAAAGTTTTACACACACGCACACCTACACGCACACACACCCATGGCCCGCCGGGTGTTCTCGGCCGAGGAGGCATATGCCCAGATTGCCTCCGACTCCGAGAGCCCCAGTGAGGATGAGGATGACCCCACATTCCTCTTATCATCAGCATCCTCCTCATCATCATCGGATGACGATGAGCCACCAAGGCGGCGGAGACGCCGCCAGGCGGAGCCAGGGGCCGCACATGCTAGGGATCCTGTGGCCCACCCTAGTACGAGCCGCCCTGGGGTTCGTACTGGTTTCCCGGCCCACCAAATAAGTTCACCGGAGACCCCTGCCGATGAACTTAGCTGGTGTCCCCCAGTGGACTTTGAGCCTGAGATTCCGGATTTCGCTGGCAATCCTGGAATCCAGATTCCCACAGTGGGGTTTACTGAAATTGACTATTTTAGTTTTTTTTTTCAGTAACCCACTGGTGAATTTGATGGTGGAGCAGATGAATCTGTACGCCCAACAGTTCGTCGCTCAAAACCCAGGCTCAGTTTTGGCTAGACCCGGTGGCTGGACGCCGGTCAGTGCAGCCGAAATGAGGACATTTTGGGGCCTCGTGCTGCATATGGGTCTAGTCCAAAAACCCAGTGTCAGGCAATACTGGAGTGGGGACGTCCTGTACCAGACCCCACTGTACAGTATGGTCATGACACGCTCCCGGTTTGAGGCCATCCGGAAATGTCTGCATTATTCCGATAATGCAGCATGTCCACCCCGAGGTGATCCTGCCTATGACCGGCTGTATAAGATACGGCCTGTCATCGATCACTTTGGGGCCACATTTCAGCAGGCCTACGTACCTGGAAGGGAGGTCGCGGTTGATGAGTCGCTCATTGCGTTCAAGGGGAGACTCAGTTTCCGCCAATATATTCCCACAAAGCGAGCGAGGTATGGCGTGAAGCTATACAAAATTTGTGAGAGTACCTCAGGGTACACTTACAAATTTCGTGTGTACGAGGGGCGAGATTCCCGTATTCAACCCCCAGAATGTCCCCCCACTCTGGGTGTTAGCGGGAAACTCGTGTGGGACCTTATGTACCCACTGCTGGATAATGGTTACCACTTGTACGTGGATAACTTTTATACCAGCATTCCCTTGTTCAGGTCCCTTGCCGCCAGATCTACGTTCGCTTGTGGGACCGTGCGGAAAAATCAGCGCGGCCTCCCTGCCTACCCCCTCCAGGTACCTATCCCCAGGGGTGAGACCCGTGCACTTACCAGTGGAAACCTGTTGCTGGTCAGGTATAAGGACAAGAGGGATGTCCTTATGCTGTCCACAATCCACGGTAACGGCACCACCCCAGTCCCTGTGCGAGGTACCGCGGCAACGGTCCTCAAGCCCGATTGTATCGTCGACTACAATCGGTATATGGGAGGAGTTGATCTCTCGGATCAAGTCCTCACGCCATATAACGCCATGCGCAAAACCCGGGCATGGTACAAAAAAGTTGCGGTCTACTTGGTGCAGGTTGCCATGTACAACTCTTTTGTACTATCCCGAAGCGCTGGCAGCACAGGGACATTCCTCCAATTCTATGAGGCAGTCCTCAAGGACCTGATCTTTTCGGACCGGGAAAGAGCAGGCCGGAGTACCTCGGGAACTGGAGGCGCCCGGATCGTCCCTGGCCAACACTTTCCAGGTGTGGTCCCCCATACTGGAAAGAAGGGACGAACCCAAAAAAAGTGCAGAGTGTGTCGCAGGAGGGGGATACGGAAGGACACCACCACTCAGTGCGACACGTGCCCCGATCATCCGGGCCTCTGCGTTATCGATTGCTTCAGGGAGTATCACACTTCCATGGAGTACTAAATTTTTATAATCCCCAACGGTTCACTAGAGAACATAAAACACTATGGCTCTCAGACTTTGGAGACACGAAAACTATTTTTCTTTCCCCCAAAAATATTAGTTTTAGTGCAGGCATCCTCAAACTGCGGCCCTCCAGATGTTGTAAAACTATAACTCCCAGCATGCCCAGACAACCTACAGCCATCAGCAGGGCATGGTGGGAATTGTAGTTTTACAACATCTGGAGGGCCGCAGTTTTAGGATGCCTGCTTAGTGTCTCCAAAGTCTGAGAGCCATACATATTGGGCATCGTCGCGTGCGTAAAAGTCGTCGCTATAAAAATAACTTTTGACCAAACGCCTCGGATGAACGGTGTTAAAAATATAAAATAAAAACGGTGCCAAAACACCTATTTTTGGGCAAAATTTCAATTTAAATCCATTTTGCTGGTAATAAAGCAAGGGTTAACAGCCAAACAAAACTAAATATTTATTGCCCCGATTCTGTCGTTTGCAGAAACACCCCATATGTGGTTGTAAATGGCTATATAGCCGCACGGCAGGGCATAGAACGAAGGGAACGCCATACGGTTTCTGGAAGGCAGATTTTGATGGACAGTTTTTTTTTTGACACCATGTCCCATTAGAAGCCCCCCCTGATGTAGCCCAGACTAGAAACTCCAAAAAAGTGACCCCATCTAAGAAACTACACCCCTCAAGGTATTCAAAAGTTACTTTACAAACTATGTTAACCCTTTAGGTGTTCCACAAAACTAAATAGCGAATGTAGAAACTATTTTAGATTTTAATTTTTTTGTTACATTGCCTCAAAAAAGAGTAATATAGAGCAACCAAATATCAAATTTACCCCAAAAATAGTCCCAAAACAACAACCACCTTATCCCGTAGTTTCCTAGATGGGGTCACTTTTATGGAGTTTCTACTCTAGGGGTGCATCAGGGGGCTTGAAAGGGTACATGGTGTAAATAAACCAGTCCAGCAAAATCTGCCTTCCAAAAACCATATGGCGTTCCCCTTCTTCTATGTCCTGCCGTTTAGCCAAATAGTAGTTTACCACCACATATGGGGTGTTTCTGCAAACTACAGAATCAGGGCAACCCATTTTGAGTGTTGTTTGGCAGTTAACCCTTGTTTTACTCCTAGAAAAAATTGATTATATTGGAAAATTTTCCAAAAAATTGAAATTTCATAATTGTTTCTCCATCTGCCATTAACTCTTGTGGAACACCTAAAGGGTTAACAAAGTTTGTAAACCCAGTTTTGAATACCTTGAGGGGTGTACTTTCTTAGATGGAGTCACTTTTTTGAAATTTCTATTCTAGGGGTGCAACAGGGGGCTTCAAATGGGACATGGTATAAACAAAACCAGTCCTGCAAAATCTGCCTTCCAAAACCCATATGGTGTTCCCCTCCTTCTATGTGCTACCGTTCGGCCAAACAGTAGTTTACGACCACATATGGGGTGTTTTTGCAAACTACAGAATCAGGGCAACCCATTTTGAGTGTTGTTTGGCAGTTAACCCTTGTTTTACTCCTAGAAAAAATTGATTATATTGGAAAATTTTCCAAAAAATTGAAATTTCATAATTGTTTCTCCATCTGCCATTAACTCTTGTGGAACACCTAAAGGGTTAACAAAGTTTGTAAACCCAGTTTTGAATACCTTGAGGGGTGTACTTTCTTAGATGGAGTCACTTTTTTGAAATTTCTATTCTAGGGGTGCAACAGGGGGCTTCAAATGGGACATGGTATAAACAAAACCAGTCCTGCAAAATCTGCCTTCCAAAACCCATATGGTGTTCCCCTCCTTCTATGTGCTACCGTTCGGCCAAACAGTAGTTTACGACCACATATGGGGTGTTTTTGCAAACTACAGAATCAGGGCAACCCATTTTGAGTGTTGTTTGGCAGTTAACCCTTATTTTACTCCTGGAAAAAATTTATTATATTGGAAAATTTTCCAAAAAATAGAAATTTCAAAATTGTTTCTCCATCTGCCATTAACTCTTGTGGAACACCTAAAGGGTTAATAAAGTTTGAAAAAACAGTTTTGAATACCTTGAGGGGTGTAGTTTCTAGAATGGGGTCATTTTTGGGAGGTTTCTATTATCTAAGCCTCACAATATGACTTCAAACCTGAACTGGTCCATAAAAAGTGGGATTTTGAAGATTTCTCAAAAATTTCAAAATTTGCTTCTAAACTTCTAAGCCTTGTAACATCCCCAAAAAATAAAATATCATTCCCAAAATGCTACAAACATGAAGTAGACATATGGGGAATGTAAAGTCATCACAATTTTTGGGGGTATTACAGAAGTAGAGAAACTGAAACTTTGAAATTTGCTAATTTTTCAAAATTTTTGGTAAAAAATGTATTTTTTTAATGCAAAAAAAAATAACTTTTTTGACCCAATTTTAGCAGTGTCATGAAGTACAATATGTGACGAAAAAACAATCTCAGAACGGCCTGGGTAAGTCAAAGCGTTTGAAAGTTATGAGCACTTAAAGTGACACTGGTCAGATTTGCAAAAAATGAGCCCGGTCCTTAAGGGGTTAAGGTGGTGTTGCCTAAATTTTTTTATTTTGTTCCTGCACAGCTGTGCTCATGGCCACAGTTGTTTTATAGTACTGCAGCATGGCCTCCTTCACTTGATCCCCACAGATCAATTACATATTGATGGTTTATGTAGTAGTGAAGTGAAAACCTTTAAACAGCTAGCGAATGCTTTACCTTTGTGGCTACAAGTATTTAGTGATGCAATGTAATGGTTCCAATATTTGCCTGTATTTTTAGGGAATGGGGTTGTAATTCATCTACCTGGTTTGTTTGAAGAAGCTGAGAAAAATCTGAAAAAAGGGCAAGGTAAGAAATACTTTTAATTTCTTAATAGTGGAGAGTTTTAAATAACATATGCTAATTATATTCTTATTGCCTTTTACCTGACATGCATGTTTAATAGCTACATGCATTCTCCATGTAAAAACCATTCTGGAGCATCTATTATTATGACTCCATGTTGTGCCATTCCTTTATTATTTCTGCTAGAAGTAATGAATGAATTGCTATTAGCCTTCAGTAAGGGTACAGAGGGGTGGTAACCAGTTGGGGGCGTGTGCCTGCACAAACTCACTCTATCCAATCAGTGCTGTCATTTTCAGACTGTGCAGGTAACACCCCCAACTTGTTACCACCCCTCTGTACCCCTACTGAAGGCTAATAGCAATTCATTCATAAAGTCTAGGTAAAATAGTTGTATTAGTTGCGGGTATATGTTAGGGTCTGCTTTAGTTATCTGCTATATTTTTCTTAAATCTTAATCTTCTCTTATCCTTGAAGGCCTTTTGGGGCTTTGGAACCAATTACTCAAGTTGGGGTACTTTTACACTTGCGGCAGAGGATTGCCTGCCGGATCCGTCAAAACGTATGCAAACTGATGGCATTTGTCAGACTGATCAGGATCCTGGCATTTATTTTTTTTCAAATCTTTTTGCCGGAAGACTCGGGACTGGATCCGGCATTAATGCATTTTAATAGTAAAAAATGATGAGCTAAAACCGTAGCATGCTGCGGTATTCTCAGCCCTGAAAAGGCAAAACGACTGAACTAAAGACATTCTGATGCATCCTAAAAGGAATGCTCTCCATTCAGAATGCATTAGGATAAAACTGATCAGTTCTTTTCCGATATTGAGCCCCTAGGATGGAACTCAATTCTGGAAAGGAAGAACGCTGGTGTGAAAGTACCCTTACAATAGTTTCAACATACAATGGTCATCCTGCAACCAATTAATATTGTAACTTGAGGGACCACTGTACTTTCATTTATTTTTATATTCTAATAGATACACACTTGTTAGGGATAGTTATCCCAGCCAGAGAACAGTGTTCCCTGTATTTTACTTGTATAGTACTCAGCTGAATGCATTGCTATTTTCATTGGCATTGCTATAGGTACGAGTTTCTGATCTACTGATAGACTATGTTGACCTCTATGTCGAAGGCTCCAAATGCTATAATGTAATAAAAAAAAAAATGAAGTAATAGATGTGTACCAATCACTATTTTATTAATATTCATACTTTGCTTCAGGCTTGGCTGGCTGGGAGAACAGACTTACTATCTCTGACCGAGCGCACATTGGTAAGATTTACTTGTTTTTGTAAAGATTTGCAAATTTTTTGTGTTTTAAAGGGCTTCTGTCACCCCACTAAACTGTTGTGTTTTTTTTTTTTTTTTGTTTTGTTTACTTATAATCCCTATACTGCGATTTATGCCTACATAATCTAATTAATCATTTTGGTTCAGTAGATTGTGTTAAAAACGTGCTTTTAAAATATGCAAATTACCTTGCTACCAGCAAGTAGGACGGCTACTTGCTGGTAGCAGCCGCATCCTCCGATCCTTAAGACGCCCCCTCCTCATGTTGATTGAGAGGGCCAGTGAACAGGATCGTTCTCTGCTGGCCCTGTTTGCATTCAAAATCTCGCGCCTGCGCCGATTGAATACCGTTACCGCGCAGGCAGCAGAGGACGATCCCGTTCATTGGCCCTGTCAATCAACATGTGGAGGGGGCGTCTTTAGGATCGGAGGATGCGATCTTTAGGATCGGGTGGGGTGTTTGCACTGCCCACCAATGCAAACATTGTAGAAACAATCCCGACCTCTGATGGGGAGCCACTGTCCACTTAATTAACCCCTCAGGTGCCGTGGATGGCAGCGCCCTGTCAGAGGTGAGTCCCCCATCACCATGGGAACACCTCGGGTTTAGAATATACCATCGGATCTGAGTGTTCTCCAATCCGATGGGAATGCCTCTCCACGCCCAGCTGGTCGCCGATCCACTGTTCCGGTAAACAAAGCCATATCAGCCCTGCTACTTGACCGCAGCAGGGCTAAGCTACTGAACAAACTACCTGCCCGCCACCCGGAACTGCATGTCCTGGGCGTCGGGCGACACGATTTCCACGCCCCTGACTTTTTGATTGTCTAATATTACACAGTTATTATAACATAAAGTGGCACATCAGAATTGCAAAAAACAGGCTGTGTCAGGAAGGTGAAAAATTACTGAAAGGGATTAATTTATTTCTAGGTAACCTGATTACATAGATGATGGTAAAAAAAAAAGTCTGTTTCCAGTTTAATACAGTAATTGTTATTACTAAGTTATTGGCTGTTCATGAAGAAGCCTTTGCTGGAGTTGGGGGTGTTACAAAATGGAGGTGTTGGAGTCAGAACTTTGGCTTACCGACTTCACACCCCTGCAGTACAGTAGCATTGTGATGCTGAAATTGCCTTGTAGCCCCAGTGTAATACAAAAGGCTATGAGAGAAACGTGTAGTTTGAGCAAGGCCCCATTCACATGATTGTATGGTTGCCATGTCCGTGTTGCGGACCGCAAATGGCAGGTCCACAAAACATGGGTACCAGTTATGTGAATGATGGATGTGGACCCATTGACTTGAATGGGTCAGTGATCCGTGAATATGTCAAAAGATAGGACATGTCCTTTGCAGAGAGGAGGCACGAAAACGCATGGAAGCTGATCTATGGGCGCCCTTGCCTACGCACAGTAAAAGGTACAAAATGTCCTATCATATTGTCGATCACAGACCCGTTCACATCATGGTGCAGACCCATTGATATGGAGTTCATACCGCAGTTGCCTATGTTTTCGGGACCTGCTGTTTGCGGTCTGCAACATGAGCACGGGGGCCATACGGTCTTGTGAATGGAGCCTAAACCTCATTGGTTATTATAGTTGCTATAAATATGTCCTTGTCATGTGATGGGTACACAGGTGTGCAGCTTGTGTTGTCCATCAAATGACCAGAGCAACTGCTGCATATAGGTTCCTAATGACCTTGCAAACTGAAGAATTTATACAGGGAGTATATTGTAATATTGTGTAACTTTTCATTTTACAATAAGCGTTCTAAGGGTACTTTCACACTAGTGTTTTTCTTCAGGTTTATCACCATGCATTCTGAATGGAGACAAATCTGTTCAGGATGTCTTTAGTTTAGTCTTTTTTTTTTTTTTTTTTTTTTTTTTTTTTTACTTTTCAGGGCGGTTTTATCTCCGTCCAAAATTCCAGAACACCTGCCGGATCTGGCATTAATTTACATTGAAATGTTTTAGTGCCGGATCCGGCATTAAAAATGCCGCAATGCTGGATCCGTCCTTCCAGTCCTTTAAAATTGTGGGGGGGAAAAAATAGAAACGGATCAGTTTGTCCGTATGACAAACGGACAGACGGATCCGATCTTGCAATGCATTTGTGAGACTGATCCGCATCCAGATCAGTCTACAAATGCTGTCCGTTTGCATACAGATTGCCGGGGCTGGTAGGCAGTTACGGCGATGGAACTGCTTGCCGGATCACTCTGCCGCAAGTGTGAACGTAGCCTTAGCTAAATTTTCAGATAGATTTTAAACCTTATTTGCAAAAGCCTACGGCTTAACAATAGTATGATTTCAATGGGCCATTTGACTATGAATTATTATATATTCCTTCTGCATTCTCTAAGTAATTTAACTTTATTTATTTTTTTATTAAAGTTTTTGACTTTCACCAAGCTGCCGATGGAATCCAAGAAGAGCAGAGGCAAAAACAAGCTGGAAAGAAGTATGAATACTACACAATAGTTTGTCATTATACAAGATTATATTTTGTTGAGTAGAATTCTTTGTTAGTGTAGGCTGCATTATTTAGCAAAAATGGATTTACCTTATTTTTGCCCTATAAGACACACTTAGTAATGGTCTGAATAGGGGCCTTATTAACATTGGGGGTCTGAGGTCTGATGAAAAATATTTTTATTGTCCTCCTCTAAAACCTAGGTGCATCTTATAGGGCAAAAAATACGGTAATCAATTTTTGTAAAATTAAAATACTTTAGCTTTCACTTGTTCAACCAACTACCCAATCAAACCGACTATACAGACTATTGTATGCTTATATGATTTATTTTAGCAGTTGGAAACAACATTCTGTTCCTTACATTTATACACTCCTCAGTGTAAAAATTGCAACACCATGTAGGAAAAGTCAGCTAGCTCCCAGTCTCGTTTCAAAGCTTGGATCCACATCTCTAGCTGTTAAATAGCCTGAGGGCTGGTTACATGGTCTTCTGTGTATATGGGGGGGAGTAGAGTTGTTACCCATCTAATCACTCCTGTACCTAATTAGGCCTTTTGATGTCACACTATAGACATTTACTACCAGCCTCTAGATCCTGATGGCAAATAATTTGGAACCAACACACCACAAACATCAATTAAGTTTTCATTTTGCACTGTCCCTGTCCAAACCGATCAGTGGCACGGGCCTCCATCAGGTCCCTGTGCTGTAGTGACTGGATCCGATGGCTGAGAAGGCAACCCGATGCCTTGCAGAGGCATCAGGGCTTGCCTTCTATGGAAGCCTAGGAGACCCAGCCCCCAGGTCTAGGCAGCTATCAGTGTATTACACTGATGGCTCAATGTAGTACAACACAGCAAAAACAAAGTTTCTCGTGAATGGCATTGGGGGACACAGCACCATGGGTATATGCCCAGCTGACACTAGAAAGAAAAGTGTTGGCTCCACCCATCTGGGCTATACCCAATACATATGCTGGAGCTAACTATTATTATTATTATTTTTTTCCTAGTGTCAGTAGGAGGCAGACATAACCTGCTTAGTTTCTTTGCAGGTCCTGCTGTGTTTTTTTTTTTTTTTTTTTTTTTTTTTTTTTTTTGGTTTCTCTTTCACAGGTCCAGCAGGCTGGGGCTCCATCGTGGACTTCCACCATAGTTGCATCCCCTGCGGGCACGTACATTGTACTTAGCCGGTCGCCCAGTCCCCACAACTGAATCCACAATGGATGCCGCTATTCCGAGGTTTGCCTGTTGAGTCTGCCGATGGGACGACCCAGCTGCGCCTGAAGATGTCTGAGAGTAAGTAAGGATAGATCCCTTCATCCCGAATCTTCCCGTGGAACTAGGGAGAGGGGGGTCCTTATCCATAGTCAGGGTGCCCTTGTCCCCCTGCCCTTCTGTCATTCTTTTTTGGGGCTGACAGGTCCTCAGTGGCTCATGGAGGTCACACTCTTGGTCACTGCATCTTCTGTCTGTCCTCCCGCACCTCTGCCCGCCTGCCTGTCCTCCCGGACCTCCGCCCCCCTTGCTCTCTAAATCTAGGTCCCGGCTTTTGCCTAGGCCGCAGTGCTTCCTTGCCTGCCGCTTTGCTTACACCTACTTCTGGCCTCCCCTTCCTTCACCCTCGGCAGTCACTTACCCTCCCGCTCCCCCTCTCCCACCTTCCTCAAGTTTCCGGCGGGCAGCGGCTTCCGGTGTGATTCCTGGGCGCGCTCGCTAATCGAAGCCCCAGCTTTTTTCCGGCCTACTCGGCCGTGATGGTACCGCCCCCTGCCTGTTTCTATGGTCATGCCTGTCTGGGGAGGACTGTAGGAGGAGCCTTCTCCCCATCCTCCAATCCCATCCTGGCGCGGGCTTTCTGCCTGAGGGGCGGGCATTTTCTGCTGGAGCTTCGAGGACAGAGCAGTCTCCTCCATCTTGCTGCACGAGGTTCCACCTGAGTCTGGCGCACAGTCTTCTGCAGCTGCTGCTTTCTTTGGGACACAGCACCTGGTGTCCGGTAGGTTAGCTTCGGCTGGCTGTTTGTTCTTTCTTACAGGCTCCATCCTCGCCCTCATGTCCTCTGCCAGACAGGACCCAGTGCCCAACCCCCCTCCTGGGATTGTCACTTATTTTGCTTGCACTGGCTGCAATCAAAAGATGCCGTGCGGTCAATCTGGTCCCACCTGCGCACAGTGACTTGCTCCCAGGCCCTCCCAAGCTGCCCCGGCCGCCACTGCTGTGTCTGTCCCACCTGATTGGGCCATGTCCCTGTCTCAAGCCATATGTAACCTTGCCAGTCTCTCCCAGTCTATGGTGCAGTCACTGAATCGCTTGCAGGCCCAAATCGCGGCCGCCTCAGCACCCAGTAGGGAAACTCCCACAGTCGGGGTCTCGCTCTCGCTCTGACACCAGGTCCACAGTGACCTTGTGTGCTCTCAGCTGGGTTCCGCTCATCCTCAGTTTCCTCGGTTCACTTACTGGATAAGTCCGAGTCCGGCGAAGTTTCATCTTCTGCCACTCCTGGGGATACCTCTGGCTCAGATTCCAGATCTGAGCAGAGCGCATCTATGTCTGCGGCCATGCAGGATCTCATAAAGGCAGTCAGGGACACGCTCCGAGTGCAGGAGGGTCCCTCTTCTGCGGCCCAGGAATCCGTGTCATTTCGCCGGACCTCCTAACCATGCTGACATCGACGCACTTCTGGCTAAGGAGTGGTGTCACCGGGATAAACGACTTCAAATCTCCAAGGCGTCTGATGCCTTTTTTCCTTTTGCAGAGGAGTCAGTCAACCTATGGTCTGAACCTGCTCAGGTTGATACCCAGGTGGCGTGCCTGGCCAAGGCGACCACTCTTCCTTTGACAGATGCTGCTTTCTTGTCGGATCCTTCTGACTGCAGCAGGGTCCGCTGTCCGGCCAGCATTTGCTGCGTCTTGGGTGGCTAAGACCTGCATGGTCTGGACCAAACAACTCATCCGGTCCTTGCCCCAGGATTTCCTGCCCTCGCCTCTCAAATTCTCCAAGCATCCCGCAACCTCTGCGATGCTTCCATGCAATCGGCATGCCGCTCTAGTAGAGCGGCTGTTAACTCCGTGGCCATCCGCCGCACGGTCTGGCTCCGTAATTGGGCGGCAGATGCGGCTTCCAAGGAGGCTCTCATTTCTCTCGCTTTTCTAGATGGTAGACTTTTTGGGAAGCGCTTGGAGAAACTTATTTCTGAGGCCACGGGGGAGGGGGAGGGTAAAAGTTTTCTTCTTCCCCAAAATCGACCTCACCACCACCGGCTTCGCGATCACAGCATTTTCGTTCCTTTCGGGGCTCCTCCACCCGCTCAGACAAAGTCTCCTAGTCCCTCCTTCAAGGCCAAGCCTTCCTGGTATGCTAGACCAAAGCCTTCTAAGGCTACTTTCACATTTGCGTTTGGGGTTCCACTTGTGAGATCTGTTTGAAGGCTCTCACAAGCCCCCCTGAACGGATCCGTACATCCCCAATGCATTCTGAATGGATGCAGATCCATTCAGAATGCATCAGTTTGGCTCTGTTCCACCTCCATTCCGCTCAGGAGACTGACGCCCAAACGCTGCTGGCCGTGCGGATCCATTTGACGTTGACACAATATGGTGCAATTGCAAACGGATCTGTCCCCCATTGACTTTCAATGTAAAGTCAGGAGTCCCTATTAATATACCATCGGATCAGAGTTTTCTCCAATCCGATGGTATATTTTTTTTTACTTGAAGCGTCCCCATGTACATAACTGCCCCCTGCTGCCCGGCACCACCCCATCTCTTACAGGGGGCTGTGATTTGCACAATTAACCCCTCAGGTGCTGCCCAGTATTAAAAGCATTGGTGGCAGCTAGGCATATAACCATGGTGCTGTGTCCCCTAATGCATCCTACGAGAGAAGGATTTTACGGTGAGTGCAAAAGTCTATTTTTTTTCTTTCACCTTCCCTAACTAAAAGTGTAATACCAAGCGCTCAAAAAGTCATCTGTACCCCAAAATGATACCAATTAAACAGTCGCATCATCCCGCAAAAAAAGGCCCTAGACGATCAGCAGAAATTAAAAATAAATAAAAATATGGCTCTCAGAAAATGTCAACACAAAAACATGAGCTTTTCTTTTAAACAATGTTTTCACTTAACACAGATTTGACAAAGAAAAAGTATACACATTAGGTACTACTGCATCCGTAATGACCTGCTCTATGAAAATATCACATTATCTACCCCCTCAGGTGAATTCCGTTAAAATAGCAAATACATTTTTTTTTTTTTTTTTTAACAGTTTTTGTCACCTTGCCTCACAAAAAGTGTAATGCCAAGCAACCAAAGTCATATTGTACTGGTCCGTCACATCATCCTGAAAAAAATTAGCCCCTACTCAAGACTAGCTGAAAAAATAAAAAAATAAATGGCTTTTAGAAAATGGCAACACAAAAACATTACTTTTCTTTTAAAAATGATTTTACTTTGTAAAACTTAACAACAAAAAAGTATACATATTAGGTATCACTGTGTCTGTTACAACCATGCAACTATCATATGATCCACCCGCTCAGAGGAATTCTATTGGAAAAAAATAAAAATAAACTCTGCCAAAACAGCCATTTCAGTGCTCCAGACAAAAAAAAAATACCTAGTAGCCATTGGCTCCTGAACTGAAAAATTTAGGAGCCAAATTAAATTTTTAGTCGCCAAATCGAAACCGAATCAAAATTTTGGTATCGTGACAACGATACGCTGATCAGATTGGCGTAGGATTGTTTTGATAACAAAATTTTGATTTGCTTTCGTCACCATAAAAAGGATTGCGATACTCAATACCGCGCAAAAAAAGCGTGCATTTCGCATTTTATGAAACGTTCGGACCATAATAGAACAGTCCTATCCTATTTTTGGGGTCACAAGGTGACAAAAAAATGGCAAATGCTCACCACATAGGAGATATTTTTTAATAATTTAATAGTTTGGACAGCGCTATGTAATATGTTTATTTATTGTTTATATATTTTATATGTAAAATTGGGAAAGGGGGATTTAAACTTAATATTTTAGGGTACTTTCACACTAGCATTTTTCTTTTATGGTATAGAGTTCCGTCCTAGGGGCTCTATATCAGAAAAGAACTGATCAGGCATATCCCCATGCATTCTGAATGAAGAGTAAGGCCTCTTTCACACTTGCGTTGTCCGGATCCGGCGTGTACTCCACTTGCCGGAATTACACGCCGGATCCGGAAAAACGCAAGTGTACTGAAAGCATTTGAAGACGGATCTGTCTTCAAAATGCTTTCAGTGTTACTATGGCACCCAGGACGCTATTAAAGTCCTGGTTGCCATAGTAGGAGCGGGGGAGCAGTATACTTACAGTCCGTGCGGCTCCCGGGGCGCTCCAGAGTGACGTCAGAGCGCCCCATGCGCATGGATCATGTGATCCATGCGATCACGTCATCCATGCGCTTGGGGCGCCCTGACGCTCGCACGGATGGTAAGTATGCTGCTCCCCGCTCCCCGCTACACTTTACCATGGCTGCCAGGACTTTAGCGTCCCGGCAGCCATGGTAACCATTGAGAAAAAGCTAAACGTCGCATCCGGCAATGCGCCGAAACGACGTTTAGCTTAAGGCCGGATCCGGATCAATGCCTTTCAATGGGCATTCATTCCGGATCCGGCCTTGGGGCAAGTGTTCCGGATTTTTGGCCGGAGCAAAAAGCGCAGCATGCTGCGCTATTTGCTGCGGCCAAAAAACGTTCCGGAACGGAAGACATCCTGATGCATCCTGAAGGACGGACTGTCCATTCAGAATGCATTAGGATAATCCTGATCAGTATTCTTCCGGCATAGAGCCCCGACGACGGAACTCTATGCCGGAAGAAAAGAACGCAGGTGTGAAAGAGCCCTTATCCGTTCAGGATGTCTTCAGTTCAGTCATTTTGACTGATCAGGCAAAAGATAAAACTGCAGCATGCTACAGTTTTATCTCCGGTGAAAAAAAAACTGAAGATTTGCCTGAATGCCGGATCCAGCATTTTCCCCCATAGGAATGTATTAGTGCCAGATCCGGCATTCAAAATACCGGAATGCACCCGCACTAAATCCGGACCCATTCACTTCTATGGGACTGTGCAGATGAGCGGTGATTTTCACGCATCACGAAAATCGCAGCACTGTGCCACCAATGTTTCATTGCTTTTGTCAGCTAGTTTAATAGGGTTAATTCTAGTGAAACCCTTTAAAACTTGGATACTTTTATTATGAGGCATTTCCTATAATTGATTACTAAAACATTGTATTCTCTGCCAAGAACTCAACAGATTAGAATTTATATGCTTCTGCAGATATTACCATATTTTTCGCACCATAAGACGCATCTATGTTTTAGAAGAGGACAATAAGATTTTATTATTTTTTCATTACACCTCAGACCAGCAATCAAACCCCCAATGTTGATCAGACCTCAGCTTACAGCCCCAATCAGACCCTAGATCAGACCCCAATGCCTTAGATCAACCTTCAGCCCTCATGTCAGCCATCAGCGCAAATAAAAAAAATAAAACCACTGCTCCTGGACACCATCGCAATCCTCTGCATCCTGCTGTCGGCTGTGCTATGTGAACCGTTGCGCACTGTGTGCGGTCACAGAGCGCCCTCTCGCTGTGCACAGCCGAGGACCAGGAAGCGGTGAGTAAAGCCTTTACCGCTTCCCAGTCCTCCGGTACTAATGAGCACTTCCATAATGGGAACATTTTTCCCCTACTTTGCGTCTTATGGGGCGAAAAATATGGTATTTCTTGTTAAGCTCTTTCATGTAAAGATATAAGATGTCTGACTAGAACAACATGTCAGACTGTCCCATAAGACCTCATTCTTTTATGACTGTATTGGGGGCGACACTTTAGGTAAGGCAGTTAGGTGGTTGAAGGTATTGTGATCGTCCATATTAGGGTTGTTGAGATACCAAATTTTTTATTTGGTTTCGATACCATAAAAAAGTATAGCGATACCACGCGAAAAAAATAAAATGCCAATGCATTCTACATTTTTATGGAACATCTGGCCCATTCGAACAATCCCCATATTTTGGTGGGGGGGACACTGGGACAAAAAAAAAAAAAAAAAGTGAAATCGCGCAGTATTATTTATTTTTGTTACGGCGTTCACCGCATAGATTTATAAAAATATTTTAGTAGTTTGGACTTTTCAGATGTGGCAATATATGTTTATTTATTGTTTATATATTTTATATGTAAAATTAGAAAAAAGGGGGTGATTTATACTTAATATTTTGGTGTTTTTGTTTTTTTTGTACTTTTTATTTAATAACTATTTCCCCCCTTAGGTGCTAGAACCTGGGATCTTTTAATCCCTTGTCCTATTCACCCTAATAGACCTCTATTACGGTGAATAGGACTTCACACTCTCCCTGCTGCCCTGTGCATAGTGCACACAGCAGCAGGGAGCTTACCATGGGCTTCAGTAGCGTCCTGGCTGCCATGGTAACCGATCAGAGCCTGATCACAACTGCCACTGCACCACCAATGAAGAAGGGGAGTGGACATAGCCAGCACCCGACCTCTGACAGGGCTCTGTGATCCGCAGCAGTTAACCACTCAGGTGCAGCACCCAGCTCCCTGTCACAGAGGTCAGGTGCAGGCTATGTGATTTTTGCCGCCGAACCCTCCTTTGTGTATTTATATTGGACATTAATTTTCATTGGTGGCGCAGTGCGCCCTCCCTCTCCTCCCCAGTATTAAAAACATTGGTGGTGCAGAGCGCCCGCCCCTCTCTCCTCATTAGCAGTGGCGGCACAGGGGCAGGGAAAGAGTAACTCCTCCTCCCCTGTGCTGCTGAGGGAACAAGGCACACGCTGATAGCTGCGCTCTCCATATTCTCAGATACTGGGCTGTGCAGTAGCTCAGTCCAGTATCGATAAAAGGCAAATCCTGGTACCGAACTGATATTGGGACAAAAGTATTGATTCGTTATCGATATTTCGAGATCTGCAACAACCCTAGTCCATATTGACTTTTTATTTTATTTTAATTTTTTTGCTTATTTGATTCATTTTTCCATCACATTATACCCTGCTCGTTTTCTGGAGTTATGACCACCCTGCAATCCTGCAGTGGTTGCTGTGCTTGCACACTATAGGAAAAAAGCGCTGGACCATAGAAGCAAGCATAGGGACATATGCACCGAAGCTCCCATCCCAGCCACTTCATATCTACGCTCAATCGGTGGCTGTAACCCCTGGGAACGAGCAGTGTATAATGGTTGTGTGGCTCTTAATTGGAGTGTTCCCATAATTTCTGTATCTTGAAACGTAATGGGGGACATTTTTCAATAAGAACCCTCACATCACAAGAAGTGGTGATTTTTCACCTCATTTATTAACTCATTTGGAGTAAATCGAAACGCATTTTACACCATAATTCTGGCTCAACATGATTAGTAAATAACATTGTTGCCATATTACTTATAAACTGTTAACTATGTCCCACATTGCCTTTTTATGAGCAATAGCATTTCATGTGTGATTTATTTATTTTTTGCAGCTTGGGCACCACAAAGAAGGGGATTGGACCAGTGTATTCTTCAAAAGCTGCAAGAAGTGGCCTTAGAATGTGTGATCTTGTTTCAGATTTTAGTGAATTTTCCAAGAGGTTTGTGCAGCTTTAATGTTTAACCCCTTCCCAACTGCCTACTGGGTATAAATATCCTATAGCCCTGTACAGATAGCACATATATAAGCATTCATGCAGCGCTGGGATTAAAGCTCCTGCAATCTAGCAAGAGCAGGTCGGGTCCTGGCTGTGAGAGACAGCGGGGACCCTGAGGAGAAGACAGGATCGGTTTACTACAGCTTCTGCCTCCTTCTTTGCCTGAAGGACAGCGCTGCAGGAGCGCAGGTATGGAGAGCGAGAAAGTCAGTGTCCTCTTTTAATGACCTCCTGGGAGACATATTATGTGCCAAACATGAATTAAAATATACGAAAGAAAAAAAAATGTTAAAAAATAAATTAAAAATTATGCAGTCGCTATCAAACGGTCACCATACATGCTCAAACCTATACATGTTACATTTGAAAACAGTTGTCACAAAATAGGGAACCCATTGCAATAATTAATTTGTCAGTTTTAATATTTAAGAAATAAAAAGCTATAATTAAAAAAAATTACTTTTTAATAATTAGCGTTCTTTCAAATTAAACCTAAAAAAACATTCTATTAAGTCCTAAGTGTCCAGTAAGAAATAATAATTGCAGAAATTATTTTGGTAGTCAAACAAATAAAGAAGCTAGGGTCACTAAACCAACACATGCACAAAATCACAAAAAGTTGTCTGGGCATTCAGGCCTTTTTTTTGGCCCGGTCATGAAAGGGTTAACCTCCAAGACTAGATCAACTTGCACTTTAGTTTTTAATTCATGCCTTTCAATTGCTATAACGTTTCAATTTTTTATTTTATTTTTTTAAATATGATCATTCAATCACGAACACCATAGAATGCAATAGTTTACTACTGCAGTCTGTAGTGATTCTCTGCACTGTTAATCTCCTTACAGTCAATACAATTGGAAAAACCCTCCCGAAAATGCCACTTTTTGACTGTAGATTTTTAATATATGTCTGAAGTAAATATTGTTGGTGCAGAACTCGGGGGACACAATTTTTAAACCCTAAGGCCTCTTTCACACTTGCGTTGTCCGGATCCGGCGTGTACTCTACTTGCTGGAATTACACGCCGGATCCGGAAAAACGCAAGTGTACTAAAAGCATTTGAAGACGGATCCGTCTTCAAAATGCTTTCCGTGTTACTATGGCACCCAGGACGCTATTAAAGTCCTGGTTGCCATAGTAGGAGCGGGGGAGCGGTATACTTACAGTCCGCGCGGCTCCCGGGGCGCTCCAGAGTGACGTCAGAGCGCCCCATGCGCATGGATGACGTGCCATGCGATCACGCGATCCATGCTCTTGGGGCGCCCTGACGTCACTCTGGAGCGCCCCGAGAGCCGCACGGATGGTAAGTATGCTGCTCCCCCGCTACACTTTACCATGGCTGCCAGGACTTTAGCGTCCCGGCAGCCTTGGTAACTATTGAGAAAAAGCTAAACGTCGCATCCGGCAATGCGCCGAAACGACGTATAGCTTAAGGCCGGATCCGGATCAATGCCTTTCAATGGGCATTAATTGCGGATCCGGCCTTGCGGCAAGTCTTCAGGATTTTTGGCCGGAGCAAAAAGCGCAGCATGCTGCGGTATTTTCTCCGGCCAAAAAACGTTCCGTTCCGGAACTGAAGACATCCTGAACGGATTTCACTCCATTCAGAATGCATTAGGATAAATCTGATCAGGATTCTTCCGGCATAGAGCCGAGCACGACGGTATTATGGCGTCATTCGTCACAACTGGCCTGATGTCAGTTCCGTTATACACACAGCAGGGAGATTCCTGGACTGGTCATGTCACTTCCGGTATGTGGAGGAGCTTCTGTGGGAGACGCGTGGCAGACCGAGGCATTGACAGTTAATAAAAAGCACATGTGGTGTCAGTTGATGTCAGCGTCCTCTTGGTGGGGTTGAAATGGAGGGGAGTAGACACTGGCATGGAGGCTGGAGAAGCAAGAGTGGTCTTGGGGTCTGAGAGTAGTTTGCCTTTTTCTCACCATCTTGGTGTACTGAGGTAAAATATAACCTAATGGCATTGTGGTCCTTTTCTCGCTCATATCCTTGGGGTCCACAGGACTTTGGTTATAGCTTGCTGCTGCCACTAGGAGGCGACACTAGGCTGAAAACTGTTAGCTCCTCCTCCTCCTCCAGCCTGGAGAGAGCATATCAGTTTTTAGCTCAGTGTTGTAGGAGGCAGACCTCCCTGGTGGCTCTTTTTATTTTTTTCCTTTAGGTTTCAATGGGGCACAGATTTGCGTGGTGTCTTTCTCCCTGGGAGGCTAGCCGATGTCAGTTGTCCCACCGCCTTGCCCCCCCTGAAGAAAAGTGGACCAGGGCAGCCTTGCTCCCCTGCTTCTTCCCACTAGCAATAGGACCACCTACTCGCCAGCCCTTCTCTACCCAGACCCCTGTCGCTTTCTGCCAGCGGCCGTTGGGTGGCCCTGCTGGGACAACACTAAATGGTGAAGATTACAGATGAAGACAGGTGAGTATTAACTCCCCCTGCCTCCCGTCCCTGCTTTCAGGGGTAGCGATCCATCCTCCCTCCTGTTATGCATCGGGCCTCTGGTATTGACCTTGCACAGCAGCGGTTACCTCAGCAGCGGCGGCAAGACACAGTGGGGATTAATTCCAGCAGCATCGCGGCTGCAGCGAACCGCCCCCTTCCTCTCCCTCTCCTAGCGATGCGCTTCATGTCCGCAAGTGTTTATTTCAGCCGGCCACTTCACACCATGGCCGGCATTGTGGACACATCATTGATAACTTCCTGGCTCATGGCTGCTCCTTGCATGCAAGCGCCAGAGCAGGGGGGCGTGGCTTTTTCCCGTCCGGCTTTGCTGCCCTATCTGTGAGGCGGAGCATATTTTCCCGCCGCGGCACTGCCATTCTTCTTCCTGCCGGCTACAAGGAGACACAGGACCTGGGACCTAAAGTTCCCTCGTGGCCAGTCACTTTCACTATGCTCTGCATGTCATGCGCCTCCACAGAGCCATCCCTCCATATTATTGCAGCCCACAGGCGTGCAGGACCCTTCTGGCTGTGGAGAACCTGACTGGGCAAGGTCCCTGTCCCGTGCAGTGGAAGACCTCTCTAAAGTCTCCCATTTCCGCCTTTCTTTGCTGGGTCCTTTGGTGGAGAAATCGCCACCGGCGCAGTCTACACCGTCGCAAGGTGCACAAACCAGGAGCAGGCTTCCTAGCAAGCGTCCTAGATCTAGTCGTCATTCCTCTTGACGCCTCTGCATCCGCTCCCCATCATGGTTCCCGATCTCAGACTTCCTCCCTCTTAGGTGACGCACTATCAGAGGTGAGTTTTCGGATATGGAGATGGACCTGGAGCAGTCTTCTCAGATTGAGTCTATGGTGGATAGTCAGATTTGGGCTATCCGTGACACCTTCCAAGTTCAGGAGGAACTCCCCTCCACCAGCCTCCAGGGAGTGTCATTTTTGCGTTCAAGGCAGACCCCCAAGTCATTATGTGTGAAGTATTGGCTAAGATCCTCTTTCATTTTCGGCAAGTAGGAGATATGATTGATAAGGTAGGAGTTTGCCCTCCATACATAATCAAGACTGTCAGCTATGGAGATGGTGATTGGACATGATCCGACTAAGTGATATTGCCGATGGTGGATAAAATGACGTTGTCAAGAAGGGTTCTGTCCAGAAAGTAGTCGTCTAGAGTATGTTCTGTCCAGAAAGTAGTCCAGTCTAGAGTATGTTTGATGATAGGTTGAGTAGTATGTGTAGTCACGCTGGGGATGCATTCTCCATATGTCCAATAATTTGTACTTTCTGCTAACTGAGCATTCCCTAGTTCTAGACTAAACGGAGGATTCCATTTGGGGGTCTAAAATGGCATTGAAATCACAGCATAAGATAAAGATGGTCCCCACTTGATTTTTTCCTAAAGCTAATGTGCCTAGAATTTGGGCAGTATGTATTTACTAAGATTGTTTATTGTGCAGACAATTATTAGATATATATCTACTTTCCGGATCAATTAACTGCAGGACAGTGGTAAGGGATATGGTGGGCTTAAAGGCGACTAAGACACCCGTTTACTTCTTGGAGTACATTGGATAGGGAATAGTGGGGTATTTGCTGTGTGTAATATTTGGTTGGTGCTTTGTGCTAATGTGTGTTTCCTGAATGCAGGCGACATCGGCTTTGAATGCAAACATTTCCTTCCATAGTAGACCATGTTTAAAGGGGTTCTCCAGGAATTAAGAATGAGCT
The DNA here is from genome assembly GCF_014858855.1 of Bufo gargarizans. NCBI lineage: Eukaryota > Metazoa > Chordata > Amphibia > Anura > Bufonidae > Bufo > Bufo gargarizans. The sequence continues at coordinate 424,763,931 of NC_058083.1, forward strand.
TCTAAGGATTTACAACATTTCTATTAATGTGTTCACGGACATATCTTTTTCCTACTTGGAAATTTGGCAAAAATGGCTGTGATTTCTTGTATATACTCCAAATGAGTTGTATTTCTCTGGGAAAATGATCTGGGACAGGGATGGGAGTCTTTTGTGGATTTACTCAACTGTGGTGATGACAATTGGGTGTCCACTGACTTTGATCCTAATCCCGGTGAGGAGTGAATGCTGTCCTTCAACAGCTGCTTCTTCTCCGTTATCTGTTAATATCTTGAAGATGTAGGGATGGAGAACCTCCCCGATCTCCTGCCCATTGGTAGCATGGATGCTGGTCCTGAGGGATGATTAGGAGTTGCGGGTAGGTATTAAATCGCTGTTTAGAGCTGTAGTGAGGCGGAGCAATAATTTCATGCGGCCATATTGGATAGCGGCCAAAACCATGCACCCCAGTTCTGTGTTTTAGACCCATAACTGACTAAATAAGTGAAGTGTGAACTGAGCCTAATAGTGCATGCCAATTTGCACATCCATATACTGTATGAGACCTGTCATACTGACACACGGTAAGTGTTTCACTACCAGAAAGGACTAGCTATGCGTGTTTGCTTCCAATGCACGGTGATGCATCGGAAAACACTCTCCCTGCAGGCTGGATATAGCTGAGTTAAAGCACTTTGTGATGAATTTAATTCGAAATGAAGCAAACTTTTGAAAATTCTGCGAAGTTCGCTCAAATCTAATAATCACATTACAGCAAAAGATGATAGCAGTTGAGCATAGAGAGCAAATGCGTTAATGGAATGTTATTGTTTGTAAGCAGCCACAAACAAAAGAACAGTATCTGTCTGATATACAACTGCTTAAATCGCAGAGCATGAACTTAAGACATAGCATGAGATGAGAAAGGAGAAAAAAATAAGAGGGAGAGTGTGTATCATGGTTCAGAGCAGACCACTACTATGTATGCAAAATGAAATTGTGCCATAAGAAAGTACAACAATTCCCGCAAAAAACATCCATTCCATTATTCCCCCCCCCCCCTTGGTTTTGACCCATCGCAAGTTGTGTGCAAACTGTTGTGAAGGTTTTCTTTTTTCTCTCCTAGATTTGAAGTTCTGGCTAAGCAGTATAAATCGATGTACCCTTCACTTGACGTCAACATTGAAGGAGAACTTAACAAGCTTAAGGTATTAGTTATATATGTATCAAAATATTTACACATTTTGATCAGAACAGTTTAACCTCTTCAGCACCCAGCCATTTTTCACCTTTAAGGGGTTTTGCCACTTCAACAAATGGCATTTATTATGCAGAGAACGTTTCCATGGTTACAACCACCTTGCAGTCCTGCAGCATGGCCGTGCTTGTACACTATTAGGAAAAAAAAAAAAAAAGTACCATCTTACGTGAGCTCCCATGCTGGCATTTTATCTTGTAGTGTGAAAACGCGACCACCACAGGGGGATTGTAACCATGGAAACGAGCAGTGTATAATGTAGTTGAAAAATTAACCAAGACAGCATAGGAAGCAATATGGATAATCACAGTACATTAGTAACTGCCTTGTATTGGCTTTCTCTACATGATAAATGTATGCGGACAGCACACACAGATAACATAACATTTGTGTGCTTTCTATATTTTTTTGCGGCCCCATAGAAATTAATGGTTCTGCATTTGATCCATAAAAAATGCTAACTGAAAATCTGTTCGTGTGCGTGAGGCCTAAGTGTGTATACATATGTACATAGCTCTGTCACTAATAGTTGACCGGGGGTGGTCTTAAAGGGCTGCCCCACTTCATTTATCATGTAGAGAAAGTTAATACAAACCACTAATGTATTGTTATCCATATTGCTTCCTTTGCTGGCTTGGTTCATTTTTTCCATCACATTATACACTGCTCGTTTCCATGGTTACGACCACCCTGTAATCCATCAGTGGTGCTCGTGCTTGCATGCTATAAGAAAAAATGCCAGCCTCTCTGGTGGCCGAGACTGAGGGAGTTTCCCGTACGGGTCATGTTAGTGGTAATGTTGACATATGGTTTTCCTTTTATTTATTAAAAAAAAAAAATATCCCAAATCAGGGTGGATTTGATTTAAATCAGTTTTTTACATAAAAATTCCTATTTAGACAATTTTTCTGTTGTACTTGGGAAGGAGAAAAATAATCATTACCTTAATAACAATTTAAATAGGATTTATTCAACTGAAACAAACAATAACATTACAGCATGTTATTTGCTTAAACATCCATGTTTATTGCAGTGTTTGCATTTTGCACGCATGCCTGCCTTACCGATAGGTAGAGGAACTTCATTAAAATATTGCCAAACTGGGTCTCTTTTACGGCTTGCTGCCATTATAGTTTTTTTCCTCCAATGAAAGAATGTGATAAACCTCAGGTCGTACACACAAAAAGATCCAAAGACTTGTCTGTCTGTGGCTGTGCAGTACTGTGCTCAGAAAGTTTCACTTTAATTTTGTAGTACTCCTTGTCTGCTTGCCTTTTCCTCCTTACACTTAGTTTCACTTTCTTCTTGTGCAGATCTATTCCACTCCAAACAATCAGAAAAATATTGTTTATATTCTATTCACTGAACTTTAAACTTAGCACTGAAGGGGTTAATTCTGTATTTGTAGGTTTGTAGAAGTTAGGATTAAGATCTTTTTCTCGCCCAGTTTCCTTGGGGGACACAGAAGACCTTGGGTATAGCTCATCTCCATAGGAGGCGTGACACTAAGTGAAAACTGTTAAGCCCCTCCTCCACAGCTATACCCTCAGCCTGGAGAGAGAGACTGCCAGTTTTTTGCTTAGTGTCCAAGGAGGCAAGACACTCCCTGCTCTGCAGGGCTCTTTTCTCCTTTGTTGTTTTTAAAATTTTTGATTTTTACTTTTTCTTTTCTTTTTGTTCCAGAATACGGGACAACAGAGACGCACTAGACCTCTCTGTTTCTCCCGGGGTTGAGCTGCGCCAGTGCCGGTCATCCGCACTGCTGCCTCCCCCACAGAAGGCAAGGTGGACCAGGGCAGCCCAGCTCCCCTGCATCCCGCCAGCGCAAGGGTCGCCCGCACGCCAAGCCCCTCTTCCAGCGTCCTGCCACTACGGTGCCAGTAGCTGAAGGGGCGACCCTGCTGGAACGGACCGAGGGCGAAGACATCTGTGGTGAGAGAGTGGCTTCTCCAGCCCTACGTCCCCTCCCTCCCCGGTCTCCTGCGTGACTGACCCCCCATACTGGTAGCCTATCCGAGAGCGGAGAGGTGCAAGGTTTAGGCATTACCCATTGCTTTACCTAAGACAGTTTTAATATGTTTGTCTCTTATAGCAGAGTGGCTATAGGGTGGCCCTGCTGGACCTAGGGTGGTCCCTGGGGTGCCGCAAGGCGGCAATCTGCTCCCTCTCTCTCCCGCCATAGATCATACCGAAGAGGGGGCGCTTACCGGTGCGCTGCTCAGGACCTGCTGCCGCTCCTGACGGCATGGGTAATCCTGGGCGCAGCCACAATTTAGTCCAGGCTTCGCGGCCTGCTGGCCCGCACCATCCGGTGCTCTTTCCTCGGGCCCCTGACTTTTCCGGGCCGCGGGGTGAGCACCCGCGGTCTGCATTGCATGTGCGCACTATGCTATAACTGGGCCGGCCGACCATCCGTCCGGTTGGCCGGACGCCGCAACTTTGGGCCCAGACATCGCGGCCTACTGGGCCGCACCTCACGCTCCTCTCGGGTCCCTGATTCTCCCGGCTGCCGGGTGGGCTCCCGCAGCCGGCATTGGATAGCGCTGTGTTCCAACGGGTCCCGGCCGGCCGTCGGTGCATTCTCTCATCCATGGCGGGGCGGCCGGCCGGGGCGCTGCATAGTTTGTTTAGCGGCCTGCTGCGCACTTCCGGCGCTCGGGTTGGGCACCCGCGACCGGTACGGGTGCTCCCGCGGCCGGCTTAGGCCCGGCCGATACTTTAAATACTTGCGGCCCCGGTCAGCCGGGCGACGCAAAAATTTAGGCCCCGGCTTCACGGCCTGCTAGGCCGCAACATTCTGGCCTCTGGGGGGGGGGGGGGGGGGGGGGCGGGAACTCTCCAGGCGCGGATCCTTCCCGCCTGGAGGTTCCCCCACCCCCAGGGGTTCGCTGCGCCGCCCCCAGGCCAGATGCCGGTTAACCCTTGGGGTACTGGCCGGCTCCTGAGGGCCTGTACGACCTGTGCCCCTGTATGGTGGCCCCCTTTCTGCCTCAGGGAGGCTGTAATATTAATAAATAAATAATAATGATAATAGAAATAATAATAATAATAAAAAAAAAAAAAAAAAAAAAAATACTATTATTTTGTTTTAAATAACTGGACTTGTGGGCTGCGCAGGATGCGGGAGCCTCATCATTCAGTACTGCTGTCTGTATGCATGCCCCCCTCTCTTAGGCGGTGTGTCGTGTTCCCCGGCCGCGGCGCCTCCCAGGCGGTTTTTTCTTGCCCTCGCCCGGGATTCGGCGCTGGCCAAGTGCATGCAGATTTTTTTCTGACCAGACTTCGTCACCCACTCCAGTTCTGGTGGCTGCAGGTGCATGACCCTCCTTCCTAGGCGGAATACTGCACTCTCCCTGGCTGCGGCCTGGCCTCATGCATGATCCCCCTTTTTCTAGGCGGACTGCTGCACTCTCGCCGGATGCTGTGTTGGCCATATGCACGACCCCCTTCCACAGGCGGGACGCTGCACTCACTGGATTCGCTGCCGGCTTTGTGCATGAACCCTTCCATAAGTGGAATATTGCACTCTTACCGGATACGGTGCTGGCCATGTGCATGAACCCCTTCCATGAGAGGTCTACTGCACTCTCCCCGGATAAGGAGGTGTACTGCACTTTCCCCGGTTACGGTGCCGGCCTTGTGCACGTTCCCCTTCCATGGGCGGAACACTGGATTCGCTGCCGGCCATGTGCATGAAACCTTCCATAGGCGGAATACTGCACTTTCACCGGATACGGTGCCGGCCGTGTGCGTGAACCCCTTTCATAGGTACACTGCACTCTCACTGGATCCGTTGCAGGCCATCTGCATGACCACCCCCCCTTCCGTAGGTGGTGTGCCGCACTCTCACTGGATTCGCTGCCGGCCATGGACATGTCTCCTTTCCTCAGGCGACATACGTGCACTCTCATCCATGGCGGCGCTCTCACTGGATGCGTGGCTGGCCATGTGCATGACCCCCTTTTCTGGGCGGAATACTGCACTCACTGGATGCGTTGCCGGTCAGGAGCCTGCCCTCTAACTTGGGTGGAATGCTGGCACTTCCATTGGATACGGTGCTGGTCTTGTGCTTAACCCCCCATTATTCCATGGGCGGCATTTTGCACGCTCACACGATCCACGGCTGTCCTTGTTTATGCTGTGCTGGACTGGTACACGTCCCCCGTCATTGGAGGAGTGGTGCACTCTCACGACATTCGGTGTTGGGTGGATTTTTTTGCACAATCACTTAATGATAGAATAACCTGTGCATGCCCCCTTTCACTAAAGTGGACCTTCCTGCGTTCTGCTGGATATGTGCGGCCATGGGTATGGCCCCCTTCTGGGCGGAGTATGGTATGTCCTACCTTTCCGGAGTAGGTTCTGGCCTTGGCATCCCCCCCTTTTTTTGGGCAGGCCTCTGCAGTGGTTGCCAGGTACATTTTCCCCCTTTTCTGGGCGGACTGTTTGCGTTCCATCGCATGCCGTGCTAGTCTTGTGCATGACTACCTTTCGGGTTGCACTTTGCACTTCCATTGCTACGGTTGGACTCTGGCTGATTCTTCGCTGAGTGACTATTTTTGCAGTGGGCGGACTTTCTTGTGCGCTCTATCCGTTGTTTGGGCCGTGTATGCCTTCTCCTCCCATTGGTGGGTTGGCCTTCTCACTGCTTACGGGGCTGCTCGTCCGTATGCCCCCCTTTATCCTGAGATGTACTTTTTTCTCTTGGGATATGGTGCTTCCAGCAAGCCTTGCACTATTCTCTAAGGAGCTCATTCGGTCCAACTGTGTGGGCCTGAGGTGGTGTCCAACAAACAGCAGATGAATGCCCAATGTATTCAAGGTACCTACCTTTTTTATCAGTAGACGGGCTCTACTTGTTCGCTACTGCACCTGGCTGGGTGGTACTCATTCCTTTCGTGGCCCTTCCGCCCGGGGTGTGTTCGTGGTCCCTAGATGCGTACCCATTCGTTCTCCCGCGGCATTGTTCCCCTGCGCTAGTGGTCACATGCTCGAGAGTGCTGTTGTCTGCAGCGCCTCTCGAATGCTTCGTTGGCTCGTACAGGACTGCGATTCCCTTGCCTGCTGCAATTTCCTCCTCTTCGGATGCAGTGTGGTATGAGTCCTTCGTCTTGGCGCCTCTGCGCTTCTGTCTGATCTGCTGCCAGGTTCGGGCTGCTATTCTCTGGAAGGTCACCCAACTTCTCTTGGGTGCTCGATTACCCAGGTCCGGAGGACCTCCGCCTTGGGTTCGCCAAGGTATTCGCCTTCTGCGAGGCGGTGGACCGGGCGTCTCTCAGTGTAGCGGGTTCTGCTTTTCAGCTGGCCTATGGCTTCCCTGTTGCCCTCCCCTCCTCCTTTCAGTTGGAGGGTGTTATGCCGGCCTCTGTCTCCGCTGCCTTATCTCGCCGGCTTTGTTTGGCTCCCGCTCGGTACGGATCACTCCGATGTGGCTTCCCGCCGGACTTCAGAGGCTGTTCTTTCACTGTCCTCCCCTCTGGGGAGAGCATGGTTGTTCATGTGGATGGTTCCGGTGTTCCTTTTGGCCTCGTGCTGTCTCCCTGGTTCACACTGGCTGTATTAGCTGTGTGCCTATTTACTGAGTCTACCGCGTGCTGTCCTCCCGCTGAGTGCAGATTGCATGGTCCTGCTGTAGACTTGCCTTCTTGATAACTTGGGGGGACTACCTTTTTCGATCCGGATTGTCCTTTGATCTCCCACACCGGGGCTGTACAACGTGGTTACATCAGCATGGACTTTTGCCTGTCTTCTCCTGGTATCTGGCGGATCCTTTGGGTTTTTTCCATCTGTCCTCTGCTCCCCCACTCGGGTGGATACGGGACAACGTTGTTCGAGGGCCGACGGGGCTAGTTTTGTCGACCCTTCTGCCCGTGTTACTGGTCTGCGCCTGATGACATTGGGTTTTCGCCCGCTTGCCAGGCGACTCCAGCGGGTTCGCTACTGTCCACTCCTGGCTGTGTTTCGTCCAGGATCTGTCGTAAGGCTTGGGGTTTTTTTGTATGGGGTTCTGTGGGGAGCTGTGCATTCCCCACTCTGAATTTCTCTCCCCATGGTTCTGTCGTTTACTTGGGGTGTCTAGTGTCGGCGCTGTTCTTCCTCTTCCAGCGTTCCCGGCCCTCTGGGCCTGCCAAGACCTCCTTCCTCGGAGTGGCTCTTTGGTTCCTCTGTACTGTCCTTCGGTACCGCCCTGGGACTATATACTGAGCTCTCGGCGCTCCAATCTTGTCCTTGGGGCCGTTACAGAGGTTCTCTCTAACCCCTCTGTCCGGTACGGTTGTGTTCTGTATCAGTCGTTTCTCTGACGGGTGCCGGAATGGCCCTTCTTTTGTTACGAGCCTTCTGTCTTTTCCAGGACAGGGCTGTTCTACATCCCGTTTTTCTTCGTTCGTTCCTTCCTTCCTTCCTTCCTTCTGAAGGTGGTGTTTGCCTTTCGCTTCAACACCTCACCTATTTGGACGTTGTTTGGGCCTTGCCGTTTTTTTCCTTGGAGATCTCCGACTCTTGTAGATGTTCGGCCTCTTGGGTTTCCAGGAGGTCTGTGCATAGGGTTGACGGACTCCAGGGTGGTTGTCCTCCGCTTGCTCAGATTGGCTATTGCTGAGGTTCCCGCACCTAGGGCAGGGTTCTGTCTTGGTGTCACCGTTCATTTCACCAGAGCGGTCGGTGCCTCCTGGGCCGGAGGCATTGGGCTTCGGCCATGCATTTGGGCAAGGCGGCCACAGGTCTACCTTGCACGCCTTGACAAGTTCTACAGGGTGCATACTCTGACTTTGGCAGATGCTGCCTGCCCCGCCTGGGTTTGCGGGCGGCGGTTCATTGATGCCTTTCGGGTGCTTCACCTTGGTGCTGTGGTCCCTCCCCCTTTTGGACTGCTTTTGAACGTCCCAAGGTCTTCTGTGTCCCCCAAGGAAACTGGGCGAGAAAACGAGATTTTTGTATAACTTACCAGTAAAATCTCTTTCTCGCTCTTTCCTTGGGGGACACAGCACCCACCCATTCATTGTTTTTCTCTGTACTGTTTCCAAGTTTTTGTTACCCGTTGGGTAGTTGGCTTGTTGGTTCCTTGTTGGACTTTGCCTTTTCTCACTGCTTGGACACGCAACTGGCAGTCTCTCTCTCCAGGCTGAGGGTATAGCTGTGGAGGAGGGGCTTAACAGTTTTCACTTAGTGTCACGCCTCCTATGGAGATGAGCTATACCCAAGGTCTTCTGTGTCCCCCAAGGAAAGAGCGAGAAAGAGATTTTACTGGTAAGTTATACAAAAATCTCGTTTTCTCAACTCTTCATGTTGTTATAAATTCAGTTTTGAGAACTCCAAAATTAAGCAAAGCATCTGTGATAATATCTTGTAGGCAGAGAAACTACCCAGTAATCTGGAAGAGCATGACATTGTGATTAATGGAATTTAACAAAAAATTAAACATGTACAGCCTTATTCTACATAATTTAAAAAAGTAATCTTTATTTCATAATGAAATAACCTTTGGATGGTAATATATTTTCCTCAAAAAGCATTTTATATTAAAAAAAATCCGATTTAAATCCCAAAAATCAGATTTTTTTTTCTTTTTTTTTTATCATTGATTTATTTTTATTTTTTTAATCAAAAATGGCTATAAATATGCTAAAGAACACTTTCTTATTTGTTTAAGGACTATGCTCAGAAAGTAAGACCAATGGTGAAGGATGGTATTTACTTTATACATGAAGCTCTTCATGGCACTCCAAAGAAAATTTTGGTGGAAGGTGCAAATGCAGCTCTCCTGGATATTGACTTTGGTAAGTAGTGTAGTTATCTAGGCTTCTCCAGTCTTCCCACCTTGGTGATGCTCAGGATGCTAGTTGGTACTGTGCAGTGATGCAAGCAGAGCCTATGGGTGCAGGCACACAGTGCAGCTCTGACATGCGTTCAGGATGCAGTTTTCAGTTTAGCAGCATCATTAACCCTTAGTCGTCTTATTTTTAATTTTTTTCCATTCAAGTGCGAGTGCATTTCCTTCACCGTTTTGTTCCCACGGCATCCCATTTGTGGCAAAACTGACCGATGCCCTTCATTGCCTGGGTCAGTACGATTACAGCAATACCCCACATGTATTGTTTTTGTCAAAATAGTGTAAAAATAAATGTGATCTTTGGAAAAAAATAATCACCATATTCTGACCCCAGTAACTTTAATTTAAAAAAAAAAAAATTCTCGTACAATCCATTGGGGGACACAGACCATGGGTATAGCTTAGAGGTATTACTAGGAGGGACACTATGCAAAAACGAAGCTCCTCCTCCTCGGGCTATACCCCCAGACACCTCCAGGAGGACTTCAGTCTTTGCTTAGTGTCTGTCCAAGGAGGTGACGCTTACTCTTCTCCTGTTTGTTATTATTTTTTTCTGTTTTCAGATGGGGACGCAGGTCAGCATTGCGCTTTCCTGGCCCCCGTGGAGTGTCTGCCACCGTCTTTCGACGTGTCCTGGCTACCTCCCATCCCCCCACAGAAGAAAAGTGGATCCAGGCTCAACATGTCAGCTCTGGCATCCCACCAGCTGCTGGGACGCCTGCTGCCTACCCTCCTCCAGAGCACTGTTCTCCTGGATTGGAGTCAGAAGTCTGAAGAGGCGCATCCCTGCTGGTCTGGACATCGAGGGAGCATGCTGAGCAGATAAGTATTGCCCAGTCCCTCCCCCTCCCTCTGTGTCTGTTTGTCTGTGGCTACCTGGGTGAGCTTGAAGAAGGATCCTGAACTGGAGTACTGGCATCTCTTCCCCCTTAAACTGTGGGCTTCAGCGCTTCTCTCGTCGGGCCTTGGCTGCTGCGCTCTCTCAGCGCCCGCCGGCAGGCCGCTCCTCCATGGCCTCGTTAACCCCTGCTGCACCACGTGCTTGTTTAAATCGCGCGCGCGCATATTTTTGCGCGCTTATTTTCGCGCATATTTTTGTGCGCGCGATTATTTTCGCGCATATTTTCGCGTGCGCTTTTTTCGCGCCATAGTGATGCGTTCGGGGGGGGGGGGGGGGGGGCGGAGCCTCGGCATGCCGCTCTGACTCTCCTTACACCGGAGACTCTGTTTGCTCACGGCCGTGCAGCTCCTCATCTCTCTACACCGGAGACTTCTGCTAGCGTTGCCTGGGTGGTAGGAGAACAGCTTGCTCTGCTCCTGATCTTTGCAGCAACTGGTAGGAGATCTTTTACTGTGGGGTTCCATCATGCCAAAGCCTGGGGCACTTAAATCTGCCAAGGCCTCCTCTCAGGCTCTTTTGGGGTCATGCAAGGTGTGCCTTCTGCCTTTTTCTGCCTCTGGCACCTGTGGCTCGTGCCCTGCTCCTGGACAGGATCAGCCTCCTTCTCTTGCTCAGCCCAGTCCTCCCTCTGCCCCTGCGGAACCGGCGGTACCCGCCTGGGCTTCCGCCATGTCTAGTGCGGCAGCGGATCTGGCTCTAGTTGCCAAGGCAGCCATGTCCTTCATGGAGTGTATGGCAGCTACTACTCCAGTGGCGTCCATCTCCTCTCAGTGATTCTCACAGGGGGCGTCTGACGTCTAAGAGGCAGCGTGAGCGGCAGCATTCCTCATCGGATGACTCCGCTTCTCCCCCACGCCTTGAGGCATGCCCGGTTGACTCTCCCTCTCGTGGGGAGCGCAAATCCGAAGGGGAATTGTCCGGATCGGACGAGGCCACGGAGCCGGAACCCCTGCCTAAGCTTTCCACCATGGTATCCGAATTGGTGGAGGCTGTCCGTGACACTTTTAATATCCACGGAGATTCCACTCCCTCCACTAGTCGGGAGTTCTCCCTCTTTCCGCCCAAAAGGCCCGAATCTGCGGTGTTCCCCGTTCATGAGGAATTCACAGCGGTCATATCAAAGGCTTGGGACCGACCCAATTAGAAATTTTCGGTCACCAAGCGCATGGATACGCTTTCCCCTTTCCCCTCTGACTCGGTGGAAAAGTGGACTTCTTCCCCTAAGGTAGATCCTCCGGTGGCCAGGTTGGCCAAGAACACGGCCCTTCCTGTCCTAGACGGTTCCTCCCTGCAGGATGCGGTGGACAGACGCCTGGATTCACTTTCCAAGTCCATCTTCTCTCTGGCGGGCACTTCCCTGCGACCGGCTTTTGCGTCGGCTTGGGTTGCCAGAGCCCTTACGGCGTGGTTGCGGCGCCACCACCAGGATCTGACGGAACAGGGCGCCCCTGCAGACACTTTGGAATTTATTCTCCAAATGTCTCAGGCTTCTAAATATCTCTGTGAGGCTTCAATGGATATCGGTTCCCTATTTGCCCGTATTTCGGCCCTCTCGGTCATTCAGCGTAGAGAGGTTTGGTTGAAGGTGTGGGATGCTGATGCTTCTTCCAAGCGTTCCCTCGCTAACCTTCCCTTTGAAGGATCTAGACTCTTTGGAGCCCAGTTGGACGAATTCATTTCTGCTGCAACGGGGGGCAAGAGTACTCATCTGCCTCAACCCAGATCCAAACGGCCCTTTCGATCTCGGGCTTCAGGGTTCCGGGGTCAGTCCTTTCGTCGCTTCTCCACAGCCAGGACGTCTTCGTCCTCGTCGGCTGGGGGATCCCAGGAATCCCGCAAGAAGCCTTTCTTCAAACCCCAGCCCTCTTGGCGACCACGGGCACAGTCAACCCGTCCCCCTGCTCCCAAGCAGCCCTCCGCATGAAGGGGTGCCCCCACCCCTCGTGGTGGGGGGCCGTTTGCTCTCCTTTCAGCAGGTCTGGAGGGCTCGCGTTCAGGACGACTGGGCTCTGGAGATTGTGACGTCCGGTTACAAATTGGAGTTCGCGTCCAGCCCGCCGGAACGCTTTTTCCCGTCTCGCGTTCCGGGGGATCCAGCCAGGGCCTCGGACCTCCTTTTGGCGGTCTCCTCTCTTCTGGACCGGGGTGTCATTTTTCCCGTTCCCCCGGAGGAACAGGGAACAGGTTTTTACTCAAACCTGTTCGTCGTTCCGAAGAAGGAGGGGTCGGTGCGCCCGATACTGGATCTGAAGCTTCTGAACAAGTTTCTAAGGGTGCGGAAGTTTCGCATGGAGTCCCTTCGCTCCGTTATTGCTTCTCTGCTTCCGGGGGAATTTCTCGCGTCTGTGGACATTCAAGACGCCTACTTACACGTCCCGATTGCGAAGTCTCACCATCGCTTTCTGCGTTTTGCCATCTGGGGTCGTCATTACCAGTTTGTCGCCCTGCCTTTTGGGTTGGCGACCGCCCCTAGCGTTTTCACCAAGGTTTTGGCGCCTCTCATGGCGCTTCTTCGCACCAGGGGCATCTCGTTGTTGCCCTACCTGGACGACATCTTGATAAAAGCCCCGTCTCTTCCACAGGCCGAGGACAGCGTCCGAATTACCGTTCAATCTCTAGAACGGTTCGGGTGGCTGATCAATCTACCAAAATCCTCTCTGCACCCTTCCCAGAGACTCTCCTTCCTGGGGATGATTTTGGACACCTCGAGTTCTCGGGTGTTTCTTCCGGATTCCAAGTCCTCTCAGATTCGGAGGGCGGTGTCGCTCCTTCTACAAGCTCCTCGTCCCACCATTCGGGAGTGCATGCGGGTTCTGGGCCTTATGGTCGCCTCCTTCGAGGCGATTCCGTATGCCCAGTTCCACACTCGACCGTTACAACAGTGGATTCTTGCCCTATGGGACAAGACCTCTCGTGGTCTGGACGCTCCCGTCCGCCTGTCCCGGCACGATCGGTTGTCTCTCCCCTGGTGGCAGGCCTCCCCGAATCTCTCATCAGGGAGGTCCTTCCTTCCGTTCTCCTGGACGATAGTCACCACCGATGCCAGCCTCATCGGTTGGGGAGGCGTTCTCCGGAACCTCACAGTTCAGGGGGTCTGGTCGACGGAGGAATCCCGTCTTCCGATAAACGTTTTGGAACTAAGGGCGATCTTCAACTCCCTCTCCCACTGGACTTCCCTCCTTGCGGCTCGGCCGGTGCGTGTTCAGTCAGACAATGCCACGGCTGTGGCCTACGTCAATCATCAGGGCGGAACGCGCAGTCGGGCAGTGATGCAGGAGGTGGCGAGGATCCTCCTATGGGTGGAGTCTCATGTTCCAGTGTTGTCGGCGGTGTACATTCCGGGCGTCGACAACTGGACGGCAGATTTTCTGAGCCGCACCAAGGTGGATCCGGGAGAGTGGTCCCTACATCCGGAGGTGTTCGAGGACATCTGCCGCCGATGGGGCCGTCCGGACGTGGATTTAATGGCGTCCCGGCTAAACAACAAGGTGCCGGTGTTCCTGGCCCGCGCTCGGGACCCAAGGGTGTGCGGAGTGGATGCGCTGGTGTCTCCTTGGCAGCAATTCGACCTCCTCTATGTCTTCCCTCCACTTCCTCTGTTGCCGAAGGTGCTGCGCAAGATCGAGGCGGAGGGGATACTAACCATTCTTATCGCTCCGGATTGGCCTCGCCGCACCTGGTTCTCCAACGTCGTCCGAATGTTAGCGGACGTTCCGTGGCCTCTTCCCGACAGAGAGGATCTTCTATCTCAGGGACCGCTCTTCCACCACAATTCACGTCAGTTGCGTTTAACGGCGTGGCTATTGAGACCTACATCCTGAGGAAGAGAGGCTTCTCTGATGCAGTGGTGAGAACCATGATCAGAGCTCGAAAGCCGGCTTCTTTGCGGATCTATTATCGCACCTGGAGGGCCTATCTAACCTTTTGTGAGAAGTCGGGTTTTCCGCCGCTTCGTTTCTCTGTTCCGGTGGTGCTGGCCTTTCTACAGTCCGGCGTTGAGGTGGGGCTGTCGCTCAGTTCTTTGAAGGGTCAGGTTTCGGCCTTGGCGGTCTTTTTTCAACGGTCTATTGCCTTTTTGGGGCCGGTGAGAACCTTCCTGCAGGGGGTGGCGCATTCGGTTCCTCCCTTACCCCCCTGGGATCTTAACCTGGTCCTGCGCGCCCTTCAGGATGCGCCTTTTGAGCCTCTGAGGGAGGTCTCCCTAGTCTTCCTCACCTGGAAGGTGGTTTTTCTGGTGGCCATTACCTCCATCAGGAGGGTTTCGGAGCTGGCCGCGCTTTCCTGTCGGGAGCCTTTTCTGGTCTTCCACCAGGATAAGGTGGTGCTACGGCCGGTTCCTTCTTTTTTGCCCAAGGTGGTTTCCCCGTTCCACCTTAACGAGGATCTTGTCCTGCCCTCTTTTTGTCCTTCTCCGGCGAACCCCAAGGAACGTGCTCTCCACTCCCTGGACGTCGTCAGGGCCCTGAAAATGTATCTGGGGGCCACCGCCTCCTTTCGTCGTTCGGACTCCCTCTTTGTGGTTCCCGAGGGGTCTCGTAAGGGTCTGGCGGCTTCCAAGGTTACTGTGGTGCGGTGGATCCGTTCCGCTATTGCTGCGGCCTATCGCGCTCGTGGTCAGGTTCCCCCGTCGCGGATTACCGCTCACTCCACAAGGGCTGTGGGAGCTTCCTGGGCCAGACGCAATCGCGCCTCCGCCTCCCAGTTGTGTAAGGCTGCCACTTGGTCGTCCTTGCATACGTTCACAAAGTTTTATCAGTTGCACTCGCTGGCTTCGGCTGATGCTGTCCTCAGGCGCAGGGTATTGCAGGCCGTGGTGCCCGTTTAACGGTTGGACGTTTTTTCTCCTGGCGGTGTTGGTTTTTCCCACCCCATGGACTGCTTTTGGACGTCCCATGGTCTGTGTCCCCCAATGGAATGTACGAGAAAGGGAGATTTTTGTGAAACTCACCTGTAAAATCTTTTTCTCGTCTTTTCCATTGGGGGACCCAGCTCCCGCCCTCTTTTTTTTGTTTAGTTGGTGTGTTGGTTTCCATTGTGGTTTTTTCAGTTCTCCTTCTCCTACTGCTTTTGCAACGACTGAAGTCCTCCTGGAGGTGTCTGGGGGTATAGCCCGAGGAGGAGGAGCTTCGTTTTTGCATAGTGTCCCTCCTAGTAATACCTCTAAGCTATACCCATGGTCTGTGTCCCCCAATGGAAAAGACAAGAAAAAGATTTTACAGGTGAGTTTCACAAAAATCTCCCTTTTATAGTGATCTACTGAGCTCTGTGGGGGCACATTTTTTTGCGGGACACTGTAGTTTTTATTGATACCATTTTAGAGTATGTGTGACTTTTTTTGATGAAATGTTATTACTTTTTTTTGGGGTAAGAGAAAGTTTGTTTAAACTTATGATTGGCGGGGGTCTGACACCCAGGACCCCCACAGATCAGCATCTTGAGAATGCAGCGGCGCTCAAAGTGAACAGAGTTTAGCCGCGCCCAGACCTGTTGATACTAGTCGTGACATCATTGGGCCTGTGGTAAACAGTGAGAAGACCACGGCACTACTGCCAGCGCCGCTGCCTTCTCTAAACAGCTGATCGGCGCGGGTCCCGGGTGTCTGACCCCCGCCGATCAGATGCTGATGATCTATCCAGAGGAAGTATCATCGGTTTAAACAAACTGCAGAACCCCTTTAAGTAGGAGAGAAGACAGCTGTTTAGCTCACTGTTGTGAAGTAACTTGTCCTGCTGTGTGATTAGGACAGCTTTTGTATTTGCTAATAGGATGGCAGCTATTTTATTTCTCCCAATGATTGCTCAATAATCAATAGAAAAGCCTTTATTGGCTATTACAGCAATCAAACGCTTCCTATAATTGCAGACCAGCTTTTTGCATGTCTCGACAGGTATTTTTTTTTGGCCATTCATCTTTCGCAATGAGCTCCAAATCTTTCAGGTTGAAGGGTCTTCTTGCTATCACCCTGATCTTTAGCTCCCTCCACAGATTCTCAATTGGATTAAAGTCTGGACTCTGGCTGGGCCACTCCAAAACATTAATGTTGTTGTCTGCTAACTATTTCTTCACCACTTTTGCTGTGTGTTTAGGGACATTGTCATGCTGAAATGTCCACTGGTGCCCAAGGCCAAGTTTCTCTGCAGACTGCCTGATGTTGTTGAGAATCCTCATGTATTGCTCTTTTCATGGTGCCGTTTACTGTGATTAGGCTCCCTGGTCCATTGGCTGAAAAACACCCCCAAAGCATTAGGTTCCCACCACCATGTTTGACAGTGGGGATGGTGTTTTTTGGGTTGAAGGCTTCTTTTTTATGCCAAATGAAGGAAACCTCGTTGTGACCAAACAATTCAAATTTTCAATGTTTTATCTGACCATAACGCACAGAATACCAAAGTCTTTTTTGTCCAGATGAGCTTTTGCAAAGGCCAAGCAAGCTTTTGTGTGCCTTATCTGGAGAAGTGGCGTCCTCCTTGGTCTGCATTGTGCAGTGTCCGTTGGATTGTCTGCCTTGATACATTGCCACCAGCAGAGCCCAGATTTTCCACAGTGCGGAACATCTTGTACTTTTTGCTCAAATGTAAATAAAAGCTGAGAAATGTTTTTTTCCTACAATAATGCCTCTTGTACATGGTCTTATCTTTTGGGAGACACCTATGTCATTTCCCGTCAAAAAAATTACTTGCTGTTTGAATAAAAGTAACTTTAAAGGGATACTGATAGGCCCAAAAAGCATATTTAGGGGTATATATGACAGTATAGGTCTTATAAAGGGTATTAGAATCATCTAAGTATCCCCCCTGTCCGCCTCGTAAATACAGTAAAAAGAAGTTTTATAACCTGCTTCCCTGGCATTCAATCTGCCCAAGGGGCGGTGCTTCATATCAATTTGCGCCCAGCCAGCCTCGCCACAACTGCCGTTTGAAGCGCCGCCCAGCTCATCAATATTCACTGAGCTGGGCGGCTACTCTGAAGCGCTGTACTAGTGTCCCCGGCCATCTTCAGCGCATGCGCCCGGCACCCTCACTGGCCGGGATCGCATCGCGCGTCTGCTTTATGCGCATGCGCCGGTTAATTGAAAAATGGCGAGGTTTTTTTTTTCTTTTTTTCTGTTACAGCGTTCAACGCTTTGTAGATTTATTTTTTTCTTCATATTTTATTAGTGTAATATTTTTTTTGGGCCAGCGCTACAGCATAGGAGAAAGACGCCGGCAGGTTCCCCTGGGTGGAGCCTAACTAGGAACATACCGGAGGCTATAACCGGAGAACGGAGTGGCGCCCGGGGATAACAGTAAGTGCAGGGGGATCCCTGGGCGCCGCTCTACACGTCTGTATAGTCAGTTTAGATACTTTTTTCTGGTGACAGGTCCTCTTTAATAAACTTACCGTATTTTTCGCCGTATAAGACGCACCGGCGTATAAGACGCACCTAGGTTTTTGGGGAGGAAAATAAGAAAAAAAATATTTTGAACTAATTGTGGTCTGTGGGTGATGCACGGTTATGGGGATCTGTGGATGACGCACTGTTATGGGGGATCTGTGGATGACACTTATAGGGGATCCTCTCTGGATGGCGCTGTTATGAGGATCTGTGTATGACAGTTATGGGGGGGATCTGTGGATGACACATATATAGCATCTTATGCTATGTGTCATCCACAGATCCCCTCCATAAGTGTGGGGGTCGCATTTGCTTTTATAATGGGGGTGGGGGTCGCATCTGCATTTATAATGACAGCGGGGCCCGTGCAGTGACTGTATTCTACTACACGGGCCCCGCTTACTGTACAATCATATCCCTAATACCGTAGTTAATTGTTGTGTGCACTGCATGTAAAAGCATAATGAGCGATGATGAGCGCTATTACTTACAATTAGAAGCGCTTGCCGTTCGGAGCAGGGAGGAGGGAGGAGGCAGGAGGCAGGCCGGGAGGACGGGCGCTGGCAGTGTGAGTCATCCGTCATGCGCCCACGCCGCCTGCTTCATTCATGAAGCAGGCGGCGCAGGCGCGTGACGTATGACTCACACTGCCAGCGCCCGTCCTCCCGGCCTGCCTCCTGCCTCCTCCCTCCTCCCTGCTCCGAACGGCAAGCGCTTCTAATTGTAAGTAATAGCGCTCATCATCGCTCATTATGCTTTTACATGCAGTGCACACAACAATTAACTACGGTATTAGGGATATGATTGTACAGTAAGCGGGGCCCGTGTAGTAGAATACAGTCACTGCACGGGCCCCGCTGTCATTATAAATGCAGATGCCGCCCCCAGCCCCTCCTCCCTCACAGCTGATATACCCGCCGCACGGCATCGCGGCGGGTGTATCATTGAAAACTAAGCAAAATCGGCTACATTCGCCGTATAAGACGCACTGCTATTTCCCCCCCACTTTTGGGGGGGAAAAAGTGCGTCTTATACGGCGAAAAATACGGTAGGTGTATTCCACCTCTTGAGGTGGAATCTGCTTATGCAACCAAAAGCTCTTTTAGAGGACTCATGGCTGCCCATTCCCTAACCATGAGGGGATGGGGGAGGGGCCTCTCTCGACCACGCGAGAGGCGATGTGGACTTGGCAGCATTATATATTACGCAAATCTCTCTTCCCCTCCTAGTTGCGCTTACCTACATTATTCCGAATCTCAATTGAAGCATGGAAACGCGCAGGTCTATTACGCCTAGATCAGCTATTTGAGAACTCGATATCAAAACTTTGAAGCACTACATCACTCTCGTCAAATACCAAACTCCTGCTTTTACCAGTACCTACAAATTAGACATATGCTAAGAAATCTTCAAATACCTCTGGTTCAATCTCCCAGGCACACCCTTATAAGTAGATCCCTTAGTAGTCAAAGGGGACCCGGAAAAAAACCTCTACTGCATATAAAGTCTTAGGTCCTGCCCTAGAAACTGAATCTGGTTTTATGGTCAAATGGGAGGAGGAATTGGGCTATCATTAGTCGATTGAAGAATGGAGAGGTGCCTTTCATTGGGTGGTGTCCGACTCTAATTGTATTAATCACTGCAAACAAAATCGGAAAATCCAACTTGGATGGTACCTTACGCCAGCGCATATAGCTCATATTGATGCCACTTATAACCCTGGTTGCTGGCGGACATGTGGAGAGAGGGGCATATGTGGTGGCATTTCCCCATTATATCTCCTTTTTGGAAAGAAGTTTTCAGACTTCTATAGAGAATCGTTGGGTTTCCTCTCTCCTCTTCTCAATCACTGGCTATGCTTTCCATCGGAATAGACCTCCTGAATAATCATCTCTGGGTAGTGGCAGGAATATTAATGGCGGCACAACAGCCTATTACTACTTCATGGAAACTACCTTTCACCATATCAAATATCTCGAAACTAATAGCCCTAGTCAACAGATATATGCAACATGAAAGTATATACGCTGGTTTACATCAGGAGCGCACGTTTTGAAGAGATGGGAATTATGGAGTGTGTCACCTTTCGCATCCAATATATACCGCCGCTGGCACTGTAATAATGACTGGCTTTTCTCTTACACATAAATAGAGGAGACTTTGGTGAGTGGTTTTGTCAACACATGACTATTGATTTAATCTTTTATTTTTTTTATACTATAGGGCATATAGTTAATTTTGGCTTTCATGTACGGATCACTGTTTCTGTGTTTCTATTTTCTGTTAATTACTATTGTTTATTACATATGGAAAAAAGGTACAAATGTTTGAGATGTCTGACACTTGTATCTATGCTTTTGTATTAATGACATCATAAGGGTTTATTCCTATGAGTATTTGTACTAGAAAAACCTAATAAAAATCTGAAAGAGATAAATAAATAACATGGCTATCAAATCGCACCTGCTGGCAAGTGCCAGACTAAGCAAGTTGACAACAGAACCAGATTCAGGTGCAAACCTGTTGCAAAGAAACAACTTCAGACAAAGGTCAAACAAACTTAATGAGGAACGGATAAGAGATTTCTGTTGTTGGTAACAGGAATATCTCGACACAGTACTCATCATGGTCGTCAGCGGGGTACATAACGGTCTGATGCTCTCATCATTAATGCTAGGTGCATCAGGTACTATTTCAGCTGGCCATTGGCCACAAGTGTCCTCCTATACGCAGTTTTATCACTGTCCTTACAGTTGCATACTGCGGTGAGTCGTGAGTGTGGCAGTATTTTGTGATGTACTGTGATATTTGGTTCTGCTGGGGCGGTATTTTGTGATGCACTATGGTATTGCAGGCTCAGCCAACTTCTGTTGTTCCTACCTACTTCTGTTGCCCCATCTTCTGTATATTTGGACCCGCCTACAACATTGGGACCTTTTTTTTTTTTTTTTTTTTTTTTCCTTCTCTCT
Organism: Bufo gargarizans; assembly: GCF_014858855.1. NCBI lineage: Eukaryota > Metazoa > Chordata > Amphibia > Anura > Bufonidae > Bufo > Bufo gargarizans. The sequence goes on from NC_058083.1 coordinate 424,784,244, forward strand.
TTTCTTTCCTCCCTTGCCCACTTTGTTTCCAGTCTGCCTCTGATGAGGTCTGAGACTATAGGTACAGATGAATCTGTCTTCTGACTAGATTCAAAGAACAGAAGATGTCAGGATTTTTTATTATTTTTTTCCAAACAATTTTTATTCAGTTTCCAGAATAACACATCAAGAAGCATATGGATAATTTTGACAAGTACAGTTGTCATGAATACAAAAATACACAAGATATCCACAAGAATAAAAAAATGCACAAGATATCCATTTAGCATATTCAAGTTGCGTTAAATCCCTCGACCCCCCCACCCTTAAACCCCTTGTTCAATCTGGTTACAGCTAGCCCTCCATATTCTGGTTTATTTAATGACCTCTTTTCAACACTTCAGATCCCTATTCAACCTTTAAATTCCCTAGTGTTCCTTTTAAGTCCCTAATCAAGTACCATTCTGTAAATTTGAAATTATTCATAAGCATGTGAACTTCCTCTGCCGACAGATACTTGGAAATATAAATATTCCACTTTTCTAAAAAAAAAAAAAAGATGAGGATTTATGGTTTTTATGCCCTTCTGCCTCAAGTTGATCCATCAAAAGAAAGTGTCTCATTTGATTTTGAAATTCTGCTTCGGACGGTATTTGGGGAGACAACCAGTTGCGCAACAAGCACCTTAGAGCCACTAGCAACGCTCCATCCACTAGCCCAGGGATCTTAAGATTTTCTGGGAAAACATGGAATAGAAGTACTCCCGGATCACAGGGCAGAACCAACTTCCAAGTGTCTTTAACCCACGACAAGACCCATTTCCAGAATAATTGGACCTTTGGACATAGCCAAATACTATGATCAAGGATAGCCTTTGGAGCGTCACATTTAGGACATGCGGTCAGTCTGTCTTATCACTTGAGCCCGGGATGTTAAAGGCGTATATAGCTCTGTGGATTAATTTTAACTGCGTCTCCCTCCATCCCTCACACGCAACCGCCTTCCTAATTCGTTTCAGTCCATTCATAATTTTCATTTCGGTCTTCCTCTTAACCTAATAACGCCTTCCAACCCCTACATAATTGACCAAACGTTTTATCGTTCTCTCGATCTCTCAAATACTTATATATTTCTGACAGAGTCACCTACTTCCAGACTGTCCAAGCAGGATATCAAATCTATTTGCGGTATATTCACGGCTAACGTCTCTCAATCTGCTTTTGCTAAAGCGAATGAGCTGATAATACTGAAGTTCATGACCCTTTGGAATCCCAAATTTCTCCTGAAATTCCTGAAAAGTCAGATACCTTGCCTCCTTGTCGTGAAGAGTATGTCTAAACATCCTCACACCCTTATCTTTCCAGATATTAAATAATTTATTTTGGCTACCCGTTACGAAATCAGGATGATTCCAGAGTGGCATAAACTTAGACGCTAGAAAGGACAGGTTATGCAACTTCCTCACCTCCTTCCAAGTAATTATTGTGTCCCTCACTGTCACTGCCGATTTAATGCTTACTGGTAGGGAAGCCAATTTAGTGTGCAAGAGTGCCCCTAAATCCCAACCCTGGACTAATTCCCCTTCGAGTTTAGTGTTAGAGTAATGGGAGGTCTGTGCCAACCAATCCCTGCAATGTCTAAATAGACTTGCTAAGTTATATCTACGTATATCTGGAAAACTCACTCCACCTTTATCTACAGGCGAGAATAATGTTTTTAAGGCCACTCTTGCCCTTTTTTTTGACCACACAAAACGAGAGAAGGCGTCAGGATTTTTTAAATCCTGTATCTCAAACGGCTGACCATTTGAGAAATTGCCAATAAGAGTAAAATACAATCATTAAAAACGACCTCAAAGGTGTACATAGCCTTTGAGAAATGTTTATATTCTGCATAACCTAACATATATTTAATCTTGGGACACTGTGAGAAAGGAAATACATTAATAGAAGGGGTTTCCACCACATGATGTTCAGTTTTAGTATGTTTTTTTTTTTTTTAATGTTTTTTTACACTTTTGTTTTACAGGCACCTATCCGTTTGTGACCTCTTCAAATTGCACAGTTGGAGGAGTTTGTACAGGCCTTGGCATTCCACCTCAAAGCATTGGGGATGTTTATGGAGTGGTCAAAGCATACACTACTCGAGTTGGTATTGGTGCCTTTCCAACTGAGCAAAATAATGTAAGTTGTCAATTGTTCACTATATTTGCATAAACCATTTACAATTTAAACTTGTCAGATTGCTTACATTTGACAGTGAGTTGAAATTTGTAATTCAAGTTTTATATACACATATTTGATGTTTCTGATTAGGATATTGGAGATATTCTACAAACTCGAGGACATGAGTTTGGAGTTACTACTGGAAGGAAGAGAAGATGTGGATGGTTGGATCTGGTTTTGCTCAGATTTGCCCATATGATCAATGGATTTACAGCGTAAGTTTGTTGGGCAATATACTTTCAGTACTTGTATATTGTTTGAAAAAGTGGTTTGATTGTTGAAATAATAACCTTTTGTTCTTTATAGGTTGGCACTTACAAAACTTGATATTTTGGATGTCTTTTCAGAAATTAAAGTAGGTGTTTCCTACAAATTAGAAGGTGTAACGATACCTCACTTTCCAGGTAAGTTTTGCAAATGAAATGATTATGGGTTGATGTGGAAGAAATAATATATTTGTGGATCTTAAGCTCTCATGTGTAAAATAGATCAAAACTAGTAACCTCGTTTATCTTTATAAAGTCCACTGGATGTTTCTCCTATTAAGACTAGAGCTCCACAGTGACACCGGGTCACCTGAAAAATATTGATTTTTGTCTTGTGGAATAGGAGATTATTAGATATGCGGCTGTTTAGTTACTTTTTAGACCTTTTTTTGGCCTTTCTTAAACTGGTGCTACTGGTGAGAAGTACGTGCTCGTAGAAGAAGCGTGCATCCGCACTGCACTATAGGTGAGCCTGCTGCTTGTACAGAATCTCCAGCTTGCAAAGTTTGAACATTGTGGATCAAGTAGTGCAGTGGCAGACTGTTCTGTTGCTGCAAGTCCACAAGAGAATTTCTTGCCATATAAGAATGGCTGAAATGGGAGGACAGTCTCTCATGGACTTTTTTTTTTTTTTTCTTCATCATATGCACCTTGCAGGAATCATGTGGGGGTTTGCTCCATATTTTGCTGCCATTGTTATTGACCTTTTTGCCCATTTGGAGTTGGTGGAGAGACAGCAAGCAACACGTTTGCTTATTGATGCACTTTAGCAACTGATCGGCTGTGAGGGTGCTCTCGCCCAGGCTGTTTAATGCTAACATGGCATTGCTTCACTTTACATATATTATAGGAGGAAGGGGGAGTGGAAGCAATGCTCTTCTGTGTTTGTTAGTAACTGGAGAATGTTGGTTGAGGAAGACGTAGAGGGAGGCGTATGGGGTGAGAACCGGACTGACACAACCTTAGATGGGTCATCTGGACCTGACATTGTTGCTATGGTGCTGTGTAGCCATAACATCTACTCCAGGTGCCCATAGTGGCATGTTCTACACCACTTGAGTGCAAGGCAGGCATGACTTTTTGAGAATTAATGAAAGCTAGGTATCTTCCAGCAAATCTAAGCATACTCCAACAGATCTCTAAAGGCAGCAAAATCGGCTAAGTGGTATGGCAGTGACTGCATCACTAGCTACTTAGCCAAGTGGGAGTTTGGCTTGCCCCCTTTTCTGTCACCCTACACCAGGGATGTCAAACTCGTGGCCCTCCAGCTGTTGCAAAACTACAACTCCCATCATGCCTGGGCATACTACAGCTATCAGGGAATGATGGGAGTTGTAGTTTTGCAACATCTGGAGGGCCATGAGTTTGACATCCATGCCCTACACCCTTCCCCTAGTGGCTGGTCAGTTCTTTTTTCCCACAGGATCTGGTGATGCCAACTTGTGCTGCAATAGAGCCATGGTGCCTACGTTTCTGTTTGAACGCCCACAGCTATTTTTCATCCAGCAGATCCTGTACATGGCAATGCTTTTCTTTGATGGGATTGTAGAGAAAAGCTGTCAGATGGGAAATTTTTGCACCTTTTGTACCTGTACCAGCAGCATCACCAGTTCCTGAGCTGACCACAATAGAAGCAGATCTGGCCCTGACAGTTTTTATGGGAGTTTTTGCACGCCACCTATGCTCTTTATTGCAGTTGTGGCCAACAATCTACTTTGATGTCACATCTACTGTCGCAATAGCCCATTTAACGTTCAAACAGCAGGGGGCCCCTTTCGGAAAGGGACCCCTCAGCAATTGCCCTGTTTGTTTCACGCACCACATTAGTATATTCCTGCTTAACATCTCCTTCTGTGCAACCCTTTACAGCAAATCAAGAAGTTTTAAATAGAGTTGAGGTTGAATATGAAACACTCCCTGGATGGAAAAGTGACACTTCTAATGCCAGAACATTTGAAGACCTGCCTGAGAATGCAAAGAAATATGTTAATTTCATAGAAGAATCACTTGGCATTCCAAGTAAGTTAACTGTTTTTCTCTACTAAAGTGACTTAACTTTAGTTTCTTATTTGGGTCATCATGAGTTGTAATAAGAAGCTATTGGTCAGGCTCACCCACATATGCAGACAAGGGTTATGAGGTTGAGTGCCCCAAAAATGGGCCATAATGTCCTATACCCCTAGAACAGTATCATGCATAGATTGCTAAATGATAATTTTGTGCTTTACTCATGTCAAACTTCTCTCAAATAACATATTTATTAAAGCTTTACAAAAATTGTCACACAAGCAGACTAAGGGCTCATTCACACGACTGTATGAATGAGTCCACATCCGTTACGCAAACGTGTTCGGACCCATTAATTTCAATGTGGCCGCAAAAGATAAGGACTGCAAAACACTACGGTCGTGTAAATGTAGCCTAATGCTGATTAAAAGGAGTTCATCATTCATGCATATTTGTTAATAAGAGATGTATATAAAATAAATGATGAGCAGCAATATTAAATACTATAGCTCATGCTTCTAAAATAAGGATAAAACACTAAGAGATTGATAAATGTTTAAATCTCCCCCCTTTGTGTCCGGTGGCTATATACACAGAGCTGTGCATGGCCCTTGTGTTATGCACTGGTGTCTTAACTCCTTAGTGACCAAGCCTGTTTGGACCTTCATGACCAAGCGTTTTTCTTCCTTTTTTCATGGTCTCGTTCCAAGAGCTATAACTTTTTTTTATTTTTTCGTCTATATAGCTTTATGAGGGCTTGTTTTTTACGGGACAAGTTGTAATTTTTAATGGCACCGTTTTGGGGTACGCATAACTTTCTAATTAACTTTTATTAACTCTTTCTGGGAGGGAGATGGGGAAAAATAGCAATACTGCCAGAGTTTTTACATTATAAATTTTACGGCATTAATTTTTCGGTACAAATAACATAATATCTTTATTCTCTGGGTCAGTACGATTACAGTGATACTAAATACTTAGAATTTTTTTAAGTTTTACTACTTTTTTTTTCCCAATAAAACCCCTTTTATCAACCCAAAAAATTATTTTGCATTGCCACTTCAGAAGACCCATAACTTTTTTTTTTTTTTGTAAGGGTTGTGTAAGGGCTTGATTTTTGAGGGACAACTTGTATTTTTCATTGGTATCATTTTTGGAGTAAATGGCGCTTTTTGATCATCGCTTGTTAATAAGTTTTTTTTTTCCGGTGGAAACTAAGAATAAATTAGAAATTCAGTCTTTTTTCTTTATTTTTTTTTTTTTTTACGGCGTTCACCATAGGGGATAATTTGTTTTATTTATGTAGTCCGGGTTGTTACGGATGCGGCAATACCAAACATATGGGGGGAGCGTATTTTCAATGGGGGGAAAAAGCAGATTTTTTTTATTTTATGGAAGTTTTTTTTATTTAATAAAAGTGTATTTTTTTTTCTATTCTTTTTTTATTACTTAAAAGCCCCACAAGGGGACTATAATAAACAGTATTTTGATTGCTTTTAAAATGTAATGCATTATCTCTATAATGCATTACATTTCAATAACAATGCTATTCAAAGATTGACCAGCAGGCTGCACCAGAGAGGCACAGCCTGCTGGATAGAACTGCAGACAGGCTCGGGGCCCTGATCGGAGGCGAGGTAAGCTTCCCAACACGTCAGCACCCCACGATCGCATTTTAGGGGTGCTGATGGGAGACAGAGGGAGTCCGCTCCCTCTGTCACCTCTTTACATGCAGTGGGCGCCATTGCGCCCGGCATGTAAAGAGTTAAACAGCCCGGATCGGCACTTCTGCTGGTCCGAGCTGTTAGAGCAGGGCCCGCGCTCCCCGCTGCACGGGGGAGCCGTGCAGCGCTTAGACTGGGCCGCTGTAAAAACGCCGCGGCCCAGCCTAAGGCCACTTAGTGACCGCTGTAAAAACACATATGGGTGGTCACTAAGGGGTTAATATTGTAGTTCAAAAGGTTAAAGAGGACCTTTCACCTCTCCTGACATGCCTGTTTTAATAGCTCCATGAATTCCCCATGTAATAACAATTCTGGAACATCTATTCTTATGGCTCTATGTTATGCCATTCCTTTATTTCTACTAAAAAAATTAAGAATGAATTGCTATTAGCCTTCAGTAGGGGTACAGAGGGGTGGTAACAAGTTGGGGGTGTTAACTGCACAGTCTGAAAATGACAGCACTGATTGGATAGTGTGAGTTTGTGCAGGCACAAGCCCCCAACTTGTTACCACCCCTCTGTACCCTTACTGAAGGCTAATAGCAATTCATTCATTACTTCTAGCAGAAATTATAAAGGAATGGCACAACATGGAGTCATAATAGATGCTCCAGAATTATTGTTACATGGTGAATACATGTAGCTATTAAACATTCATGTCAGGAGTGGTGAAAGGTCCTCTTTAACATAAAAAATTGCCAATTGTGCACTTATTATACTATAGCAGTTAATTAGCTTAGCTCCACAACCACCATACAATTATAATGGTCTCCAACCAAATTTCAGTGTTATGGCAAGGCTTCCATTTGACCTTATTCAGCAGTCTAATGCATGCCCACACACAGCAAGAGTTTGCAGAATTCTTTGGCTTGCTTGGTTGCTGGATTCATCACCAATCGAGCATTTATGGGACCAGCTGGGGTGCCAGCTTCAGCAACCTAAGGCCTCTTTCACACGAGCGTGATGGATTAGGTCCGAATGCGTTCAGGGTGCGTTCAGTGAAACTTGCACTGTTTTGAAAGCAAGTTCAGTCAGCTTTGTCTGCGATTGCATGCAGTTCCGGTTTTTTTTTCCGCGTGGAACAGTGCGTTTTGATGCATTTTTCACGCGCGTGATAAAAAACGGAAGGTTTACCAAGAACATCTCTTAGCAACCATCAGTGAAAAACACATAGCACCCACACTTGGTTGCGGATGCAATGTATTTTTCCCCATTCACTTCACTGCGTGAAAAACACAGAATATAGAACATGCTGTGATTTTCACGCAACGCAGAACTGATGCGTGAAAAACAACGCTCATGTACACAGCCCTATTGAAATGAATAGGTCAGGATTCAGTGCGGGTGCTATGCGTTCACGTCACGCATTGCACCCGCGCGGAAAACTTGCTCGTGTGAAAGGGGCCTAAGAGTGTGTAGCATATGGTATCCAGGCTATTAGCAGCCCAGCAGGGTACTTACAGCCTCCTATTAATTATACAGTTTTCCCCCAATAAACGTATCCTTTCACTCTAATATTGTAATCACTTACGGATTTTGTCATTATATTCGCACGTAAAGTTTTATTTGATTCCAACAACTCCTTCTTGGCACGTTATTTTTCTGTCAATAAGTATTGGAGACCATTAGAAGTGTGTGGTGACAGAAGGTTTTAAGACAGTTAACTGCTATATCAAACAAGTCACTGCTCCGTTTTATTTTGCCATTTCCACCTTTTTTAAACTGCAATATTAACACACCATTCCATAACAAGGGTCCTGTGATGTGTGACTAGGGACCTGGGCCCCAATTAATCAATGTCTTAGTGTTGTCCTTATTTTCCAAGCATGAATGATATTATTAGTGTTGCATGTCATTTACTTTTATATAGGTTTTTTTTTGTTTTTTGTTTTTTTATAAAAATGCATGAATACATTTTAACAGGCATAAAAACCTTCCTGGAAACCTGGTGTACCTACAGTATGTGCCAAATGGTGCAGATCAGTCAATTAGTTTGGCAGGATAGGTGATTAATATCGCTTTGGCACAGTTTGAAGCAGTAATTGCGGGAGTCGAACCCCTGCCAATCTCATATTGTGGACCTTACCTGAGTATAGATCAGTATTCTAGTACTGCACAACCTTTTAACCTCCTCAGGACACATGAAAAAAATAAAGTCACGCACCCCAAAATAGTGCCAATAAAAGTCATCTCATCCTGCAAAAATCATACCCTACCCAAGGTAATTGCCCAAAAACTGAAAATTATTATTGCTCTCAGACTATGGAAACACTAAAACATGTTTGTTTCAAAAAAGAAATAATTGTGTAAGACTTACATAAATAAAAAAAAATTAGTATACATATTAGATATCGCCACGTCCGTGACAAACTGGTCTAGAAAAATACCACATGATCTAACCTGTTAGATGAATGTTGTAAATAGCTTCCTTGGCACTGTTTTTATTTTTTGCTATTTCTTGTTACCTTGCCTCACAAAGTGTAATATAGAGCAACCAAAAATCATATGTACCCTAACCTAGTACCAACAAAACTTCCACCCTATCCCGTAGTTTCTAAAATGGGGTAACTTTTGGGGAGTTTCTACTCTAGGGGTGCATCAGGGGGGCTTAAAATGGGACATGGTGTAAAAAAAAAAAGTCCAGCAAAATCTGCCTTCCAAAAACCGTATGTCATTTCTTTCCTTCTGTGCCCTACCGTGTGCCCGTACAGCAGTTTACGACCACATATGAGGTGTTTCTGTAAACTACAGAATCTGGGCAATAAATATTGAGTTTTGTTTGGCTGTTAACCCTTGCTTTGTTACTGGGAAAATGGATTAAAATGGAAAATTTGCCAAAAAAGTGAAATTTTGAAATGATATCTCCATTTTCCATTAATTCTTGTGGAACACCTAAAGGGTTAACTACGTTTGTAAAATCAGTTTTGAATACCTTGAGGGGTGTAGTTTCTGAATAGGGTCATTTTGGGGTGGTTTCTATTATGTAAGCCTCGCAAAGTGACTTCAGACCTGAACTGGTCCCTAAAAATATATATTAAAAAAAAAAAAAAAAAAAACTTTTTGGGACTTTATTTTGCCAATGTCACAAAGTACAATATGTGACGAAAAAACACTCTCAGAATGGCCTGGTCCTTAAGGTGAAATAAGGCTGTGTCCTAAAGGGGTTAAAGGTATATCAATGTGATAGCTTTTGAATGGAGCTACAGGGCGCATGTTAACTGTAGTTCAATTAAATCTGCTAAGCGCAGCTGGAGGAGACAAGGGTCCACAGTTATAGTGATTAATGGGGGTCAGTGTGGTTGGACCTCCCACCGATCCAGCTTGGTGGATAGATAATTACTACTTCAGCTCTTGCCCGCCACTGCCCCGCTCACCTGAGGAAGCAAAGTTGCTGCGTCCCTTGCCTTACACTGCTTAACCGGTGGTACGGACCTACACTCTGTACTCGCCGAATTTCCATGTGCCTGCTGTTGTCCCACATCTCTGGTGCAGGCCAAAATCTGAACTCTCTCATTTTAAGTCTGTCCCATAGGCTGCAAGCACTCTCACCTCACTGTATGCTTTAGGGTACTTTCACACGTACGCACTCCGGTGCAGTACGGCAGTACACGGTGAAATGCCTTACACGGTCCTGCATGTCCGACTTTTTAGTCCGGTGGCCTCTGACCGCGAACTGCTGCACTGCGCCGGAGCACTGACACGGCCCCATTATAGTCAATGGGGACGGAGCGGCGAAACAGCGGAAGGACGGATCCGACGGGGTGAACAGCCTGTCAGATCCGTCCTGCTGCAAGTGTGAAAGTAGGGCCAGCAATCATATCAAAATAATTTACCAGCCTGTGGCTGACTGTCTCTAGATGTAGAACTCGCCTTCCCTAGTGAAAAAGGGTACTTGAGCTTTAAGTCCCTAGCTTGCTAGTTTACCCAGTAATGGTGCACTATTTAGTCTGTCTACCCATGTAACAAACCTCTGCCTATTTTACTGTTCCTGATACTGTCCTGACTTAAAGGGCTTCTGTCAGCCCACTAAACCCTTTTTTTTTTTTTTTTTTTTTTTTTTTTCGTTAATATTAATCCCTACACTGCAAGCTCCCTGTACATATGCTAAATATTAATTTTCGTTCAGTAGATATTGTTAAAAATCAAGTTTTCTCGCCCAGTTTCCTTGGGGGACACAGAAGACCTTGGGTATAGCTCATCTCCCTAGGAGGCGTGACACTAAGAAAAAACTGTTAAGCCCCTCCTCCACAGCTATACCCTCAGCCTGGAGAGAAAGGCTGCCAGTTTTAGCTTAGTGTCCAAGGAGGCAAGACACTCCCTGCTACTGCAGGGCTGTTTTCTCCTTGTTTAAATTTTGATTTTTACTTTTTTTCTTTTCTTTTGTTCCAGACAATCAGGGACAACAGAGTCGCACTAGACCTCTCTGTTTCCCCTGGGGTCGAGCTGCGCCAGTGCCGGTCATCCGCACTGCTGCCTCCCCCACAGAAGGCAAGGTGGACCAGGGCAGCCCAGCTCCCCTGCATCCCGCCAGCGCAAGGGTCGCCCGCACGCCAAGCCCCTCTTCCAGCGTCCTGCCACTACGGTGCCAGTAGCTGAAGGGGCGACCCTGCTGGAACGGACCGAGGGTGAAGACGACTATGGTGAGAGATTGGCTTCTCCAGCCCTACGACCCCCTCCCCCCACCCCGGTCTCCTGCGTGACTGACCCCCATACTTTAGCCTATCCAAGCAGAGTGGCTATTGGGTGGCTGGACCTAGGCTGGTCCCTGGGGTGTCGCAAGGCGGACAGCACTCACCCATTCCCTTTCTCCCCTCCATAGATCATAAGGGACGCGGCAGCCTCACTACAGGATGGAGGTCCGCGCAAAGAGGGGGCGCTTGCCGGTGCGTGCTCAGGGCAGCCGCAAAACTTTAGTCCACGGGCTGCGGCCTGGCCTTTTCGCGGCCCGCTGGGCCGCACCATCCGGTGCTCCTTCCCGGGCCCCTGACTCTTCCTGGCCGCGGGGTGGCTCCCGCGGCTGGCGTTACATGTGCGAGCTATGCTCCAACTAGGCCCGGCCGACCTTCGGTCCGGTCGGCCGGACGCCGCAAATTTTGGCCCAGGCGTCGCGGCCTGCTGGGCCGCACCTCACGCTCCTCTCGGGTCCCTGATTCTTCCGACGCGGGGTGGGCTCCCGCGGCCGGCGTTGGCTAGAGCTGTGCTCCAACAGGCCCCGGCCGGCCGTCTGTGCATTCCGGCCGACCGGGCGCTGCATAGTTTGTCAGGCTTCGCGGCCTGCCGACCGCAATTCCGGCACTCGGGGTGGGCTCCCGCGGCCGGTATGTGGGCACCCGCGGCCGGCTTAGGCCGGCCGGTACTTTAAATGCTTGTGGCCCCGGTCTCCGGTAAAATTTAGGCCCCGGCTTCACGGTCTGCTAGGCCGCAAATTCAGGCCTCTGGGGGGGGGGGGGGGGCGGGAACTCTCCAAGCGCGAATTCTTCCCGCCTGGAGGTTCCCCCGCCCCCAAGAGTTCGCAGCGCCGCCCCCCCCCCACACAGGCCAGATGCCTGTTAACCCTTTGGGTACTGGCCGGCTCCTGATGGGCCCGTACGGCCTGTGCCCCTGTATGGTTGCCCCCCTTTCTGCCTCAGGGAGGCTGTAATATTAATAAATAATAATAATAATGTAATAATCTAAAAATAAAAATAATTTTTTTTTATAATTTTGTTTTAAATAACTGGTCTTGTGGGGCTGCGCAGGACGCGGCAGCCTCATCATTCGGTATGCTGTCTGTAGGCATGCCCCCCTCTCTTAGGCGGTATGTCGCGCTCCCCGGCTGCGGCGCTGGCCAGGGCATGTTCCCCCTCCCAGGCGTTTTCTTGCCCTCTCCCGGGATACGGCGCTGGCCAAGTGCATGCATAAAAGTTTTCTGGCCAGTATGCGTCACCCAGTTCTGGTGGCTGCAGGTGCATGGCCCTCCTTCCTAGGCGGAATACTGCACTCTCTTTGGCTGCGGCCTGGCCTTGTGCATGACCCCCCTTTTTTCTAGGCGGACTGCTGCACTCTCACCGGATGCGGTGCTGGCCATGTGCACGACCCCCTTCCACAGGCGGGACGTTGCACTCACTGGATTCGCTGCCGGCCATGTGCATGAACCCCTTCATAGGCGGAATACTGCACTCTCACCGGTTACGGTGCTGGCCATGTGCATGAACCCCTTCCATAGGAGGTATACTGCACTCTCCCCGGATACGGTGCCGGCCATGTGCACGTTCCCCTTCCAATAGGCGGAACACTGGACTCTCACTGGATTCGTTGCCGGCCATGTGCATGAACCCTTCCATAGGCGGAATGCTGCACTCTCACCGGATACGGTGCCGGCCATGTGCGTGTACCCCTCCCATAAGAGGTACACTGCACTCTCCACGGATACGGTGCCGGCCATGTGCACGTTCCCCTTCCATAGGCGGAACACTGACCCTCACTGGATCCGTTGCCGGCCATGTGCATGACCCCCCCCCCTTCCGTGGGCGGTGTGCCGCACTCTCACTGGATTCGCTGCTGGCCTTGGACATGTCTCCTTTCCTCAGGCGACATACGTACACTCTCACTGACTGTGTTTGTTCTCTCGCCAGTGCGTTGCTGGCCATGTGCATGGCCCCATCCATGGCGGGGTGCTCGCACTCTCACTGGATGCGATGCTGGCCATGTGCATGACCCCCATTTCTGGGCATGAGCATGCCCTCTAACTTGGGTGGAATGCTTGCACTCCCATGGAATCTGTGCTGGTCTTGTGCATGGCCACCCCTTATTCCATGGGCGGCATTTTTGCACGCTCACGCGATCCATGGCTGTCCGTGTTTATGCGGTGCTGAACTGGTACACGCCCCCCTTCATTGGCGGAGTGGTGCACTCTCACGAAATTCGGTGTTGGGTGGATTTTTGCACAATCACTTAATGATAGAATAACCCTGTGCATGCCCCCTTTCCCTAAGTGTACCTTCCTGCGTTCTGCTGGACATGTGCGGCCATGGGCATGGCCCCCTTCTGGGCGGAATATGGTATGTCCTACTTTTCCAAAGTAGGTACTGGCCTTGGTATTCCCCCCTTTTGGGGCGGGCTTCTGCACTCTTGCCGACTGCTGTGTTGGCCAGGTACATTTCCCCCCTTTTCTGGGCGGACTGCTTGCGTTCCATTGCATGCCGTGCTGGTCTTGTGCATGACTGCCTTTCAGGTTGCACTTGCACTTCCGTTGGTACGGTTGGACTCTGGCTGATCCTTCGCTGAGTGACTATTTTTTTGCAGTGAGCGGACTTTCTTGTGCGCTCTGTCCGTTGTTTGGGCCAGGTATGCCTTCTCCTCCCATGGGTGGGTTGGTCTTCTCACTGCTTACGGGGCTACTCGTACGTATGCCTCCCTTTCTCCTGCAACATACCTTTTTTTCTCTTGAGATACGATGCTTGCAGCTAGCCTTGCGCTATCTCTCTAAAGAGCTCGTTCTGTCCACCTGTGTGAGCCTACGGTGGTGTTCAACAAACAGCTAATGAATGCCCAATGTGTTCAAAGGTGTGTGTGTGTATGTATATATATATATATATATACCTTATGTGTAAGTAGACGAGCTCTACTTGTTCGCTACTGCACCGAGCTGGGTGGTACTCATTCCTTTCGTCCCTTCCGCCCGGGGTGTGTTCGTGGTCCCTAGATGCGTACCCGTTCGTCCTCCCGCGGCATTGTTTCCCTGCGTTGGTGGTCACATAGTCGAGAGTGCTGTCTGCAGCGTCCCTCGAATTCTGCGTTTTCTCTGGCGGGACTACGGTTCCCTCGCCTACTACCATTCCTCCTCTTCAGATGCGGTGTGGTGTGAGTCCTTCCGGTTGGTGCCCTCTGCGCTTCAGTCTGATCTGTTACCAGGTCGGGCCACTCTTCTCGGGAGGGTCACCCAACTTCTCTTGGGTGCTCGCGTACCCAGGTCCGGAGGACCTCCATCTTGGGTTCTTCAGGGTATTCGCCTTCTGCGGGCGGTGAACCGGGCGTCTCGGTGTAGCGGGGTTCTGCTCTTGAGCTGTCCTATGGCTTCCCTGTTGCCCACCCCTCCTTTCGGTTGGAGGGTGTTATGCCGGCCTCTGTCTCGACTGCCTTTTCTCGCCGACTCTGTTTGGCTCCCGCTCGGTACAGTTCACTCCGATGTGGCTTCTGTCCCGGCCGTGCTTCAGAGGCTTTCCTTCGCTGCCCTCCCCTCTGGGGAGAGCATGGTTGTTCATGTGGATGGTTCTGGTGTTCCTTTTGGCCTCGTACTGTTTCCCTTGTTCACACTGGCTGTACTAGCTGTGTGCCTATTTACCGGGTCTGCCGCGTTCTGTCCTCCAGCTGGGTGCAGATTGATTTTTTTTTTTTTTTTTTTTTTTTTTTTTTTTCATTCTCGGCAATGGTTCTGCCATGGACTTACCTTCTCGGTAACTTGGGAGGACTACCATTCGGTCAGGGTTGCCCTTGGATCTCCCACACTGGGACTGTAGAACGGCTTCCGTTCTGGCCGTGTTACTGGTCTGCGCATGATCTCGTTGGGTTTTCACCCGCTTGCCCAGGCGACTCTAGCGGGCTCGTTAGTGTTCGCTCCTGGCCGTGTTTCGTCCAGGTTCTGTTGTAGGACTTAGGGTTTTTACCTGGGGTTCTGTGGGAAGCTGGGCGTTTTCCCCTCTCTGCCTTTCTTTCTCCATGGTTCTGTCTTTCTCCAGTCCGGCCTGGACCTGGGACTGGGACCCTGTTGCTTCAAGTGTCGGCGCTGTCCCTCCTCTTTCAGCGTTCCACGGCCCCTCTGGGCCTGTCAAGACCTTCTTCCATGGAGCGGCTCTTGGGTTCCCTTTGTACTGCCCTCCGGTACCGCCCTGGGATCTACATACTGGGTTCTTGGCGCTCCTATCTTTCCTTTGGAGCCGTTACAGTAGTTCTCTCTACTCCTTCTGTCCTGTGCGGTTGTGTTTCCGTAGCCGTCTGGTCTCTGACGGGTGCCTGAGTGGCGGTCCTTCTTGTTCTGAGCCTTCTGTCTTTCCATAGGACAGGGCTGTTCTCCATCCCGTCTCTTCCTTCCTTCTGAAGGTGGTGTTTGTCTTTCAGTTCCGCGAGGCATTCGTCCTCCCCTTCCCGCCCCCGGGAACGGACACTTCACCGTTTGGACGTTGTTTGGGCCTTGCATTTTTGCTTGGAGATCTCCGGCTCTTGTCGACGTTTGGCCTCTTGTGTTTCTAGGAGGTCCGTGCAAGGGTTGCGGCCTCCAGGGTGGCTTCCTCCGCTTTCTCCGAGTGGCTATTGTTGTGGTTACCGCACCAAGGGCAGGGTTCTGCCTTTGGTGTCACTGTCCATTTCACCAGAGCGGTCGGTGTCCCCTGGGCCGGAGGCATTTGGCTTCGGCCATGCATTTGTGCAAGGCGGTCACTGGTCTTCCTTGCACACCTTACCGAGTTCTACAGGGTGCATACTCGGGCTTCAGCGGATGCTGTCTTGGGCTGCCTGGTCTGCAGGCGGCGGTTTCTTGATGCCTTCGGGTGCTTCGCCTTGGTGCTGTAGTCCCTCCCCTCTTGGACTGCTATTGAACGTCCCAAGGTCTTCTGTGTCCCCCAAGGAAACTGGGCGAGAAAACGAGATTTTTGTATAACTTACCAGTAAAATCTCTTTCTCGCTCTTTCCTTGGGGGACACAGCACCCACCCATTCTTTGTTTTTATCTACGCGAGTTTCCGAGTTTGTTTTACCCGTTGGGTAGTTGGCTTGTTGGTTCCACTTCTTGGGCTTTGCCTTTTCTCACTACTTGGACACGCAACTGGCAGCCTTTCTCTCCAGGCTGAGGGTATAGCTGTGGAGGAGGGGCTTAACAGTTTTTTCTTAGTGTCACGCCTCCTAGGGAGATGAGCTATACCCAAGGTCTTCTGTGTCCCCCAAGGAAAGAGCGAGAAAGAGATTTTACTGGTAAGTTATACAAAAATCTCGTTTTATCATATGTAAATGACCTTGCTACCAGCAAGTAGGGCGGCTACTTGCTGGTAGCAGCCGCATCCTCCTCTCATCATGACGCCCCCTCCGCCGTTTGATTGACAGGGCCAGGGAACGGGTTCGTTCTCTGCTGGCCCTGTTCGAATTCAAAATATCGCGCCTGCGCCGTACCTTTCTTTAATCGGTGCAGGCGCACTGAGAGGCGGCCTCTCTCCCGGCCGCTCCATCCTCAATGCGCCTGCGCCGGGTGTGGATGTGACGTCATCGGCGCAGGCGCATTGAGGATGGAGCGGCCGGGAGAGAGGCCGCCTCTCAGTGCGCCTGCGCCGATGACGTCACATCCACACCCGGCGCAGGCGCATTGAGGATGGAGCTGCCGGGAGAGAGGCCGCCTCTCAGTGCGCCTGCACCGATTAAAGAAAGGTACGGCGCAGGCGCGATATTTTGAATTCGAACAGGGCCAGCAGAGAACGAACCCGTTCCCTGGCCCTGTCAATCAAATTAATATTAACGAAAAAAAAAAAAAAAGGGTTTAGTGGGCTGACAGAAGCCCTTTAAGCCAGTTGACTGTGTTGATCCTCAGCCGTACATGCATGAACCCTTTCTGTCCTGACTTTTGTCTGTTGGACTAGGAGTATTGCCTGATCTCTTTTCACTGTTGTCTCTGACCTCTGTGGGTGAACTGCCAACGACACCAGGATTATCTCAAGAGGTAACAGCTTGGTGGGTCCCCTACATTGAAGGCCAGATCCCTTTTTTTTTTTTTTTTATAGGGGTTAAAGCATGAAAACCAGGGGATCACCAGGACTGCACCCTTAGGGATAGCCCAAAGTTAAATCAGTTAGTTGGCACACCTACTACTTTTCACAATAATAAATCCTTTTAGCAGGAATACAAATTTTTTAGGCAAAATGAAATGTTAATTAATTTTATGTTTTTGTCTTTTTCAGTTAAATGGATTGGAGTTGGAAAATCTAGAGAATCAATGATTCAGTGTTTCTGAAAAATGCACGATTCTCCTACTTGAACTTCATTTTACAATCGTAGATTTTGACTTGAACAATGGAGATCTAAGGGAATGGGTATTGGTGGGGAAAGAAAGCAACTACTTTTTCTGGAGCTGTGTGATTGGGATATTAAATATTATTGTACTTGTCTTAAGAACAATCTTGATGTATGTGTCAGTTTGTTATATTAGGTAGAAGTTTATCATTTAGCGTACAGCTATGTAATGATTAGGGGCATGACATGTTTCATGTATTAGTGTAGCAGGACAGCCATAGGGATGAATGGAGTCGCAGCGCAACTCGTAATCCAAAAAAGTGTTTTGTGATTCACTGTGGCCTTATTCATTCCTATGGATGCCCTGCCACACTGTAATACTTGGGAGAACAACATGGGTCACACTTAAATTTGCTGTGTAGCCATCTAAAAGTGACATACAGAATGTTTGTTTAATTATTTTTCTTAAACCCTCCCATGTAGGGGTGTCATCCACTTTCTTCTGTAAAGGGATGTTCATCAAGCCTAAATGGCTAGTGTTGCCTTTATTATCGCAGGGCACTAACTGCTGAAGAAATTCCATCAGATACTTCTATATTAACCTGTTTTGGACATGGGGCATACCTTAAGGACACAGGGCGTACCTGTACGTCTTGAGCAGGCACTCATAGAGCAGGCACCCTGGGACAATGCTCTCATTGGTCGGCTGCGGCAGGCGAGCAGTTCAAATTACTGCAGCGCTCCTCTCCTCCTCCTTTTGTGTCCGGGAGCCGAGCACGTCAATCCTTCAGAGCTGCAGGGATCATCAGCCAGCACCCCCATCTGTGCCCCACCTGAAAGGTTAGGGACAGGTTAGGTTAGGCAGGGAAAGTTAATGGGGGGGGGGGGGGGGGGGGGGACACGTTTTCTGTAAACTTTATTAACCCTTAAAGTGTTCCTCAACAGTTTATGGCAAATGGAAATTTCAGAATTTATATTTTTGGTAACCTTGCCTCACAAAATGTAATATAGATAAAACAAAAATCATATGTACCCTACAAATAGTCCCAACAAAACTGCCACCTTATCCCGTAGTTTCCAAAGTGGGGTCACTTTTATAGAGTTTCTACTCTAGGGGTGTATCAGGGGGGCTTCAAATGGGACATGGTGTAAATAAACCAGTCCAGCAAAATCTGCCTTCCAAAAAACCACACGGCGCACCTTTCCCTCTATGCCCTACAGTGTGCCCGTACTGTAGTTTACGGCCACATATAGGGTGTTTCTGCAAACTACAGAATCGGGGCAATAAATATAGCATTTTGTTTGGCTGTTAACCCTTGCTTTGTAACTGGAAAAAATACATTAAAATGGAAAATTTGCCCAAAAATCTAAATTCAGAAATTTTATCACCATTTGCCATTAACTCTTGTGGAACACCTAAAGGGTTAACAACATTTGTAAAAATCAGTTTTGAATACCTTGAGGGGTGTAGTTTCTAGAATGGGGTCATTTTTGGGTGGTTTCTATTATGTAAGCCTCACAAAGTGACTTCAGACCTGAACTGGTCCCTAAAAATTGGGTTTTTGAAAATTTCTAAAAAAATTTCAAGATTTGCTTCTAAACTTCTAAGCATTGTAACGTCCCCAAAAAATAAAATGTAATTCCCAAAATGATCCAAACATGACGTAGACATATGGGGAATAAAGTAATAACTATTTTTGTAGGTATTACTATGTAGTATAGATGTAGAGAAATTGACATTTGGAAATTTGCAAATTTTTCCCTAATTTTTGGCAAATTTGGTATTTTTATTTTTATAAATAGAAATGAATAGTGTCATGAAGTACAATATGTGACGAAAAAAACTATCTCAGAATGGCCTTGATAAGTCAAAGCGTTTTTAAATTTATCACCGCATAAAGTGACACTGGTCAGATTAGCAAAAAATGGCCTGGTCCTTAAGGTAAAAATGAGCCCGGTCCCTAAGGGGTTAAAGGGTTTCTTGTAGACAAAGTAAATACAAGGCACTTCCTAATGTACTGTGATGGTCCATATTGCCTCCTTTGCTGGTTTGATTTGTTTTTCCATCACATTATACATTGCTAGTTTCCAGGGGTTACGAACACCGCTGCAGCGAAGCTACAAGGTGACCAGGAAGTGTACAAGCACGACCACTGCTGCTGGATTGCAGGGTGGTCATAACTCCTGGAAATGAGCAGTGTATAATGTGATGGAAAAATTAATGAAGCCAGCAAAGAAGGCAAAATGGACAATCGCAATACATTAGGAAGTGCCTTGTATTAAGCAAATGGCATTTATTATGTAGATTAAGTTAAGTGAGACAACCCCTTTAATCGCAGAAGTTGTTTAACCTTTTAAGGACACAGGGCGTACAGATACGCCCTGATGTCCTAGTACTGAAGGACGTGGTGATCGGAACTGGGTGCCTGCTCAAATCCTAGACCCCACCTCCAAGGGTGCTGCAGCTTGCCCAAGCATTTTTTTTTTTTTTTTATGCGTACGCTGACTGTGGCTGGCACTCTTAACGTCCGGCCACTGTTAGCGCATCACACACCCCACCACTGATCAGCTTCGGTCGGCTGATAAGCCACTTTGAAAAAAAAAAAAATTCGAATTTTTTGCCCTTTTTAAAAATAAAAAAAATACTTTCGTATTTGTGAACACCCATGCCCCCACGCACACACGCGTGCACGCACACACGCGTGCACACACACACTCCCTTATGGCCTGCCAGAAGTTCTCGGCCGAGGAGGCATACGCCCAAACAGAGCAAGGGGACTGTAATGCTAGGGACCCTGTGGCCCACACTAGTACAAGAAACTCTGGGGCTCGTACTAGTTTTCAGCCCACCAGTTAAGTTCACCTGAGCCCTCTACCGGTGAACTTGCATGGTGTACCCCAGAACACTTTGAGCCCGCGATTCCTGATTTTGTAGTGTAGGCCAACCAGGAATCCAGATTCGCACAGTGGGCTTCATTGAATATGACTATTTTAGTAATTTTTTCAGTGACCACTTTGAACTTGATGGTGGGGAAAACAAACCTGAACACCCAACAGTTCATTGCTCAACACCCGGGCTCCTTTTTGGCTATGACCAGTGGCTGGACTCTGGTCAGTGCAGCCGAGATGAGGACATTTTGGGGCCTCGTGCTGCACATGGGCCTAGTTAAAAAACCTAGCGTCGGGCATTACTGGAGTGGGAACGTCCTCTACTAGACCCAACTTCACAGTACGGCCATGACACGTACCCAGTTTGAGGCCATCTGGAAATGCAGCCTGTTGTCTCCCCCAAAGTGATCCTGCCTATGACCATCTGTACAAAATCAGGCCGGTCATCGATCACTTTGGGGCCAAATTTGTGGAGGGCTATGTACCTGGAAGGGAGGTTGCGGTTGATGAGTCTCTTATTGCTTTCAAGGGGAGACTCATTTTCCACCAGTATGTTCCCTCTAAGCGGGCAAGATATGGCGTGAAGCTTACAAGTTCCCCCAGAATGTCCCCCCACTCTGGGTGTTAGCGGGAAACTTATGTGGGACCTTATGCACCCACTGCTAGATGAGGGTTACCACCTGTACATGGTTAACTTTTATATTAGTATCCCCTTGTTCCAGTCCCTCGCTGCCAGATCCACGTCCGCTTGTGGGACTGTGCGGAAAAATAAACACTGCTTCCCTACCCA
Organism: Bufo gargarizans; assembly: GCF_014858855.1. Taxonomy (NCBI): domain Eukaryota; kingdom Metazoa; phylum Chordata; class Amphibia; order Anura; family Bufonidae; genus Bufo; species Bufo gargarizans. The sequence goes on from NC_058083.1 coordinate 424,805,093, forward strand.
CCCCATCCAGGTACCTATCCCCAGGGGTGCGACCTGTGTCCTTACCAGTGGAAACCTGTTGCTGGTCAGATATAAGGACAAGAACGATGTCCTTGTACTGTCCACAATTCACAGTAACGGCATCACCCCTGTCCCTGTGCGAGGTACCGCGCGAACGGTCCTCAAGCCCGATTGTGACGTCGACTACAATTGGTATATGGAAGGAGTTGATCTTTCTGATCAAGTCCTCAAGCCATATAATGCCATGTGCAAAACCTGGGCATGGTACAAAAAAGTTGCGGTCTACTTGGTACAGGTTGCCTTGTACAACTCTTTTGTGCTGTCCCAGAGCGCTGGCAACACAGGGAAATTCCTTCAGTTCTATGAGGCAGTCCTCAAGGACCTGAACTTTTCTGACTGGGAAAGAGCACGCCGGAGTACCTCGGGAACTGGAGACGCCCTGATAGTCCCTGGCCAACACTTTCCAGGTGTGGTCCCCCATACTGGAAAGAAGGGACGGACAGTGCAGTGTCTCTCACAGGAGGGGGTTACGTAAGGACACCACCACTGTGTGACACATGCCCCGATCATCCAGGCCTCTGCATTGATGGTTGCTTCAGGGAGTTCCACACTTCCATGGAGTACTAAATTTATATTCCCCTTCCCCAATTTAGCCACTGACAATCGGATAAAAAAAAACTATGGTTCTCAGACTTGAGACACTAAAACAAAAAAAATAAAATAAAATTATTTTGGAAAACTAAAATAAAAAAAGTTTACATATTAGGTATCGCCACGTCCGTAAGAATCTGCTCTATAAAAATACTCTGACCTAATCCCTCAGATGAACACTGTCTTAAAAAAAAAAAAATGGTGTGCAAAAAGGTCTTTTTTTTTAACACCTTGCATCACAAAAATTGTAATAGCAAGCGATAGTCATATGCACCCCCAAAATAGTGCCAATAAAACCGTCCTCTCATCCCGCAAAATATGAGTCCCTACTTAAGATAATCGACTAAAAACAAAAAAAAATGACTCTAAAATGACTTAGACTATGGAGATACAAAAAAAAAAAAATTTTGTTTATAAAAAGATAATCTTGTGTAAAACATAAATACATAAAAAGATAATCTTGTGTAAAACATAAATACATTTTAAAAAGTAGACATATTGGGTATCGCCGCATCCGTAAGAATCTGCTCTATAAAAATACCCCATCACCTAACCCCTCAGATGAACACGATCAAAAAAATAAAATCTGTGCAAAAAAAGGTATTCTAGTAAGGTAATACAGTGTAAAACATAAATTGAAAGAAAAGACATATTAGGCTACTTTCACACTTGTGTTTTTGCGAATCCGTTTTGTATCTGCACAGACGGATCCGCATGAATAATGCAAACGCTTGTATCCCTTAATAACTGATCCGTTTGCATTATTCATAAAAAAAAAAAGTCTAAGTCAAAACTGGCAAATGTCTTCACGTCACAGTATCCCTGCTCCAGGGCACTACATTTACTTTTTTGTTCTTCTGAAGGGTCAGAATGCACAATGGTAAATGTGTGTTTAGTGCAGCGCTGTGATATTCAATTTAAGAAAGACATCCTTGCCAAACACTCACTACTGAAATAGATGGGGATTCAACCGGGTGGGAGAGGGGGGGTGTCATGACACACCTACCTCCCTGCCTGTTCTTGTATTCACCAAGTGCCAGCCCAGCACTATTTTGAAATATTTATGCTCCTCAGCAATATTATGAGTCAGCAAGTTATCCTCTTATTAACTTGCTGAAATGTAGCGTTAGTCTTGTTATAGCTGCTTTATATATCATACAGTTGTAATTATGTAATCTTGTGGTTGCTACTTAGTAGCTTAGTTCCATATATAACATGCAGTTGTAATTATGTAGACTTTTATAGTTGCTACTTAGTAGCTCAGTTCCATAGATAACGTAATTGTCATGCGTTCAAATCGGGTGGGATACGATGTCTGCTTACCGGAGTTCCGATGTATTAGCTGATGTGTCTAATAGCGGTTAATATATACGGTGTACGTCTTTTTTCTCATACCGTATGTATCCATCTACTTCTCAGAGCACATGTTCCCACCATGTACGCGTGCGCTGGTGCCGCACCTATTTCCTAGCGCATGTGGGTTAGAGGCTTTGAGACGATGAATGTGTTCCGTAGCTGCATGAATTGCTTCTTAATACCAGTTCTTGCTCCCTGCTGCGTTTCGAAACCTACAGGATTTCTTCAGTGGTCAAGTGTATACCAGCTTGGGAACAAGCGGTCTGAGAAGTAGATGGATACATATGAGAAAAAAACACATGTATTAACTGCTATTAGACACATCAGCTAATACATCGGAACTCAGGTAAGCAGACATCGTATCTCAGCCGATTTGAATGCATGACAATTACATTGTGTGGAACTGAGCTACAGAGTAGCAACCACAAGATTACATGCAACTGCGTGATATATAAAGCAGCTATAACAAGACTGTGCTAAAACAATTAACGCTACATTTCAGCAAGTTAACAAGAGGATAACTTGCTGACTCTCTCATAATATTGCTGTGGAACACAAATATTTCAAAATAGTGCGTGAGCTCCACAGTAGTAACAGAGGGACCGTGACTATATATTATGTTGGTGATTATATGTACAATATTTTTTTAAAATTATTCTAAGGTTATTTTTTGTCTTAAGGTTTTTTATTAAGTAGATAGGGATTTTTGTGGTTTATGTATGGTATATTATTTCATGTACATTATATGTATTTTTAAAGGGATTAGAAAAATAAATGGAGATCTACTTTTGATATAGAGCCGGCCATTTATTAAACATTACGATACAACAGCTAGGTGGTATAGCAGGCTGAGCTATAGTCCGGTGCGCTCCCTCATCAATATTGTAATTGCTCAGATTCTGACTCCTCACTGACTGTGGGAGCACTCTGTTATCAATGCTGCCATAGAACAGAGGGACTCTGACCACTCCGACTGTGGGGGCACTCTAATTTTATGGGGGGGGGGGGGTAGTGCTTGTGTGTTAGGGGCAAGTGCGTGACACAGGTAAGACAAGCTGATACAGGTCATACACACAGGGAAGTCGTCTACAGTCCTCTGCTCTGCCCACAGATAACACTGTTAAGAAGATTGCTGCCAGCACATGTCCAAATGTATTAAAGGAGGGGAGGCCCCCTTCCCAGTTCTGGACAGCTGTCCTCTTCACTGCAGCCTTGACCTGGTGGACACACTGACCTATCCTCCTTACATGTGGAGGCCACTTCTCCAGAGCAGGGGCTGAAGAAGAACGCCATCACCGACTCAGAAATTATGTCGGTGGAGCCAACTTCTCCCTCCCTACCAGTGATAGGTTGTTTTACCCAAACTACCAGTGTGCAGCACATCGATTGGCTTTAACATTTCACAGGTCCTGTCCTGCTTCTTCCCCTTACTGGATATACGGCAGGTCCTTTCTCTTCTGCTTCTCTCTTCTCAGTGGGTCCGGACAGCTGGCGTCCCCGGTCTAGATTCAGACCGCGGTCTGCCAGTTGAGTGCCCCTGTTCTATCACATTAAATCCCAATAAAATACATATACATTTGTGAGTGTAACATGAAAAAAGTTGGAAAAGTTCAAGGGGTATGAATACTTTTTCAAGACACTGCCTGATAATGCCTGTGACGGCTTATGAGTTGAGGTAATTTTAGTTGGAACAATATTACAATATTTTTCCCCCTCCCCCACGACAGCACCTTAGAGAGATGGCTCCGCCCCAGGACAGGAAACCTGCAGCATAAATAAGGTGGAGCCGCTCTCCCACCTCAGTGAGGTTTCCTGTCCTGGTACGGGAGCCTGCAGTGTCGTCCTGACCTTGAAGTCCCAGTAGAAGCCGGAGGGTTGGGGCGGCAGTCGGTACCTGCCCGATTGTTCCCCGCAGGCGCGGGGATGAAGTTCCGGAGGCGGCTGTGCGTCCCACTGGACACAGGGCGGAAGGTGCTGGTCCCTCAGGCGAGGAGGACGGCGCCGGTGGTTGAAGAAGGCCAGAGGGCCTTACTGACTTGCAGACTCGCCAGACGCCGCCAGATGTGGAAGCGGCGAACCGGAAGCGCCATGCGTTCCACGGCAGTGCGCTTCCGGTCAGGTGACAGGAAGTTCGGCATCCCGGTAATTTTAAACCCGGCTCCAGGCAGGTATGATAACTGGGTGGTTCTGGACGCCAAAAACGGATATCCAGAGGCCAGAAAGTGGACCAGAGGGGTTCCAGGACAATTTTGGCGTGGTGGGTCTGCAGGAGCAGTGATCTCTCAGGTGAGAGTAACACTTGGTGGCAGTTTGTAATTAAGGCATTGTTGTATTAGTGCAGGTTGTTGCCCCCACTATGGACGAAGAGAGGAGGTCTGAAAGTGCGGATGTGGAGATCTTGCCACCGGTATTGTGAGTCCTATTCTCGGTTGTTAGAGAGATCTGGACTGTTCCTCAGTGTTGGGTGTGTTCCGTTTTTCTTAGACGGTGCCTAAGAAGGTGGCGGCAAAGAAAAAGAACAAAGAATGCCCTTTCTGCAAGTGCCCATTGTCTTCTTACACTAAAAAGCTCTGTCAGCAGTGCATTGAGAAGACTGTGGCTGAGGAGACTCCAAGTCTTCTGAAAGACCTGAAGTCAATCATGTCTGAAGTTAAAAATTCCCTGAGAAGTAGGAAGAGGAGAAAAGCAGTGAGGCAGGAGTCCGACGTCGAATCGGAGGATAGCGACTCTTTCTCCAGGAACGAGGACTCTGATTCCTTTTCTTCGGAGGATAATATAAAAGAAGGAAAGTTCCTATTTCCAGCGGAAGATACGGACAAATTATTAAGTTATCCGATCTACCTTGGCGTTAGAAGATACCAGGGAGGATAGGTCGGTAGAGGATGTTATGTTTGAAGGCCTTAGGGAAAGGAAGCGTAGATGTTTCCCGGTCCATAGGTCTATCTCAGCAGTGATAGAAAAGGAATGGAAAAAAACTGATAAAAAGCCGTTCATTTCTAAAACCTTCAAACGGAAGTATCCATTCGAGGAGGAAGCGTCTACATCTTGGGACAAGGCCCCTAAGCTGGATGTAGCCATTTCCAAGATTTCTAAAAAAATCCTCACTGCCCTTTGAGGACATGGGGTTCTTAAAAGACCCCCTTAGCTAAAAGAATTGACTCCGCCCTTAAGAATGCGTGGGAGTCTTCTGCGGCTGCTTTTTAGACCTAGTATAGCTGCCACGGTTGTTGCAAGGTCTCTGGGTTGGCTGTTAAACATCCAAAAGTCCAGGTTGGAGCCGTCAACGAGCCAGGTTTTTCTGGGTCTGGTTCTGAATTCCAGGCTGGAGAGAACTTTTCTCACAGACGAGAAGGTAGCTGGGGTTCAGGGAAGAGTTCAGAGGGTTCAGTTAGAACAGAACCTGTCTATAAGAAAAGCTTTGTCTCTGTTAGGAGTTCTAACTTCCTGCATACCAGTGGTCCAGTGGGCTCAGAGACATTCCCGCCAGTTACAGGTAGAGATCTTGGCTGCTACAAGACGGGCGGGGGTATCCCTGGAGTCAGTGATGAGCTTATCAGAGGTGACTCTTTCTTCCCTAGAATGGTGGAAGGAGGTAGAAAATCTGAATCGGGGACTTCCCTGGGCCTTTCCGGAACCGGTGGTGGTTACTACAGATGCCAGCCCCTGGGGTTGGGGGGCTCATGTGGAGGATCAGATCTTTCAGGGAGAGTGGTCCCAGGGTCAGAAACGGTTTTCATCGAATCGGAAGGAGCTGAGGGCAGTTTTGCTGGCCTTGAGAGCGGTTCTTCCGATGATCCTGAAAAGACATGTGAGAGTGATGTCCGACAATCGGACAGTGGTCTTATATCTCAATCGCCAGGGAGGGACAGGTCAGATTCTTTACTGAGGGAGTCGAGATGGATATTTGAGGAGATAGAGGGGAGAGTGCTTCATCTCTCGGCCATTCATATCAGAGGGGTCGAGAATTCTCGAGCAGACTTTGAGTCGCCACAGACTGCGTCAGGGAGAGTGGTCTCTGAATCCCAAGATTTTTTCCCAGATAGTAAGATTATGGGGGTTACCTTCGGTAGATATGTTCGCCACAAGAGAGAACAGAAAGGTACAGGATTTTTTCTCCCTCAGTCCAGAGGAGTGCCCATCTGGGGTAGACGCCTTTCTCCAGAAATGGGATTTTCCACTAGGCTATGCCTTCCCTCCGCTTCAGCTGATTCCTCTGGTAGTAAGGAAGATCAGGTACGAAGGAGCCAGGGTGATCATGATAGCCCCCTTCTGGCCAAAGAGGGCATGGTTTTCCCTGTTGAGAGCAATGTCAGTCTCGGATCCATGGATCCTCCCAGAAATTCCAGATCTATTATCTCAGGGTCCTGTGTTCCACCCAGAAGTAGGGTCCCTACATCTTTCAGCATGGAATTTGAGAGGTCATTTTTAGCCAGTCAGGGATTCTCTGAGGAAGTCATTTCCACTTTGATGAAGAGTAGGAAGGAGGTAACAAATGTTATTTATGCTCGCGTATGGAGAAACTTTATAGGCACAGAAGTGTTTTCCTGGCCGTTAGAATTTTCCGTAGTTCAGGTGTTGGAATTTTTACGGAGGGGATTGTCCCTCGGGTTAGCAAAAAGTACACTAAAGGTGCAGGTGTCAGCCTTATCAGTTCTGGGGAGAAGAAGTTTGGCCATGGACCCTTGGGTGGTTAGGTTTTTTAAGGCAGTGGATAGGATTACGCCAGTAGCAGGCCCTAGGTTTCCTCCCTGGGACCTTAACTTAGTACTTAATGCCCTTACCAGACATCCCTTTGAACCTCTAGCATCTTGCTCGGTTAAAATACTTTCCCTTAAGCTAGTTTTGCTGGTAGCTTTAACTTCAGCCAGAAGAGTTGGGGAGATTCAGGCCCTCTCTATTAACCCCCCTTTTATGTCCATCAGGGAGGACAGAGTGGTTCTTAGACCAGATCCTGGGTTTATGCCAAAGGTTTCTTCCAGGGTTAATAGGGCTCAGGAGGTAGTTCTCCCAGCTTTCTTTTCAGAGCCTAAGGATGATAGAGAGAAGGAGTTACATTCTCTGGATGTCAGGAGGTGCATTTTGCAGTACCTGGAGGTGACTAAAGACTGGAGGAAGTCCTCTGCCTTGTTTGTTCTGTTCGGTCGGGCAAGAAAAGGTAATACTGCCTCTAAGGCTTCTATTGCCCGGTGGATTAGAGAAGCTATATCCTTGGCATATTCAGTAACCGGCGTGTCTCCCCCTATTTCTGTGAGGGCTCACTCCACGAGGGCGGTATCCACGTCTTGGGCAGAGAGGGCTAGCGTATCTATTGAACAGATCTGTCGGGCAGCCACCTGGTCTTCTCCGTCCACCTTCTATAAGCACTATAGGCTTCAGCTTGATTCTATCTCTGACCTTCTTTTTGGCACTAAGGTTTTGAGTTCTGTCACCCACCCTGAGGATAATCTCTGAAATCTCTCTCTAAGGTGCTGTCGTGGGGGAGGGGAAAAATGATGATTACACTTACCGGTAATCGGATTTTCCTGACCCCACGACAGCACCTCTTTATTCCCTCCCTATTGGTGTAAGTCTGTGTTCACGGGTGTTGCAAAAAAAAAAAAATATATATATATATATATATATATATATATATATATATATATATATATATATATACAGTATGTAAATTAAACTAACGTAAGGGGGAGTCCCTCTCATGCTCTGGAAACTCACTGAGGTGGGAGAGCGGCTCCACCTTTTTTATGCTGCAGGTTTCCTGTCCTGGGGCGGAGCCATCTCTCTAAGGTGCTGTCGTGGGGTCAGGAAAATCCGATTACCGGTAAGTGTAATCATCATTTTTCTTTATTTAACATTAACAGGTAACCATTTAGGGGAACATTAAGACCTGCATTTTAGACGCCTGTCTTAATAAAGGCCCATAGCTGGTGCCGGTGCTAGTTCTAAATGTAAGACAGCTTCCTGCACCTGACGTACGCCCTATGTAACAAAATCTGAGGTAAATACAGATGTATAGCCAGATAGATCTCATATTCTCCTAGACTTACATTATCAATAGCTTATTAAATAGCAGTGGCTAATTGACCTATTAGGCAAATGCACATGGTGCCTCTTGGTGCCAGCCCATCTGAAGACCAAGTGAGACACTCCACATTATCAGAGGAAGCCCACATTTAGCACAGGCCTGCTAATTGAAAACCATTTGGGCGTCCTAATGAAGACCTAGGAGGGGGATACTTAAAATGCACAGCCACACTAGACAAGTTGACTGCTAGACCAGTGGGTGGTCTAACCCATTCATTAGATGAATGAAATAATATCCGAAGCCATAACTCCGACCTCATGGCACCCACAGCCTCAGAACCCTAATAATTGTGTTCAGCCTGACATGGGCTTCGGGCAGAGTCTATACGTGCCATACTGGACAGGAGGCATTTCTCGGTATTCAGGATCTGGCCTTCTGGAAATCATAACTCAATCATGTTTGGTGTCTGTATGACCGGGACAAAGCAAATCAGATTACGGGATCATACCTGTACCCGCAGTCCCTGTCTACAGCGAGGAATCGCCGTGATTCATATTGCCACCTCAGTCAGTCTTCTGGGAAGGTGGGGCAGAAACCTGAATAATATCAGACGTCCCAGAAGGCCGGACCAAAAGGAGGGAGGTTCCCTAACAGCCCACCCCTCGGCTGAGGGGGGATAAAAATTGGTGTTTGTGAACAGGTAATTGTCAGCCATTTTGGGGATCCACATCGTTTGGAGTGACTGCCCATATCTTCAGCTGTCCCCACAACCGGAATATAACTGCTGCATCTCAGTAAGCCAATATTCCGTATTTTACCTCTTTTATTTTATGTTTTACTGCATTGTTATTTGTATGTATATTTTGTTTTCATCTTTATCTGACACTTTCTTTTTGTATTGCACTGCACTATTCTGTATTAAATTTAAACATTTAGAAGTCCCTTCCTTGTGGTCTTATAGAACTTGCTCTTTCGGAGGGAATAACATTACCAGTAGTGTTTCAGAGGATTTTAGGTCCTATATAGATAACCTGTGTTACTGTGTTAAATTTGGGTTGAGAGAATATCCGAGTATAGGCCCCTATTGCCTTATAGTATAGGTGGTGGCAGCTATTGTGATAGAAAATATTGGGGCGTTAGAATCTAGGGGAGTAAGTTAGCATAATTCCGTCATCTAGAATAGGTGGGTGGGAATTTATGTGTTAACTTGATGAGCTCACTAGTATAATTCACCCCAGTGACGTGACCTATTAAGAAGGGATTGTGACACCCTAATTTAGGAATATTTCAGATTAGTAAATGACCCTCTTATTGTTAGTAATTAGTAGGTTCTATTTGGGTCTTGTCAGATTATTACAGATATACTATACATCTTGAGCATTCCACAAAATGCAACTCCAATGTCTGCTTTGCTTTCCTATACAATAAAAAGAAAAAAGGGGGGATTCCAACACATTTCTCTTTCTGCCAGTAAGTGTCTGTGTTCTGAAGAGCGCTTGGGTAGTCTTCCAAAAAGTTTGGATGCAGTCATCTGCTGTTATGAAAAACAAAACACTAATATTTGGAAACTGTTCAGGTTAATTAACCCTTTCCCGACTAGCGCCGTAATAGTACAGTGCTGCGGGAAGTGACTTTCCGACCAGCATCGCAGTACTATGGCGCGCTGATTAGTTGGGTACAAGAGCTGAACCCGTCCGATCAGTGCAGGGGACTGGCTGTTCCCGTTAGCTGGACCCCTGATGTATGCGCCTGCACCGGTGAAAACACTGATGCCGGCCCATTAACCCTCACTATGCTGCGGTTAACTCTGACCGAAGTGTGTGGAGGGAGCTCCCTCCCCTTCCCCATCGGGTCTCAGCGCTGCTATGATGGGGGCCCAAACGCGGGGAAGGCATTGGGACTGCCTTCCATGTAAACCTGTGAGATCCAGCCCCCTGGATCTTACAGGCAGGAAGGCTGTAAGTGTAATACACTTACAGCCGATGCATTACAATACAGAAGAATTGTAAAGCATTGTACAGGGGATCAGACTCCCAAAAGTTGGGGGGGGGGGGTTAAATAAAGTTTTGCATAATAAAAAAAAAAAAATTCAAGTAAAAGCATTCTTTTTCCATAATTAATATATTATTAATTCCTAAATTGCTTAGAATGTGGGAGACCGCGAAGCAGGTGGGAAAATTGCCAGATTCCATGCGAAAAGCTTTGATTACACTTATTTTAAAGCTGGGTAAGGACCACCGATGATAAAATATTAGCCAAGATTTTGGGAAATAGACCTAGGAGTATGATTTCGGTGCTTGTTCACGAAGACCAATCGGGATTCATGTTAGGGAAAACTACTACAGAGAATATCGTGAGATACTTTGTGAACACCCAGTTTGAACCCACAAATTGCGGAGAACGGTTGAATGTAACCATAGACGCCTCAAAGGCTTTTGACACGATAGAATGGCCCTTTTTGATTAACACAATAAAGAAGATGGGATTTGGTGACCACTTTGTTACATGGGTAAAGCTATTGTATACTGAAATTTCCGTAAGGGTGATGGTAAATGGAGAATATTCGGGTAGCATACCAATTGGCAGAGGGGTTAGACAGGGATGTCCCCTCTCCCCCCTGCTATTTGCTATAGCTATTGAACCACTTGCGGATATGATTATACAGGATGCGGGAGTTGTGGGGTTTAGATATGGTACCCATGAGGAAAAAAATCGCCTTATATGCGGATGACATTGTTATTTGTGGGTTCACATGGATCACTTACCAGGATATTTCAAGTATTCGAGCAATATGGCAAATATGCAGGACTTAGTATAAACTGGTCTAAATCAGCTTGTATCCCGATTGACCCTCTGAACAATTTTAGAAGGAAATTAAGAAGAAAACAGAGGTATGGAAAAGATTGTATATGTCGATGGCAGGACGCATTTCATTGGTGAAGATGTGTGTATTATCTGCCCTGAATTACATTCTGTGGAATACACCAGTGATAATACCGCAAAAAAAATATTTTAAAATAGCCAGTTCACTAACGGATTTAATATGGCGAGGAAAAAAAAAAGAGGATAAAGGTACAGATACTGAGTATCCAGGAGAAGCAGGGTGGACTATCCGTACCAGATTTGGAACTTTATTTTAGTGCAGGGATTATAAAAAATATGATAACATGGAGTAATACGCAAAGTTATAAGAATATAATAGCAGGGATAAATAAAAGACTGGAAAAATGTAATATCTTTCAAGTTATGGAAACAGTGATTCTGGCCCAACAGGGATGTAAATATATACCTTTAATTCTGTTGATGGCTAAAAGTTGGAAGACGGTAAAAGAACTATGGTTCCAAACCGGTCTCTATGTAGACACCATAATATGGGACCATAGTAGCTTCACAGAATTAAAGTTAATTGAACAGAAGACCTGGTGGAAATACGGTATATACAAATTAGGTCAGGTATGGGAGGAGGGGGATATAATATCTTATGAAGAGTTAAAAAGGAAATACCAACTGAAAAACATAGGGTTGAGGTTTTTTTACTTACAACTAAAACAGGCACTGTATAAGACGATAGGGAAAGGCACACAAATAACTACTTTACCAAAGCCTTTGGAGAATATTACTAAGTTAACACCCGGCAAGAAATTTGTTTCATGAATATACCAATGGTTGTCGTACCAAAAGAACAACAGAAGAGCAGTTGACAATCTGATGCATAAATGGCAGGGTGTTCTGGACCCCTTGCGGGAAGACTTTTGGGATTCAGCTATACAGGCAAAGAACAGGGTTTCAAGGAATTTATCTTATAGAATAACCCAATGTAATATATTGTATCGTCTTTACTACTCTCCTAAGAAGTTAATGAAGTGTTCAGAACTAAAGTTTTTTCCTGTCAAAAATGTGGAGAGATAGGAGTGGACGATATACATATATTATTGACATGTATAAAAATTCAAGATTATTGGGTAAAGATAATTGAAAAAATAGAGGAATACCATCAGTTTATAGTGCCTAGACACTTGGAGGAATGCATTTTAGGGGTGATGGATGGTGTGGAGGTCCCCCAACATAGGGAGGTAGCAACTAAACTACTGTTCCAAGCCAGGAAATGCATAGTTTGACATTGGGGAGTGGAGTTCCTACAGTCAAAGAATGGGAGAACTGCACTAGCCAGAGAGGAGTTCCATTTGGTTGGGATTAAGAAAAAACACAGATTTGCCAGAATATGGCAGAAATGGCTAAATAAAAACTGAGTGCCGATGTGGGAGGGAGAGAGGAGTAATATTCAGGTTTTTTTTTTCTTTCTTTCTTTTTCATCAACCGATATGTCAGGGGTAGGGGGATGGGGAAATATTATTTATATGTAATGTAATAATAAAATAATGTAAGAATAAGATGATTATTGAACAATTATGTGAAAAATGTAATAGATTTATTATAAAAAAAGTTATTAAATATTCGGTATTGCCGTGTCTGTATCGACCGGCTCTATAAAAATATCACATGATCCATCCTGTCAGGTGAATGCAGTTAAAAAAAAAAACTGTGCCAAAACAGGCATTTTTGGTCACCTTCCCTCACAAAAAGTGTGATACCAAGCGATCAAAAAGGCGTATTTAGCCCAAAATGGTACCAATCAAACCGGTATTTAATCCCGCAAAAAAAAGACCCTACCTAAGACAATCGCCCGAAAAAGAAAAAAAATATGGCTGTCAGAATATGGCAACACAAATACAAGATTTTATTCTGTTCGAAAATGCATTTACTGTGTAAAACTTAACAAAAATAAAAATGATACATATTTGGTATTGTCGCGTCCGTAACAATCTGTTCTATACAAATATCACATAATATGCTTTTAAAAGCTACACCAAAACAGTCTTTTTTCACCTTGCTTCACAAAAAGTGTAATACCAAGCGATCAAAAAGTCTTGTACCCTAAAATGGTACCAATAAAAAGGTCACCTCATCCCGACAATCATTCAAGAAATAAAAACCAATGGCGCCCATAAACCAATCCATCAAAATCTGCGCTGCAGATTAGCACCACATATGGGGTGTTGCCATATTCAGGAGAAAATGGATGATACATTTTGGGTGCTTTTTCTCCTGTTACTCTTTGTGAAAATGAAAAATCTGGGGCTAAAGCAACATTTTATTGGAAGAAGTGTTTTCAAATTCTGTAAAACACTTGGGGGGGTGAAAGTGCTCAGTACCCCCTTTTTAATATTTTCTTTGAAGGGTGTAGTTTCCAAAATGGGGTCACTTTTTGAGGGTTTCCACTGTAGGGGAATGTCAGGGTCTCTTCAAATACAAAATGGTACCCAAAAACCATTCTTGCAAAATCTGCCTCCAAAATCCATATGGCGCTCCTTTCCTTCTGACCACTGCCACGTGCCCATAGAGCAGTTTACCACCACATATTTGGGGTATTTCTTTAAACTGCAGAATCAGAGTAATGCATATTGAGGTTTAGTTTGCTGTTGACCATTGCTGTGTTGAAAGAAAAAATTGATTAACATGAAAAATCTGCATAAAATCTAATTTTGAAATTTCTGTTTTTTTCTTTAATTCTGTGCAACACCTAAAAGGTTAAAGTTTGTAACATCAGTTTTGAATAATTTGAGGGGTGTAGTTTCTAAAATAGGGTTATTTAAGGGTGGTTTCCATTATGTAAGCCCCTCAAAATCACTTTATAACTGAATTGGTGCTTAAAAAAAATAGTTTAGGAATTTTTTGGGGATCCGTGCTGATGCAGAGAGCGTGGCTTCTCACAGGGCTGTGGAATCTGTGCTGCTGCAGATGGTGCCATATCATTTTTGTGCACATCCCCCTCCATATAATCCTCTGGAAAACTGGCAATTCAACTCTCAAGGACTGAGAGATACCAGCAGCACCGACCCTTCGCCCTCACGAGTGTTGTGCCTGTGTATGCGCAACACCAAAAGGTGAGCATAATGATTGACACGTTTTATTCCTAAACCTAATTATACCTATGTACTACCCTATGAGCACCTTTCCCCTTCTGCCACATTTGCTAAAAAAAAAAAATTGACATTTACAAAATGATGCTGACATAAAGCCGACATATGGGGAATGGTGACTGATTACTATTTTATGAGGCATTACTATAAAAGTAGAGAAATTCCTATTTAGAAAATTGTGAATTTTTTCAAAAAAAATTGGAAATTGTGAATTTTTTTTTATAAATAAAGGAAAAATGAGACATGTCGGATTTGCAAAAAATGACCTGGGCAGGAAGGTGAAAACTGGCCTGGGGTATAAAGGGGGTTAAAGCAGGGGAAGGAGGTTCAGACAGAACTTTAGTCATATGAGAGAGAAATCTGGTGGACTTTATCCCTGGAGGTGGACAGAATAGGAAGATATATAGAGAAAAAAAGTCCAGCGGGAGCACCATCCAGGGTACGGGTGCAAGGTCCAACGAAGGTTAGCGGCAATACCCAATATTATAAAGACGAAGAGGTAGGACTGCACTCCGGAATAATAGTGAAAATAAAGCTTTTATTCACCCATAATATGGCAAACTTGCTAATATTATGGGTGAATAAAAGCTATATTTTCACTATTATTCCGCAGTGCAGTCCTACCACTGGGGAATAAAAAAGCAATGTGGGTGCTATGTCCAGGGATGTAGCTGCTTACCCCATATAATACAGATGAAAAATGGACAGCACTCCAAGTAAAAGTAGTGGTGTTTATTCACCCATGTGGATGGCAACGTTTCAGCTCCTACAAGAGCCTTTTTCAACCAATGAACACAGTGCATAGTGGGGTATATATAGTCCAACCTCTATTACATCATAATATAATCAATTAGCAGCAAAATGTAAGAATAAAGTGCAAACAGTGCATAAAAAAGTCAAAATACATATACAAATGTGTATTACTCATTAGTGATGCAGCACAATACTATTGTATCACAAGTGAAATACAAGATAATCATAAAAATGCAATAATTAATAAATGAATACAGGTGCACATAATCTAAAAGGAGGGAGAAGAAATGATACTGCAGAAGGGAGGGGGGGAGAGCGATGACATACCCAATGTTGTTACCCGTGCCACACATGTCGCCAACTGCCGCGTCCGGCGTTCCGATGCCTGCACTGCGCAGGCGCCAGGTACGTCGCATAAGAATACGTTACATAGGATCGCCCAAGCATGCGCAAAAGCGTACAAGCACTCAATCGGTCATCTTGAAAAAGGGTAAAAAACCTTCCACTGGAAACACTGCGCAGTCATCGCATATATTAACGGGAACACGCGCAAAACCATAAAATCATTCAATCAGCCATCATACCTAGGGTGAAGCCTACCCACAATGTGTGTGCGCTGGCTATGAAAAGATAGAACAGTGCAACACGGAATAGATGCCGTATTCTACAGTGTCTGACCATAGGGAACAAGGGAGAGGCTGCACCTCAAAGGATACACGCCCACATCCCAAGTGGACATAATATAATGATGACCGCAGCAGGGTATGTCGCGGACATCATATCAAAATCCGCTAGAACCCTAATGGAGACACTCAAAATGTATGACACACAGAGAGGGGCGTCACACATTGATAAATAACTAGCAGCACCACCAAGCCAATGGTAACTGGTGCTTACCCACTGATACGGAATAGAAAAAACGGACTGCACTCCAAAGGATCTTCAGTGAAAAATAATTTATTCACCCACAGGTGGCACAAGCTGAAACGTCGCTTGTGCCACCTGTGGGTGAATAAATTATTTTTCACCGAAGATCCTTTGGAGTGTGTGTATGTATGTATGTGTGTATGTGTGTATATATATATATATATATATATATATATATATATATATATATATATATATATATATATATATATATATATATATATATATAATGTGTGTGTATATATATATATATATATAGTACAGACCAAAAGTTTGGACACACCTTCTCATTCAAAGAGTTTTCTTTATTTTCATGACTATGAAAATTGTAGATTCACACTGAAGGCATCAAAACTATGAATTAACACATGTGGAATTATATATATATAACAAAAAAAGTGCGAAACAAAAAATGTCATATTCTAGGTTCTTCAACGTAGCCACCTTTTGCTTTAAATACTGCTTTGCACACTCTTGGCATTCTCTTGATTAGCTTCAAGAGGTAGTCACCTGAAATGGTCTTCCAACTGTCTTGAAGGAGTTCCCAAAGATGCTTAGAACTTGTTGGCCCTTTTGCCTTCACTCTGCGGTCCAGCTCACCCCAAACCATCTCGATTGGGTTCAGGTCCGGTGACTGTGGAGGCCAGGTCATCTGGCGCAGCACCCCATCACTCTCCTTCATGGTCAAATAGCCCTTACACAGCCTGGAAGTGTGTTTGGGGTCATTGTCCTGTTGAAAAATAAATGATGTTCCAACTAAATGCAAACCAGATGGAATAGCATGCCGCTGCAAGATGCTGTGGTAGCCATGCTGGTTCAGTATGCCTTCAATTTTGAATAAATCCCCAACAGTGTCACCAGCAAAGCACCCCCACACCATCACACCTCCTCCTCCTCCATGCTTCACAGTGGGAACCAGGCATGTAGAGTCCATCCGTTCACCTTTTCTGCATCGCACAAAGACACGGTGGTTGGAACCAAAGATCTCAAATTTGGACTCATCATACCAAAGCACAGATTTCCACTGGTCTAATGTCCATTCCTTGTGTTCTTTAGCCCAAACAAGTCTCTTCTGCTTGTTGCCTGTCCTTAGCAGTGCTTTCCTAGCAGATATTCTACCATGAAGGCCTGATTCACACAGTCTCCTCTTAACAGTTGTTCTAGAGATGTGTCTGCTGCTTGAACTCTGTGTGGCATTGACCTGGTCTCTAATCTGAGCTGCTGTTAACCTGTGATTTCTGAGGCTGGTGACTCGGATGAACTTATCCTCCACAGCAGAGGTGACTCTTGGTCTTCCTTTCCCGGGGTGGTCCGCGTGTGAGCCAGTTTCTTTGTAGCGCTTGATGGTTTTTGTGACTGCACTTGGGGACACATTCAAAGTTTTCCCAATTTTTCGGACTGACTGACCTTAATTTCTTAAAGTAATGATGGCCACTCATTTTTCTTTACTTAGCTGCTTTTTTCTTGCCATAATAGAAATTCGAACAGTCTATTCAGTAGGACTATCAGCTGTGTATCCACCTGGCTTCTCCACAACCCAACTGATGGTCCCATCCCCATTTATAAGGCAAGAAATCCCACTTATTAAACCTGACAGGGCACACCTGTGAAGTGAAAACCATTTCAGGTGACTACCTCTTGAAGCTCATCAAGAGAATGCCAAGAGTGTGCAAATCAGTAATCAAAGCTAAAGGTGGCTACTTTGAAGAACCTAGAATGACATTTTTTGTTTCGCACTTTTTTTGTTTTATATATATATATATATATAATTCCACATGTGTTAATTCATAGTTTTGATGCCTTCAGTGTGAATCTATGAGCGGTGGGGGTGGTGCGGCAGGCGGGCGGTGCGGCAGGCGGGATCTCAATCCTCCGCCCGCCTCCTCTTCAAAATTAATTGGTGGCCAGTGGTTATACCAGAGTGTCAGCACATTGCTGACACTCTGGTATAAACAGCTGACATCTGTGCAGATGTCAGGCGATTAACCCTTTCCATACCGCGGTCCGTACGGACCGCTGTATGGAAAAGGTTAACTGTCAGGGTCAGGTAGCTACCTCCTTCTCCCATCGGGGGGCTGCTGTGCCTTTGCAGCGCCCAGACAGGATAGGGTGACAGAGGTAGGGAGCCCCCCTCCTTACCCTTCCCCGTCTGCGAAGTTGTGGCCACAACTGAGCAGACGGCGAAGGTTCCCATGGCAACGGGGCGCCTTCTCAGGCATCCTGCTGTCCATGGTGCTGAAGTGAAGAAAGTTAAGAGAATTTTATTTTTATCACTGAATAAAAATTAAAAAAAATAAAATACACTACACATATTAATTATCGCCGCGTCCGTAACGACCTGATCTATAAAACGGTCATGTTACTTACCCTGCACGGTGAACGCCATAAAAATAAAACAAAATAAAAACTATGAGAAAATTTAAATTTTGCCCACCTTACTTCTCAAAAAAGGTAATAAAAGTGATCAAAAAAGTCGCATGTACGTCAAAATAGTACCAATCAAACCGTCATCTCATCCCGCAAAAATCATACCCTACCCAAGATAATCGCCCAAAAACTGAAAAAACTATGGCTCTTAGACTATGGAAACACTAAAACATGATTTTTTTTTTTGTTTCAAAAATGAAATCATTGTGTAAAACTTACATAAATAAAGTATACATATTAGGTATCGCCGTGTCCGTATCGACCGGCTCTATTAAAATATCACATGACCTAACTCCTCAGGTGACCACCGTAAAAAAATATAAATTAAAACGGTGTAAAAAAAAGCTATTTTTTGTCATCTTAGGTCACAAAAAGTGTAATAGCAAGCGATCAAAAAGTCATATGCACCCCAAAATAGTGGCAATCGAACCGTCATCTCATCCTGCAAAAAATGAGACCCTACTTAAGATAATCGCCCAAAAACTGAAAAAACTATGGCTCTTAGACTATGGAGACACTAAAACATTTTTTTGGTTTTAAAAATGAAGTTATTGTATAAAACTTACATAAATAAAAAAAATTGTATACATATTAGGTATCACCACGTCCATGACAACCTGCTCTATAAAATTGCCACATGATCTAACCTGTCAGATGAATGTTGTAAATAACAACAAGAAAAAGTGCCAAAAAAGCTATTTCTTGTTACCTTGCCGCACAAAAAGTGTAATATAGAGCAACCAAAAATCATATGTACCCTAAACTATATCCTGAGGTGCATGAGTTGGACCCCCACTGAGCTGTTTGAAGAGACTGCAGCTTTTATAAGAGCACTGCATTCTCTTCACTGTTTTACATATCCACTGTCGACATTGCAGAGGCCGTGCTGTGTAATTACAACTGCTCCTTCCCAGTTAATTGAAATGGGACAGAGAAACTAATTAAGCTGCACGGCCAATGCAGCTATTTAGTGGGGATGCCGGGAGTCAGACCACCGCCAATCTGATATTGATGACCTATCCTGAGAGAGGTTATCAATATGGAAAACCGGACCATCCTTTTGAGTACTGATAACCTTAACACACACATACACTACTCACAAAAAAGGATATTTGGATTTTCACACTACAATGATATTATATAATGAAAGTATGGCATTTAAGTAGAATCATGCAATAGTGATTTCCTCATCGCAAACAATTTATTGAAACAAAAGCCAACAATAGTGGTGGGTATACCCCCATAAAAAATGGAGAAAATGCAGACCACTCTATTTGAGGTACCCCAGTCTCCAGCAGCTGTTACCTAATAATGCGACCTCAATGAGCTGGCGCATTGTCGTCCATGAAGATGAAATTAGGCCTGTGTTGTTCATGCTGTGGCACAATGACTGGATTAATTATGTTGTCGAAGTAGTATGGGCTTGTCACGGTTCCATTCACAAAGTGTAGGGCAGTTCTGTATTGACTAGATTCGCCTATCCACACTAACACCACCACCAAACGCTCGTCTGGTGACAACAGTGACTGATGCATAGCGCTCTTCTTGATGTCTCCAACATCGCTGGTGGCCATCATTTCTGCTTAGCGTGAATCGACTTTCATTAGTGAACAGCACTATGGCACTACCCTGATCCCTCTTCTGGCATAGATGCTCCCTGGCCTATGCAAGACAATGACGCCTGTGCCTTGTGGTTTGGTCAGTTACCCTTGCAGGTTATCTAGTACACCACACTAGTATAAACTGTTTCTAATGGTCCAACATGACACTTGAGTGCCTCTCGCCTCCCTTAAATGTGCCTGGAGTTTGGCATTCATCATCTGGTTCCACAGGGCATTGTTCACAATGAAGCAGACATCAATGTGGGACACTTCTATGCCTTTCTGTAACTTTTTCTCTATCTCTATTGTAACCTGCTGACACTCTGTGACACTCCTAAGTTCAGTGGCCACTTTCATCTGAGAACATACTGCTTGAAACCTTGCAATGGCGAGATACTGTTGATCAATTGTTAGATGTTGTCTTGGTCTCATGATGTCAACATGTGAACAGCATGATGAGGAGGACTGTTCAAATACCATTTCTAATTGAACCAGGAAAAGTATTGGGCGATTCATGATTCATTTACACCTGTTGTGAATTTTGCCATTAAGCTCCTGGTTAGAAAACAAGTTGTGAAAAAAGTACTGAAACATTGAACATTTGGATACGTGCAATAAAAAGTTTAGAGGGGGTCATATTAAGTTCACCTGTAAAGGTTAGAGTTTATTTTAGGTTCATCCTGAAATTTCACCCACAAGCCAAATATCCCAAACTTTTTGTGAGGTGTGTGTATGTATGTATGTATGTGTGTATATATCTATATATATATTACAGTACAGACCAAGTTTGGACACACCTTCTCATTCAAAGAGTTTTCTTTATTTTCATAACTATGAAAATTGTAGATTCACACTGAATGCATCAAAACTATGAATTAACACATGTGGAATTATATACATAACAGAAAAGTGTGAAACAACTGAAAATATGTCATATTCTAGGTTCTTCAAAGTAGCCACCTTTTGCTTTGAATACTGCTTTGCACACTCTTGGCATTCTCTTGATGAGCTTCAAGAGGTAGTCACCTGAAATGGTCTTCCAACAGTCTTGAAGGAGTTCCCATAGATGCTTAGCACTTGTTGGCCCTTTTGCCTTCACTTTGCGGTCCAGCTCACCCCAAACCATCTCGATTGGGTTCAGGTCCGGTGACTGTGGAGGCCAGGTCATCTGGCGCAGCACCCCATCACTCTCCTTCATGGTCAAATAGCCCTTACACAGCCTGGAAGTGTGTTTGGGGTCATTGTCAAGTTGAAAAATAAATGATGGTCCAACTAAACGCAAACCGGATGGAATAGTATGCCGCTACAAGATGCTGTGGTAGCCATGCTGGTTCAGTATGCCTTTAATTTTGAATAAATCCCCATCAGTGTCACCAGCAAAGCACCACCACACCTCCTCCTCCATGCTTCATGGTGGTAACCAGGCATGTAGAGTCCATCCGTCCGTTCACCTTTTCTGCGTCGCACAAAGACACGGTGGTTGGAACCAAAGATCTCAAATTTGGACTCATCAGACCAAAGCACAGATTGCCACTGGTCTAATGTCCATTCCTTGTGTTCTTTAGCCCAAACAAGTCTCTTCTGCTGGTTGCCTGTCCTTAGCAGTGGTTTTCTAGCAGATATTCTACCATGAAGGCCTGATTCACACAGTCTCCTCTTAACAGTTGTTCTAGAGATGTGTCTGCTGCTTGAACTCTGTGTGGCATTGACCTGGTCTCTAATCTGAGCTGCTGTTATCCTGCGATTTCTGAGGCTGGAGACTCGGATAAACTTATCCTTCGCAGCAGAGGTGACTCTTGGTCTTCCTTTCCTGGGGCGGTCCGCATGTGAGCCAGTTTCTTTGTAGCGCTTGATGGTTTTTGTGACTGCACTTGGGGACACTTTTAAAGTTTTCCCAATTTTTCGGACTGACTGACCTTCATTTCTTAAAGTAATGATGGCCACTCGTTTTTCTTTACTTAGCTGTTTTTTTCTTGCCATAATACAAATTCTAACAGTTTGTTCAGTAGGACTATCAGCTGTGTATCCACCTGACTTCTCCACAAGGCAACTGATGGTCCCAAACCCATTTATAAGGCAAGAAATCCCACTTCTTAAACCTGGCAGGGCACACCTGTGAAGTGAAAACCATTTCAGGTGACTACCTCTTGAAGCTAATCAAGAGAATGCCAAGAGTGTGCAAAGCAGTAATCAAAGCAAAAGGTGGCTACTTTGAAGAACCTAGAATGACATATTTTCAGTTGTTTCACACTTTTATGTTATGTATATAATTCCACATGTGTTAAATCATAGTTTTGATGCCTTCAGTGTGAATCTACAATTTTCATAGTCATGAAAATAAAGAAAACTCTTTGAATGAGAAGGTGTCCAAACTTTTAGTCTGTACTGTGTGTGTGTGTGTGTGTGTGTGTGTGTGTGTGTATGTATGTATGTATATATATATATATATATATATATATATATATATATATATACACACACACACACACACACACACCTAAAGAATTATTAGGAACACCTGTTCTATTTCTCATTAATGCGATTATCTAGTCAACCAATCACATGGCAGTTGCTTCAATGCATGTAGGGTTGTGGTCCTGGTCAAGACAATCTCCTGAACTCCAAACTGAATGTCAGAATGGGAAAGAAAGGTGATTTAAGCAATTTTGAGCGTGGCATGGTTGTTGGTGCCAGACGGGCCGCTCTGAGTATTTCACAATCTGCTCAGTTACTGGGATTTTCACGCACAACCATTTCTAGGGTTTACAAAGAATGGTGTGAAAAGGGAAAAACATCCAGTATGCGGCAGTCCTGTGGCCGAAAATGCCTTGTTGATGCTAGAGGTCAGAGGAGAATGGGCCGACTGATTCAAGCTGATAGAAGAGCAACGTTGACTGAAATAACCACTCGTTACAACCAAGGTATGCAGCAAAGCATTTGTGAAGCCACAACACGCACAACCTTGAGGCAGATGGGCTACAACAGCAGAAGACCCCACCGGGTACCACTCATCTCCACTACAAATAGGAAAAAGAGGCTACAATTTGCACGAGCTCACTAAAATTGGACTGTTGAAGACTGGAAAAATGTTGCCTGGTCTGATGAGTCTCGATTTCTGTTGAGACATTCAAATGGTAGAGTCTGAATTTGGCGTAAACAGAATGAGAACATGTATCCATCATGCCTTGTTACCACTGTGCAGGCTGGTGGTGGTGGTGTAATGGTGTGGGGGATGTTTTCTGGGCACACTTTAGGCCCCTTAGTGCCAATTGGCCATCATTTAAATGCCACGGGCTACCTGAGCATTGTTTCTGACCATGTCCATCCCTTCATGACCACCATGTACCCATCCTCTGATGGCTACTTCCAGCAGGATAATGCACCATGTCACAAAGCTCAAATCATTTCAAATTGGTTTCTTGAACATGACAATGAGTTCACTGTACTAAAATGGCCCCACAGTCACCAGATCTAAACCCAATAGAGCATCTTTGGGATGTGGTGGAACAGGAGCTTCGTGCCTTGGATGTGCATCCCTCAAATCTCCATCAACTGCAAGATGCTATCCTATCAATATGGGCCAACATTTCTAAATAATGCTATCAGGACCTTGTTGAATCAATGCCACTGTAAAGGGTATATTAATCACCAATATTATGTGAATATCGATAATTAATATTCCTAAATAGGAGGAGCCGCCTATTGATGACTCCGCCTATTTATACCTTTATATAACAATAACACAATATCTTTGCTATGCTTTACACTGATCGCTACACTAGCTGCATGCGCCTAACTAACTCACTACCGTTAACAAGTACACGCTACACAAAGGGTACAAATATAACAGTATTTATTAACACCTGATGCACACGATATACAGTAATTACACAGCACTATAAATATACAATCCTAAACTACACTACACGTTCCCAAATTCCACCCATAAACTATCTATACAGTTCACACATAAGTATAGTAACAGCCCACCCCACCTGACTATATACTATCACTAGGGGGTACGACGAGGGTTAACGGTGGTCTAACAGGGGTGTAATCAAACCACAAACACAAAGGGATATATCTAGGGACTCAGGGGTATGAGAGGGGTTATACCAGCAGGGGATCTGGAGTACTGGCAAGGAAGGGGTTAAACAGGGAATCAGGGGTGGTAGGATCAGGGCAGGGAATCAAGGGTAATTAGGGGTGGTAGGATCAGGGCAGGGACTAGGGTGCAGGGGTAGTAGGATTTGGGATAATCAAGGGTATCAGGATTGGTAGGCAGGGACTGGGAGGGTTAACAAGGGGATACAAAAGGTACAACGTTGGTGGGATAGCGGTTGGGAAATAAGGGGGTGATACTTAGTATTATGCTCGTTCGTCCAGGGGTTATGCTCGTTCGTCTAGGGGTGGTCGGCTCCTTCTCTTGATGGGGCGGCACGGCTCTACTCCCTAGTGCTGGGGCCGCCGGATATTTATGTCCGGCGGTCCGCACTGCCGCACCGCCCACAAGGTGGCGCGCGCGCCACAGTTGGAGACACGAGGGCCAGCGCAGTGAGATGACGTCACTGCGCTGGCCCGAGCGTCTCCAGAACGAGCGCATCGGGGCCGCGCGCGTCAACAGGCGGGAGAAGCCTTTGATCTCCCGCCTGTTAATTTCGCTGCCAGAATGCGCATAATAGAAGGAGGGGAGGCTTCTCCACTTCTTCTATCATGTGTAATTATCTCCAGCAGTGCTGGGGATAATTACAACAAAGGGCTCAGATTCTATTGAACCTGGGTCCTTTGTAGTCATCAGGATGACCGGACCTTAGTTCGGTCATTCTGCTGTAAATAACCAGATTGCATCTGTGTGACTGCTCGGGGCACATTCACACCGATGCACCTGGTTTCAGGTGTGGAGAGGGGGGGGGGGGGGGAGACACACACATCATTTATTCTAAGGGGGATTATGGACGTGGGACCATATATGTATATAAATATATACATATAAATATACTAAGGGGCACATATTTCCCCCGAGGGGCCACAATGAGCCCCTTGGGGTCACCATGGGCAGATGTGAGCAGATGCTGGGCACATCTGCGCACATCTTCCCATGATGCGATGGTAAAAGTATGCATATATACCATACATGCCTGCACGTGTTTGCAGGCATGCATGGGCATATATGCATACGTCTCAACCCTTCCTCAACAGCCACTTAGAATTAAGGCAGTTCTGAAGGCAAAAGGGGGTTCAACACCGTATTATTATAGTGTTCCTAATAATTCTTTAGGAGAGTGTGTGTGCATGTGTATATATATATATATATATATATATATATATATATATATATATATATATATATATATATATATATATATATATATATATATATATAGAGTGAAGCAAAGAAGGCAGCACTCCAGATGATAGTGAAAAAGCGGATGGTTTATTCATTCATCAGAAACATTTCAGCTCTCTCCATGGAGCCTTTTTCCAGCTGGAAAAAGGCTCCATAGAGAGAGCTGAAACGTTGCTGATGAGTGAATAAACCATCCACTTTTTCACTATCATCTGGAGTGCTGCCTTCTTTGCCTCACTATTCACGCTTGGGACCTTGGTCGCAGGTCCCTCAGGAGGATTTTTTTGCACCCGCACCTTATTGTGTGCTGCTTCTCTCTTTTCTTTAATATATATATATATATATATATATATATCTAATATATTAAGCGAAGTGTATGTATGTATGTCCGCTAAAGGAATCTGAACCGTCGCATTTACAATCATAAAATTTGACTCGGGGAACGTTATAGACTATGTTTTAAGTGGAAATTTTCACCCCTCGCTTTCCAATTCTTTGCCAAAAAATACACTTAGTAACATAACCTCCAAACTACAGGAGCCGTTGGCTGTTGTGGCAGTTAGCCCGGATATTAATCAGGTTGAATATAGCAACCAAACACAGTTCAACTTCTATTTTGGTACAGGTCCTTAATATGAGCTCTGATTGTTTGCTGTAGGCAACGAAGGTCATTGTGTGAGTTAATATGATTTCTATTGGTCATTCTGCTGTAAATAACCAGATTGCATCTGTGTGAATGCTCGGGGCACATTCACACCGATGCACCTGGTTTCAGGTGTGGAGAGGGGGGGGGGGGGAGACACACATCATTTATTCTAAGGGGGATTATATGGACGTGGGACCATATATGTATACAAATATATAAATATATACATATAAATCTACTAAGGGGGCACATATTTCCCCCAGGGGCCACAATGAGCCCCTGGGGGTCACCATGGGCAGATGTGAGCAGATGCTGGGCACATCTGCGCACATCTTCCCATGATGCAATGGTAAAAGTATGCATATATACCATACATGCCTGCACGTGTTTGCAGGTATGCATGGGCATATATGCATACGTCTCAACCCTTCCTCAACAATCCCCCTGTTGTCGGAAATACGACAATGACTTGGGAAAAAGGGTTGAGACCCGTTTGCCCCTCCTCAACCCCATCCTTGGTGACAGTTCAGGAAGGGCTGTAGTGTCCGAATTCTTAGGTACCTAGACATCACCCCTCCAGCCTCCGACCTGCCGTTCACCGTAACCTACTCCTCCATCCACCGGGCACACCATCTTCTTCTTTAGAACTTTCTTGACATCTTTTGCCTTGATTGTTTCGGTGTCAGTCTCTCCTACTGACGTCTTTCTTGACTTTATTGGCTAGACACTTGCGTGTTTTGACTGGTTTCCTTACAGAAAACCATCTTCCGGCGTTAGTCACCCCTGCTGTTGGGATAGCCACACACACACTCTCTCGGCATGCTGCCGATCTTCAGGTCTGGCCCGCCCCCAAGGAATCTGGAGCGGGTTCATCTTCACCAACCTAGTCTCTTACTGTGCCAACTTTCAAGTACGACTTTGGTCCAATATCTTTAGTTCCATATGGGTGGGTGCAGTTCTCTCAGGGACAGATTAGTAGGTCTTTACAAGGCAGGTCAGACCTTTAAGCGGTGATGTCATAGTACCTAAATTCTAACTGCGGAGAACACCTCCGCCACATTACACATCCAGCCCTTCCCTTTAAGAACTTCACCGTTCCAGGGTTCAAGGTGGCAAATGTCAAACAACGGATGTCTGTCCCTATCGTGTCCTAATCTTATCCCCATTCACACAAAACACTTTACACAGTTCCCCTTTCTCTCCCACCCCCCCCTAAACCCAAAAGACATTTATATAAAACACTATGAGGTCTCAGGATAACTTTTAGATTTTCCACCCTGAATCTCTCCCCACACAAATTGTCCTCCTATTCCTAGGACCCTTCTTGGCTTCAGGACTTGGTGAATTAAGTCCTGAGCCTCCGGCGATTGTGTTCGTGAAGTGCTGTCTGGTTTAGTTGGTCCGTTAGTCTCTTGACCCTCCGGTACATCCACCACAGTCCTATGTACATGAGTCCGACCAGAACCAGAAGCACTATCACCGGGTGTATCAGTAAGTTGAAGAACGAGGTCGCCTTAGGACTGTATCCAAAAAGACTCTCCCACCACGAGATCTTTGAGTCTTTGTCTAATGCTGAGGCAACCGCAATAATTTTCGTCCGGTCATGGGTAAGTTGGATGGTGGCCTGTTTCTCTGCCTCCCGAAGATGTTGTGAGATTTCTTCCTCTTGGCTAAAGTCCAAAAGGAGCCGTTTAAGTTCTGTGCCGAAGCCAAGGGGAATCTTCTGAAGTCTCACGGGAACATCGGGGTGAATGTCGAGTCTTCTCTCCGGGGTAATTGGGGTTCTTCCTTGCTGCTCTGCAATGTCCAGACCTAGAATGGGGCTAAGGGTACAGTACGTTCCGGGGAGGAGTATTCCTCGTTCGGTACAATTAAATCCATAAATTGTATACGACCCATTGCTCCCTTGGTACCAACACCAATATCCCTGTCCCAAGTATTTTAAAGAGGATAAGGGGACGGAGTTGACCTTCATCTCGCAGGTCCCCTCGGTGTTCCAACACTGGTGTCTAAGCACCCGATCCCGATCACCCTGACATAGGATGGCATCCTCTCTCAGCCAACATCCCTCTGTGTCAAACAAAGAGGGATGGCCTTCTTCATAAGTTAGAACGCTCGAGGGGAGCTGGGGATGAAGTATTGTTCGGTTGTTCATCATTGTACCTAGATTGATGACACTGTATCCCTGTCTGAGGTGACTGGACACAGGTGCCAAGGACGAAGCAGTACAGGTTAAATTTTGACATCCATGCCATTGAACCACCCACCAGTTAGTATGGTTGATGGCAAAAGGAGAGATTAGTGGACTTATTCGCTGGCAGAGGTTGAATGGGAAGT
Source organism: Bufo gargarizans (assembly GCF_014858855.1). Lineage (NCBI taxonomy): Eukaryota > Metazoa > Chordata > Amphibia > Anura > Bufonidae > Bufo > Bufo gargarizans. The sequence continues at coordinate 424,833,141 of NC_058083.1, forward strand.
GGCCGTTGTGTAACGCTGAGACAATATGTTTAAGGTTGTCCGAGAGTTCGCTTTGGACCTGCATACACGCCAGAGCAAGCTGAGCCCGATCCTGCTCCTCCAAGAGACCCACAACTAACCTCCTAAACTTCTCACGTATAGCAGAAGATAGAGAGGTAGTGGCATCAATGTGAGAATGCTGTAAACCCTCCAAGACGTGGTTTACATCCAGCTGGGTCTTGAATCCTTCCCCGGCATGTCCTGAGGAGTAACCTCTCCAAGCTTACTCCTCAGGACTTCCATATCCATAGTGTTCAGTGCGCCTACTCCCAAAGCACCTCCGCCAAGTCCCATAGCCACCAGATCTCTCCTCCCCCTGTTCTTCCTACGTCGGGAGTCTTCTTTTCTTACCTCTTGCCCCGCCTCTACCCAACCTCTTACCATGTCAATTTGGTTCCTAACAAACTCCTCACACCTGTGATCCCAATGGTCCACTCGAAAGTCATCTACGGAAATTCTCCAGGTAAACAGAATGAATTTGGCATCCGTGATGATCTTCCAGGGGATGACAGTTGAGGAGCTACAGGATCTGCCAATTGATGGATAGGGGCGGTGCAAGAGTTCGAATGTGGTTTTACCGGTTGGAGACCTTCTGTATCGTAGGGGACCCTCACTATTGTTGCACAGATCTGTCCCCTTCCTTTGAACGGGTACCACTGATCGTTTTTTCCAGCCTGCAGCACTAGCTTCCCTACAGGTTTGGTTTGAGACAGATAGGCCCACTGAGTAAAGGTCCAGCATCCTTCGTCTACTGCCTCGCAAAAAGGCCACTTGAACGAACCATCTATATTGAAGTCAAAGTTGATGTCTCTGCCCCTGGGGTCTTTCCAATCGGAAGACACATACCTACCTCGGTAATCTTCAGTCATAGGAGTACCATCCATCCATACATCCACCGTGGGGGTATCTACCCCGTTGCACACCAAGTCCCATCTCCAGGGATTGGTGTCCAACATCACCATCTGGGTTTCTTGTTCCCAGTGGGCATAGGTGGCAAAATAGTATCCTGTCACCTCAGGAACACAGTTGTCTCTCATGATAGTAATCATGAAAGACCGTATGGATGGAGATCCCTTTAACTGAACATACCTAGGGTCCTTGGCATCAGTCCGTACTTTTAAAACTGTGGCTCGATATAAACCTTCCAGTTTTACCGGACCACTCTGGTCATTCCAGATGGCCTGACCAGAGTCACTGCAGTTTAATTTTAACATCATTATACTGGTTCGTAAATGATCAGTGGACACATGTCCCTGGACATAACTGGATTCCCTGGTGATAATCATCTGGGAATCCCTCAACATGCAATAAGCCTTCAGAGTGCCTTTCACTGGAATGGGTCTATCAAAATATGTCCTAACCCTTAACCTGTCCCGGCTATCCTTCCCCAAGAAGGTAGCCTTCAGGATGTGCCAACCGCTGTATTCTGCCCCAGTGACATCTTCAGGACTCAGGATAACCTCTTTGGTGCACAACTCTGTGGTAGTGTTGGCTCCCACTTGCTGATATGGGTGCAAGTGTGGGTCCCTAGACACCCATCTTAAGGATTTGATAGGTGTAGGGTCCGAGTCCCGAAAATGTGCAAATTCCTTGAGACAGAGGGCGTGTAAGTCATGTTGAATGGCAGACACATTCTCCACCGGGGTATAATGCTGAATTACACCGTTGGCAAAACCCTCTCTCTGGAAACCGTATAGATACCACTGACCTGATGTAAAGGTAAAGTTCTCGTATGGTTTCCGGATTTTGCCATCCGAACATTCCACCATTAAAAGGCCGGGTCCATTGAGTGATATGTTAACCATATCAATGTTAGTCCCCAGGCCCTCCCCTGAAGAGGCCGATCCTGTCGTCAACATGCTTACTACCAGTGTCACAAGCTGGAGACGTGTCCCGTTCAGAGGACACCTAGCTCTTCCCTGGCCAAGTGGTCCCATGGCGTGTCTCTCTCTTGTGTTCTGTAATTAGATGGAGTGTGATAAGTGGAGTGGATTCGCCATCAACTCACCAAGCCCTATTACCCCCCCCCCCTTTCACCCAACTCAGGCATTATTGAGTTGGGGAAGCCCGGGTAGCTTTGGCTTGGTCGATGTGAATCCACAAGCATTCCTGCCGTCTACGGGATTTCTTTTTGTTGGTGATTGGCGTTTGTACCCTCAGCATGGTGTCTCCCATTACTTCAAGGACCTTGTATGGTCCTTCCCAGTTTGCGTCCCATGGGCCAGCCCGATGGAAGACTTTCACCATCACCATTCCTCCTACAGCGGGCATTGGTGTTTCCCCCTGTAGATACGGTTTGTGTAACCGTATTGCTGCGTGAGGCAGTAGCTCCTTCAGGTTCTGTTGAACCTGTTGAAGAAACATGTCTCTGGCGATGGCGTCCTTCATGGGCTCCGACACTTGGGGTTCGTTGGGTAGACATAGGGGCATCTTGCGTTCTGTCATCAGTTCGTACGGGGAGATACCGGTACTGGAGGCTTCGGTAGCTCGAATACCCATGAGCACGGCTGGAAGATAGGTTACCCAAGAGGAACCCTTCTCCAGCAGCGCTTTGGAAAGCTGGGTTTTGATGGTCCGGTTCATCTGCTCCACGAAGCCCGCAGACTGAGGGTGGTAAGGCACATGAAACCTTTGCTTTATGTCTAAGAGACCACAAAGTGCTTTAATTACCTTACCCGTGAAATGGGTCCCTCTGTCTGATTCTATCACTCTGGGAATGCCCCATCGTGACAGAACTTGTTCCCAGAGAACACGGGCGGTGGTGGTAGCCGTATCATTGACCGTGGGGATGGCTTCTACCCATTTTGAGAAGACTTCCACTATTACCAGTGCATAACGGTAGTTACGACTTCCGGTCGGTAATGGTCCAATAAAATCAATTTGTATTGCGGACCATGGACCATCAGCAGGTGGAACTCGCTGTAACACCGGTTTCAGGGCAGAAGCCCTTGGGTTTATTTGAGCACATACCAGGCACTGTTGAGTAACCTCCTCTACTGAATTGGACATCCCTGGCCAGTACAATTTGTCCCTCAGGAGAGGCAAGAGTTTATTCCGGCCGAGGTGTCCAAATAGTTGGTGGTTCAATCGCGTCAGCTCTGCTTGCAGATGCTGCGGGACCACCGGAAGAGGGAGTTGCTGAGTACCGGTATCGTAACACAAGATCCCTTGTTGTACCGACCATGGATGTTGTGGTGCATTGATATGTGTCATTAGAAAAGGATCCTTGGTTTGTTCCTCTTCAAATGACACCGGGCCATCACTCAGATGGATACGTGCTGCAATCCGGTGAGTTGGTAGTGGCCCCATGCCTGGATCTCGGAGGGTACCAGACACTGCCGCTAGTTTAGCCAGTTCGTCTGCCTTATTGTTGCCCATTATCAAAGGTTTATCGCCTTTTTGATGCGCCGGGATTTTGATAATGGCTGCTTCCGCCATGTGTGCCATGCCCCACTCCCACAGTTCCTTCAGGACCGACACATGAGCCAGAGGTTTGTTTTGACTGTCCACAAATCCTCTTCTCTTCCATATGTCAAGATGCAGGGTGAGGGAGCGAACTACATACGAGCTGTCGCTATATATAGTTCGTTTCCCTGGAGGCTGAAGAAGCAGAGCTTCTTTAACCGCCTCTAGCTCTGCCCGCTGTGCCGACATGTGACCCGGTAACCTGACAAGACTCTGGGTACCAGTGGTCTCATCCAGCACAGCAAACCCCGTGACATATTCTCCCTCCAGATAGAATCGAGAGCCATCAACAAAGATGACTCTGTCATCTGGACGTCTGTCGGTTCTGAACATCTGTGGAGAGTTGTCCTGTTCTGGTTGACCACAGTCATGTTCGGTTCCAGTTAGGTTTAGTAACTGAGACAGAACATACTTGGCCTTGTGGTCCACCTGCAGATTCCGGCCACTGAGATCCATGATCCATCTCCCGAATCTCTGTTGGGAGACTCCAGGGAGAGTATCACGGAGCAAGAGGGCTAAAGGAGAATGTGGAGTCTGCAAGGTGAGGGGTCGGAAGCCTACAATATGCTCGGTAGTCTTGACGGCATAGTGTATGGCTGCCAGTTGTTTGGCACATTCATCGAACCCTCGTTCGACGGGTGAAAGTAGCCTGGAGAAATATCCCAGCGGTCTGGTCTCATACCCTACTTTCTGAAGCAGGACCGCTGCGATAGACTCCATCCCTGCATGCGCCTGTATGGCCATTTCCCCATCTGGATGTGGGGTGGCCAACACAGGTGCCGAGGAGAGATCCCTTTTCAAAGTTAAAAAAGGCTTCTTCCTGCGCATCAGACCAACCTTTGATCGAGGGTTCCTCCCCTCGAAGGAGTTCATAGAGAGGTTTTGCTTTGGCAGCGAAGTCCTCTATGAATTCCCTCATGAAGTTGGCCACTCCCAGGAATTTTCTCAAATCCTGAAGAGCGCCGGGTCTGGGTAACTTCACCATGGCTTCCACGCGGGCTGTCATGATACCTTTGGTTCCAAATGAAATTTGGACTCCAAGGAAGGTTACCTCTGCTTGGGCCAAATTTGCCTTATGTGGACTCAGCTTGAGTCCTGACTTTGCCAGGAGTCCCAGCAGCTCTCTCAACAGAACCAAATGTTCCTCCATGGTTTCTGTATGCAAGAGCAGGTCATCCACGAATTGTAGAAGGCATTCTGGCCGTGAGAACACACTCAGTACGGCCGCCAATGCTTGATGGAAATACGTGGGGCTGCTATGAAACCCCTGGGGCAGTACAGCAAACATGTACTGTTTGTCCCCCACCGTAAAGGCAAATTTGTACCGGCATGACTCAGTGAGTTCGATGGAGAAGAACCCGTTGGCCACATCCAAGGTCGAGAATACGCGGCTTTTGCCGCTTATTCTGGCCATGATGTCGGGAGTCTGGGCCACCACTGGCGCTGGGGTGTATTTATTGAGGATCCGGCGGTCTATGGTGAGCCTCCATGCACTAGTGTCCTTTTTCTTGACTGGCCAGAGGGCATTATTGCATTTTGAGTTGCCCTCAATAACTACACCCCTAGTCTTCAATTCCTGGACGGTGTCCATAATTGAATGGGTGGCTTCTGGTGGAAATCGGTATTGGCGTTGAGGTGGAGGGTCAGGACCCTGAATGTCCACCTGAACACCAATCAGTCTGCCACAATTGTTTTTGCCCTGGGCCCACAGTTCGGGATGCTCATACACAATAAGCTCCAGGTCTATATTATGTGAGACCTCCGGCCATTTGTGTTTGAGCATGTCAGTAGACTCTTCTACTGTCTGCAAAGGTGGTCCCAGACAATGCCATCGAATGACAAACACTTTAGCTCGCCTAGGACCTTTCCACACAATGCAATTTGCCAGATCCAGGATCCACCCATTTTGTGTCATTACATCGGTTCCGATAATGTTGTCAGAACCAGGGTAATACCACATGGGTATCCTGAGGGTGGTGCACCCGGTAACTCTCTTGCCTGACAATCCACAGGATAACCGACCTCTAGCCTCAAAACCAAACACAGATCTCAAAATCTAAGCAGTGGGCCTGGCTCGCCAATGTAAAGGGGGAATATTAATCACCAATATTATGCGAATATCGATAATTAATATTCCTAAATAGGAGGAGCCGTCTATTGATGACTCCGCCTATTTTTACCTTTATATAACAATAACACAATATCTTCGCTATGCTTTACACTGATCGCTACACTAGCTGCATGCGCCTAACTAACTCACTACTGTTAACAAGTACACGCTACACAAAGGGTACAAATATAACAGTATTTATTAACACCTGACGCACACGATATACAGTAATTACACAGCACTATAAATATACAATCCTAAACTACACTACACGTTCCCAAATTCCACCCATAAACTATCTATACAGTTCACACATAAGTATAGTAATAGCCCACCTCACCTGACTATATACTATCCCTAGGGGGTACGACGAGGGTTAACGGTGGTCTAACAGGGGTGTAATCAGACCACAAACACAAAGGGATATATCTAGGGACTCAGGGGTATGAGAGGGGTTATACCAGCAGGGGATCTGGAGTACTGGCAAGGAAGGGGTTAAACAGGGAATCAGGGGTGGTAGGATCAGGGCAGGGAATCAAGGGTAATTAGGGGTGGTAGGATCAGGGCAGGGACTAGGGTGCAGGGGTAGTAGGATTTGGGATAATCAAGGGTATCAGGATTGGTAGGCAGGGACTGGGAGGGTTAACAAGGGGATACAAAAGGTACAACGTTGGTGGGATAGCGGTTGGGAAATAAGGGGGTGATACTTAGTATTATGCTCGTTCGTCCAGGGGTTATGCTCGTTCGTCTAGGGGTGGTCGGCTCCTTCTCTTGATGGGGCGGCACGGCTCTACTCCCTAGTGCTGGGGCCGCCGGATATTTATGTCCGGCGGCCCACACTGCCGCACCGCCCACAAGGTGGCGCGCACGCGCGCCACCGTTGGAGACACGAGGGCCGGCGCAGTGAGATGACGTCACTGCGCCGGCCCGAGCGTCTCCAGAACGAGCGCGCGCCAACAGGCGGGAAAAGCCTTCGATCTCCCGCCTGTGGCACTCTGCATTCCGGCCAGCAAGAGGGTAATTTCGCTGCCGGAATGCGCATAATAGAAGGAGGGGAGGCTTCTCCACTTCTTCTATCATGTGTAATTATCTCCAGCAGTGCTGGGGATAATTACAACAAAGGGCTCAGATTCTATTGAAACTGAGTCCTTTGTAGTCATCAGGATAACCGGACCTTAGTTCGGTTATTCTGCTGTAAATAACCAGATTGCATCTGTGTGAATGCTCGGGGCACATTCACACCGATGCACCTGGTTTCAGGTGTGGAGAGGGGGGGGAGACATACATCATTTATTCTAAGGGGGATTATGGACGTGGGACCATATATGTATATAAATATATACATATAAATATACTAAGGGGCACATATTTCCCCCAGGGGCCACAATGAGCCCCTGGGGGTCACCATGGGCAGATGTGAGCAGATGCTGGGCACATCTGCGCACATCTTCCCATGATGCGATGGTAAAAGTATGCATATATACCATACATGCCTGCACGTGTTTGCAGGCATGCATGGGCATATATGCATACGTCTCAACCCTTCCTCAACAGCCACTTAGAATTAAGGCAGTTCTGAAGGCAAAAGGGGGTTCAACACCGTATTAGTATGGTGTTCCTAATAATTCTTTAGGTGAGTGTGTGTGTGTGTGTGTGTGTGTGTGTGTATATATGTATATGTGTGTATATATATATATATATATATATATATATAGAGTGAAGCAAAGAAGGCAGCACTCCAGATGATAGTGAAAAAGTGGATGGTTTATTCATTCATCAGAAACATTTCAGCTCTCTCTATGGAGCCTTTTTCCAGCTGGAGAAAGGCTCCATAGAGAGAGCTGAAACGTTGCTGATGAGTGAATATACCATCCACTTTTTCACTATCATCTGGAGTGCTGCCTTCTTTGCTTCACTATTCACGCTTGGGACCTTGGTCGCAGGTCCCTCAGGAGGATTTTTTTGCACCCGCACCTTCTTGTGTGCTGCTTCTCTCTTTTCTTTATTATATATATATATATATATATATATATATATAAATTATCTAATATATTAAGCAAAGTGTATGTATGTATGTATGTCCGCTAAAGGAATCTGAACCGTCGCATTTACAATCATAAAATTTGACTCGGGGAACGTTATAGACTATGTTTTAAGTAGAAATTTTCACCCCTCGCTTTCCAATTCTTTGCCAAAAAATACACTTAGTAACATAACCTCCAAACTACATTTTGGCTGCAGTTGGCTGTTGTTAGCCTGGATATTAATCAGGTTGAATATAGCAACCAAACACAGTTCAACTTCTATTTTGGTACAGGTCCTTAATATGAGCTCTGATTGTTTGCTGTAGGCAACGAAGGTCATTGTGTGAGTTAATATGATTTCCATTGCGACGCTTAGCCAAAGTTGTTCTAGTGGCTGATGTAACTCACATGACCTTAAGTGTATACTAATTCTGTGGGGTTTTATATACTGTCACTTAAAGAGAATAATGCTCCATTAAGAAAAGGAATTGCCTTTTGCTACCACGCAGACATCAACTATCAGGATAATCCAATAGTTGGCATAGGAAAAATATATCTCCTGCAATGGTCTGCATGTACTGCAATGCCCTGAACTGGAAAGATGAACTGCCAGGTTTATGCTGTTCAAATGCAAGTGCAAAAAGGTAAAACTCCCACCTCTCATGTTACCACCAGATCCCCTGAAGTCTCTGATGACAGGCATCACTGCAACAGCAAAGCATTTCCTGGGCAACATCAGGAAGTACAACTCCTGTTTCCAAATCACATCATTTGGAGAAACAAGATACATTTTTACAACAGGATTTATGCCAGAGTTCAAGGACAGATTTACCACTCAATCGGCTCACTGCTGCCATTACAAAGAGAAGAACCTCAATTTCATGGTAAATGCAGAGGCGCAGCAGAGGTGCTCTTTAATTCCAAACACTAACCTTGATATTGTCACTAACTTGCGTCTTCTGTGTATCCGACTAAATCGAAAGAAGCTCAGAGCCGAGGAATACATTCACCTTATAGATGCTGTGGCAAATGATGCTGATCCAAACAAGTTGGGTAAAGTGGTCATTCTTCTATCAACTGTCACTGGAAGCCCACAACACATTGATGAATGCACACAGGATGCAATGACTTGCGTAAGAAAGTATGTCCTTCCAGATCTTTTTATTACCTTCACTTGCAATCCTGCTTGGGAGGAAATCGGAGGGCACCTGTTGACAGGCCAGAAAACAGTGAATTGTCATTACATCGTTGCTCGGGTTTTCAAAAGGAAACTCACAAAAAATATTCATCTGATCACAAAAACACACATTTATGATGAGACACAGTGCTGGATGTACATGCCCATATCTTGTTCTGGCTAAAGGAAAATATAGAGCCCATCGAAACTGACAATATCAGTGTCGAATTGCTAGACCCTCAGAATGACCCATTGCTGTTTGACACCATCACCAAGAACCTGATCTATGGTCCCTGTGGGAACCTCAACAAAAATTCTCCCTGCATGGTTGATTGCAGGTGTTCAAAGAATTACCCAGAAAACCTGGTCCAAGAAACACAAACGGGACAAGATGGATATCCAGTGTACCGAAGAACAAAAGTAGGGGATCGTGGTTTGTGAAATTAATCAAGTACATATGCAAATATGTCTACAAAGGAAGTAATCAAGCAGTTTTTGAACTCCTGGAAAAAATGGATCTGTTCTTGATGAAGTGCAGGCATTCCAGATTGGCAGTTACATCAGCAGCAATGAAACGGTTTGTGTCAAATCTTTTTATTGCTTTTACAAAGTAGAGAAAAGTACAGAACTCATAAATGAGCTAAGCATATCATATAACATTGCAAATAAAAGGTGCTAGATATCCACTGCAGCTTCACTACCTTCGAGTGGGCTATTTATTCCATACTACTTAATTATACATCAACATTGATCCTTTTAAGTTGCCCAAAAGTGCTTATGGCTAGTGTGAAGCTAGCTTGGTTCGGATAAAAGTATGGGTAAACCAATATAAACATACTTTAAAGGGGTATTCCCATCTTCACTTTTCATACTTACCTTCATTGAGCGCGACGTTCACTTCCTGGATTCGGCTGGGCTTGATTGATGTCTTTGCCGGGCTGCGCTTGCGCAGAAGACTGAAGATTTTCTCCCGGCCGGGCAATGTCTTTAATGCGCACGCCGCCATGCCAGCGCCATTGTGACTTATTCCTGGCCTGTATAGTACAGAGCCGGCGTGCGTGTTCGCAGCTCTGTGCTATACTGGCCAGGAAGAAGTCATCATGGCGCATGCGCGGCAGTGTGCGCGTTCAGAACATTGTGCTGCCCGGCCAGGAGAAAATCTTCAGTCTTCTGCGCTAGCGCGGCCCGGCGGGATTCGACAGGAGAGGTGATTGTGACCATTGGAGAAAGACAACGATCAGGTAAGAGGGGACTTATTTTCTCAAAAAGAGTGGGAATTGGGTAAGTAAATGGATAAAGAAAAATGATCACTGTCAAATCATTAACAGTGATCATTGTGATGGGAATACCCCTTTAACAAAAAGATTGTCGTGAAGAAGTTAAACTTAGAGAGGTGGAATGTGCAGGGATGGAGCACCTGAGATTGTGTTTACATGTGTTAAGAGACTCTACTTTGGGGGCGTGGCCAGCAGCCGGCATGTAAGCACGCGTTTGAGCACAGCTCCGCTATCCCTCACAGATCCTGCTCCATCCTGATAAGCTGCCGACTCCTGGAACAGAGTGGACGGTGTGTAGGCGCAAGAGAAGACCCCGCACGCCGACCATGGGTCCCAACAAGGCACAAGCAGCTGCCAAACGGCTTAAAGAATTAGTCCGGTCAGAGGCCCAAAATGGCGCCGCATCCGCCACTCCAACGCGCGCGGCTCTCACCCGCGTTCAAGCCGCTCAGCAGGTTGAGGCAGGAGACAGCGCTGAGCCTGAATTTACCCTAAAGGCTGCATTCGAACAGCTGCTGGTAGCGATCTCCTCGTGCCAGTCCTCACTCACAGGGAAGTTGGAGGAGGTGAGAGTGGATGTGAGCCTGCTCCGTCATGATGTGCGGCAGCTGATAGCCTGGGTCAAGCATACAGAGGACCGACCGGGTGTCTGCTCTGGAAGATCTGACCAGACCTATGGTGGGGAAAGTGCTGGAGCGCTCTGTGGGTCAGTGGCAGCAAAAATGTGATGACCTGGAAAACAGGTCCCGCCGCAACAATGTAAGGATCCTGGGGCTTCCAGAAAAAGCTGAGGGCTGTGATCCCGCCGCCGCCTTCCTTGAATCCTGGTTCAAGGAACAGTTTCCAGAAGTGCCTTTTTCTCCTGCATATGCTGTGGAGAGGGCACACCGCGTCCCAGCCAGGTTTCCTCCACCTGGGGCTCCTCCTAGACCCCTGCTGGCGCGACTGCTAAATTGGAGAGACAGGGATTTCATCTTCAGCCAGGCCAGGAACAAGCAAGATATTAGACATGACAACGCCCGTGTTTCCCTGTTCCCAGATTTCTCCGCTGACCTTCAGAAGAGAAGAGCCACATTCGTCGCGGCCAAACGCCGCCTTCACGACTTAAACCTCCAGTATTCCATGGCGTATCCGGCACGGCTCACGGTGGTGGATGGCGACAAAACTGTCTTCTTCAGTGATCCTAGAGAAGCTGAGGACTGGGCCTCAAGGAAATCAGGACGCCCTGGTCCACGCTGACGCGTCAATTGAACACAATCAGCAAGTATTATTTTCTCCTCTTTCCTGTTTTCAATGGGCCATGGCTGATGACTTTTTTTATACGTTACAGATTTTCCAAGTCTCAACATGCTACCTGCTTACCTATTGCCCCATTTACTTAGTGACAATCAGCCTTGCTGGACCCACAAAAGAGGCCCATTAAGTGTGTGGGGGTATCTGCTCTTGCAATGCTGGACGCTTTGCCTATGTGACATGTTGTTGTTTATCAGTGTTGGCAGCTTAACACACCTTTGCTGAAGAGGGGAGGAGCAACACCTGCGTAGTTATCACATCTACCTATGCTATGCAGGTCCCCGAGTTATTGTCCATTATGTTAGTCTGTTATGGTTCTGACATTTCCATGTTTTTACTGTTAATGTTTTGTAACATGTTTGGAATTGCTCAAGTATACTCACCTCAAGTATGGTTACTCCACTTCACAACAGTTGCAAGGGAGGCATTGTCGTATGGAGATCAGGTCCCTGGATGCTCAGAAAGTGCAACCTGGGAGAGTGTATATGTCTCTGATGTACTGCTAGAGCACCCATGGCCTCCATGAGAGTATTGTCATGGAATGTGAGGGGCCCAGGGGATCCTAAAAAGAGGATTATTGGAATCTGCAGAGGATTGTTGGAATACCCATCATTCATAACGGAGCTAGAGGATTACCCAGAATAAGCCGGGACCATTCAATACAAGCCGGGAAAGACCGCGATCACGTGACAGCCTACCTCACCCTATAGACGGGCGAACCACGCCTCCCGGCGTCCCTAGCAACACGAGTCACACCGCCGACTCCTGGATCCAAGACAGCTGCCCAGGGAGAACAGAACACCGCCGGAGGAACGAAGACAGCAGCGTCGGGTGAAGGGTAAGTGACCTCTGTAGCCAGAGAGAGTGCGGGACGCCGCACTCAGGCACAGAGCACCCCTTCCTCCCACAGCACCCGCATGAGAAGCATCACATCATTTTACTGCTACAATATATTAATGTACATGCTTGTGGCTCTATGAAATTTAACTGACATATTACATTAAGGCGCATCACGTACCCTCCACTTAATAGCACGGATCAAATAAAAGGAGTCACAAGGCGCAATATTCATTTATTTATTTGCCTCCTATCTAGAGAATATCATCATAAAAGAATAAGACTACCCTATATAAGGAGCAAAACATATTATTCTGAGATTATTTCATGAAAATACAATTCTACTCATAAGGACAACTACCTTACTTATTTTTTTACCTTTTTTTTGCTTTCTTCATTTTTTACCCTCTTCGTTTTTCTAGCGCATCATTTTTCTAGCGCACATTTTATATTTATATATATATTCATATATATTTTATATTTAGAACATTCTGAATATCAGCCGGTGACCACTGAATGATAACCCACTCATCTCTACATCCATTATTCCAGTCCATTAAAAAGGACAGCTAACTCAATTCCCCAATACGATACTTTATTGAACATTATTTTAATACATCTTACATTCACTATATATATATATATATATATATATATAAATAAATTAATATATCAGAGTGTGCCTGCTTACTTATTTTCTTTCAAATTATCCACTCCTGACTAGGTGAGTCAGCTTTAGCAGTTCTGAACCTTGATCATTTTCCTGAGCGGTGGAGCCATCTATTCCACTTTCTCTCTTAAAAGTTCCATAAAGTCTGGGGGGATTGGTGCTCATCGCCGCTGACTCTGCACACAACACATATGTACTCGGCAACTGACGACCCTCCTTGATTTCCCACCTTGCCAACGGCGGGGTCGCCTCGCTTACAGTGCTGTGACTGACACGATGTACTATGTCCCTTACATACTTGCAGGCTACCTGCAACTCCAGCTATTACTATGTGACCTTATATCCCAGATTTCCAGCATGCATTTGTTTTTTATATAACTATGCTAATCTTGCATGTCACCATTAACCCCTGCGTGCGTAATCACAATGTTTTGTATGTACCATACTTGTGCTGTTTTCCTTTAATAAAACAAGTAAAAAAAAAAAATAAATTGTGATCCAGAAGAAGACAAAAACCTAGACACATTTGCCCAGTTTGTGTCACAGGGAAAAAAATCATTTGTGACCCTGAGAAAAGGCCATCGGTCGGAAGACCCTGGATCAGATCCATTAATAATTCCACCTGGTTGGGCTCCACTCACCTGTATATCTCACTTATCTATTGTGAAGGATGGAAATATATTGAAATGTGCCCATCTGACCTCCATGTTGGATGTGCACACGGAGACGAAGACTGTTGTGATCTCTGTTGACTCTTGGTTTCTCCATCTGGGACGCTGGTCTGGGGCTTGTTTCCTGAAAGCCTCTTGCCTTAACTATCAGCCTGGGGTCCACCGGCATGCCACACAGATAGGAAGACTGTTCTAACCATCTCCGTGTGGTTGGTGATTGAACCTGCTTGGTCGCTGCATCATAAATTTTGGTGATGCTATGACTGCTGTGTGTTTAATCCATAAAGTCGAGTTCCTATAGAAGCACAGAAAAGCATAGTAAATATGTGGTTGGAAACCAACAGTTTCAGATCGATAGACAAAACCTGCCCTGCGGGGTAAAATATCTGCCCATTAACGCTATATCCATATATAAAATGTCACATCCGAAAAGAGCGGAGCTCGCCTACTTGGCTATTTTCTTAAGCCCCACTAAAGTGAAAGGAGAGAGCAGCACAACGTTGGCCCCTTTCCCCTTTCCTGGCCGTGTGTGACAGGGTCCCGTTCTTGAGACAGCAGCAGGTGTCAGAGGTAGGAACCTAGACACTGTAACCTGGGAATGTGCCATACATTTCCAGATAGAACAAGCCCTTTAATAACAGAGGACACAGCACCCTCTAAGCAGATCCTGGAATGTCACCTTCATTATGTTGTAGGGCTGGTAGGACATATGCATGTACACTACCAGTTCTGGCTGCTATGGCATGGCCACATGGGGAAGATTGCCCAACATGGAAATTTTACTGCAGATTTTGCTGAAATTCCACAGTAGATTTCGGTGCGGATTTACCAAAGATCTAACTCTACGCATTGCAAACGGTGAAATATACAGTGGAAATCTGTAGCATAAATTAAATCAATCAGATTCCATCTTTTATTTTGGACAGCTCCTTTGGAAAATGAAATGAGGAATCTGGTTGGTTGCTATGGGCAGGGCCGGTGCTACCATAAGGCAGACCAAGCGGCTGCCTTAGGGCGCACACTGGGGGAGGGCGGAAAAATGTGACATGGAGGGCTGATGTGACATAGGAGGGTGATTTGACATGGGGGCTAATGGCTGACATGGGGGCATGATGGCTTACATGGGGGCTGATGGCTGACATGGGGGGCTAATGGCGGCATGATGTCTGACATGGGGGGCTGATGTCTGACATGGGGGTCTGATCTGAGGTCTGATTAACATTGGGGGTCTGATTGTGGCTGTGAGCTGAGATCTGATGAACATTGGGGGTCTGATTGCTGGTCTGACCTGAGGTGTAATGGAAAATATCTCAGAGGGTGAAAGTGTCTCAGAGGGTGAAAAATACGGTCCTCAAACCAGCGATTGTCTGAAGCAGAGAAAAGATACCAGGACCACACAGAGGAGAAGCCAGCTGCTGAAGACGGGACCAGGGCCAGGTGAGCTGCAAGGGGGGGGGGGGGGGGGCGCCAAAATGTTGCTTCGCTTGTGTTGGCAAAAATCCTTGCACCGGCCCTGGCTATGGGCAACTAAGCCAGTTCTACTTTACACCAGTTTGATAAATGACCCTCTAAATTATTCTCTGTACCAATCATGATTCCTATTAGTTTTGAATGTGTACTCTTTGTGGAAGCTTCCATGCTGATTTTTTTTAGATGAGGTATTGGTCATTTCAAAGACAATGTATAAGAAACTGGTTATACTAAAATCTTGATAATGTGATAGTTTGGTAGATCGCTACTTATTGGCACCAAAAGAAAAGTCCACTGGAATCCACTGTAAATGCAGATGTAGCAAATGGACTTGAGGGCATGGATGTGCATATTACACCTCAAATCTGTCATTACACTCCCTAACTTACTATTGTTAGAGCAGCTTTTAAATGCCATAGTGATTAGGGGCCTTTCTAGTGACAAGTACATTGTAGAGTCTCCAGTCAGTCAAGAAAGGGTTAATACTTGGGACCACTGTGGCTGACTTCATAGTTAAAGTGCTTTAGGTAGGTATCAATAATAAGCCCCTGTAGTAAATATGGCAATTGTGCTGCTGATGTCACAGATGCATAAGTCTATGACATAAAGTGCCCACAGATGAAGGTTCCATAACAGAAGGACAAACGGCCATTTGCAGAGCCATGCTTGATGTGTCTGGAGACCTGGAGCTTCACCATCTGTAGAAGGAGGAAGGGGACGCCCGCCTAGCCAGCCAGATCAGCCCTATCGCCTAGCTAGCCAGTCAGATCAGCCCTATCCACCTAGCCAGCCAGATCATGCAAATTAGCCCTAGCCATCAATGGGTCGACAGATGCTGCAGCCAGATCTCCCTCACATCCAGCGCCAGCTGCTGAAAATTTACGTGTAAGGCCAGGAGTGGTCGAATTTGGCTATCTCGGTAAGAGGCTGGCACAGAGTGTTTACTATTGTGTAACTGCTTACTAATCTGTTTCTTTAACTCTTTAACATGTATGACTATTTGGTGTCCTTTCTGTCATATCTTTAATGAATTTCTATCATGTCTCATTGAAAATGTACACCTTCTGATAAAATATCTTGTTCCATTTTGGCATTAACCTTCTAAGCCCAAGGGAAGGGCAACCCTCCAGCCATGGTTCCCTCGAGGTTTCCCACACAGGGGGTTTTCCTCTCCTGAGTGCGGGGGGGGGGGGGGGGGGGGGTGGTGACTCTTCGTGAGTCGGGGTTGTTCCATGTTCAGTGCCCCGATTGGCCTGAGAATAAAAAGTCATTTGATGTTAAATAAATTCTCTCTATTTTACACCCAAATTAAGTGTTTTGTGCACGTCTTTCATAATCTTTGGTTTGGGTGGTATTGCTTCAGAGTGAGCGTTCATTAAATATTGCATAGCGAGTCTTTACTCCGTAATCCCACCATTATGTAATGGAATGCCCGAAAATAGAAGGGTGGCTTTATCCTGTATTCCCTTCCCTGCACCATAGCCTGAAATAATTTTGCTTGTAGCACGATCACTATGATGACTAAGAGGAAGCTAAAGTAAGGCTCTAAGGTTTGAGGTACCATACCTTAGGCAAAAGGCTCAAAAGGGGAGGTATTTATCGTCTCTGTGTCTTCTGGCAATGTCACAGGAGGAGGGCCTTTAAGCCCGTCTACTCCTGGAAATGAGACACCTCAGGATGGGAACAATCCTGAACATAAAACAAGTGGGAAGGAGCAGCCTAGGGCTTCTAACAATTCCCGAAGCAGCAAGGGTACCTGTGAAGTAACTGGATCTGCATGGACTTACCACTTGGTCCTACCCGGGTGTAGGCCATTAGTATACAACATCCCTATGATGACAGTCTGTATAAGGGGGAAAGAAGAGCTGTAAAAAAGGCACACTTTAAGTAAGTTGCTACATTTTTGTTAAGTGCAATGATTAAGTGCAATCATGACAAACGGTGCATAAATTCACATTGTGGCACCTAGAAGGAGAATACACACAATGGGCATGTTATCTTGAACGTTACCAAACTTGTAAACTGGTACAATAGTGCAAAAATTATTAAAAAGCATGAAAATCACAAAGAGCTCAGGTATCACGTTTGAGTCCTTTCTTTGGGTGCAAATTTTTACGTTGCAATAAAACATGTTATAAAATAGTGCAAATGTCAATGCCAGGTGAGGCTCAACAATAACTAGGTCCTGTTTCCTGGAAGTGCTTAAAGTTGTAGAATCCTCTGGAAACTGATAAAAGTCAATTTGTAATCCACAGGGTAAAAAGTTAATTATAATCCAAAGGGTTAAAATGTCATAAGAGCAGGCTATCAAGTAACCTGAGAAAGGGGATAAAACAGTTAACTTGGACAGTGCTGTTGGGGGGAGTCCTAACTGACATGTCCATCTGGATGAGGACAAACACTGGCAACCTGAAACAAGAACGGTTAAAATTGCACACAAAAGGCCAAACAACTCCTCACCCGTCAGGTAACAGTCCATGGAGTGGCTCCCAAAATGTCACTGATGTTTAATTGTTACTTTTCTTTTAAAGGGGACACCTTTTACAAGTAGGTGTCCAGCTCCTCGTCACTGCTGGAGCTGCTAAATCTCATCACAGCATGTTCCTGCCTCTGGTGGTAGCACATGGTAGCATTTGTAGTGGTGCGCCACTGGCCCCTACTGGTGGCTCTGGGTACTGGTTGAGCGGACAATCTTGAAAAAGCAGCAGTGACACGCTGCAGCCCGGGATCCACAGCCGGTGCAGGAGGTGGAAGAACTTCTGGCTGCAGCGTCTCAGGAAGAGCTGGAACAGCTGCTTCCAGGGAAGAAGGTATGGTGGCCTGATGTAGGGTTGCACCTTAGGGTTAAAGGTCAGGACCGAAATTATTGATTTGTGCTACCCTCAGGGTTGGCGGCGGTGACAGATCTGGGATGCGCGGTGCAGGCTCAGGTTGGGGCTTTTCTTTAAACTGCATGCGCCCATCTGGGGTTTCTTGAAGGCACCTGACACGGCTCGCAGAGCCTGGGTCCTCCTGCCAGGACTCTGGGGTGACGGCAGGGGAGAGTGGCTTATCCAGTAAAGTGACTCCGGCGGCAAAGAGTCCTTGCATGGACCGCATGGGGGTATACTCGATCTGGTCACCCACATAAAGATTGTGTCTGGCCTGGGGCAGATAGTGCCTTTTGACGGAGCGCCGGCCTACAAACACTTCAGTCCCTGAATACTTATCCTGCAGGAACCCGACTCCTCATTCTACTGAAAACCACAGCACTGTCCCGGTTCTACGAGGCAGCTTGGGGTCTCCTGGCTGGGGATCGTCAATTACCAGCTTCACCCATTCCTCGACCGCTGATTTATATTCCCAGGCGGTCTGGGCAAAAGCAGTGATTTCATGCGGGACATCGGGGTTCAAGCTCAACAGCCTCTAGATTGACCGTCTTCTAAAGTCGAAGGCGTTTTCGATTTTGACTAGGAGCGTTCTTTTGAAGTGGGGCTATCACCTGGACCGCAAAAGTTTGCATTTCTGTTGCGCGCCACACTACTATCATTGGCTCTTTCCACTGGCAGTCGAAACCGCTGAGTAGATTCCTTGTAAGGACGGTTTTTCGAGTTCTTTGACACTGGATGGCGAAAAGTAAAAGTCTGCACCAAATATTGGTACTTTTTACGAAGGATACAACTTACGTTTAATGGTAAATAAGCCATCAAAAATGGGCCAAAAATGCACAAAAATTATGTGGTTTTGCAAATCTGACAGCCACGTGCAATTTTTTCCATCACTCTGAAACCATCGATTACAGCCCTGATTTAGTCTTTTGATGCCAATGGTAACCCTTCCAGCCTACGCTAAAGTTTCTATTAATTGTCCATTTCAGTTGCTCAATAAGCTAATGCTCGCTTCAACTTGTTAGTCTTTTCCAGTTGCATCCTGTAGGTGTCAGTATTGAAATTTGATTAAAGAGGTTTCTGTTAGGAATAATGGAAGCAATCCCATATTGACAAAAACATTTTAAAGAGGCTCTGTCACTATATATATATATATATATATATATATATATATATATATATATATATATATATATATATATATATATATATATAGTTCTTTCACACAACTGGAGGTTGCACTACATTTTTTTTGCTTGTTTCGGTGAAAACACACCCTTCTGACCCATAGAATCATCGACAGCCATTTTATTTTTCTGAGGGGTCATATTTTCAAATGAGGTTCTACTAAATATTAATATTAATATAATATTATTATATAATAGTATACTATTATATTAATAATATTATAATATTATTATTTAATAATATTATATGTATTAATATTTATGATATTGATATAATAAAAATAAGAATAAGAATGATCTGCATAGAATAATTTATTTATAGAATAATGGTAAAAAAATAACCTCTGTTGCTATCCCATTTAAGTGCAGCAGGTGGCAGCAATGAACTGCAATATAGCAATGTCTGTATAGAAAAATGGTAAAAAAATATCCTAATTGCTATCCCAGCTCACTGCAGCAGGTTGCAGCAATTAGCTGAAATATAGTCTGCTTAGAATAATGTTAGAATAATAATAATAATAATAATAATAATAATAATAGTATACTATTATATTAATAGTATTATAATAATATCATTTAATAATATTATATATATATATATATATATATATTTATGATATTTGATATAATAAAAATAATACAAAGAAAAAGAATGATGTGCATAGAATAATTTCTTTAAAGAATAATGATAAAAATTAACCTTTGTTGCTATCCTAGTTAAGTGCAGCAGGTGGCAGCAATGAAC
Source organism: Bufo gargarizans (assembly GCF_014858855.1). Taxonomy (NCBI): domain Eukaryota; kingdom Metazoa; phylum Chordata; class Amphibia; order Anura; family Bufonidae; genus Bufo; species Bufo gargarizans. The sequence goes on from NC_058083.1 coordinate 424,852,973, forward strand.
TGCGATATAGCAATGTCTGCATAGACTAATGGTAAAAAAATATCAAAATTGCTATCTCAGTTCACTGCAGCAGGTGGCAGCAATGAGATATAGTCTGCATAGAATAATGGTAGAATAATAAAAATAATAATATAGTATATTATTATATTAATATAAAAATATAATTTAACAATATATATATATATATATATATATATATATAAATAATAGAATATATATGATATTGATATCATAAAATAATACAAAGAAGAAGAATGATGTGCATAGAATAAATTCTTTATAGAATAATAGTAAACAATAACCTATGTTGCTATCCCAGTTAAGTGTAGCAGGTGGCAGCAATGAACTGCGGTATAGCAATTTCTGCATGGAGCAATGGTAAAAAAAAGTCTAAGTTGCTATCCTAGTTAAGTGCAGCAGATGGCAGTACTGAACTGCAATATAACTATTTTAATAGAGAATGACACTGCTATCTCTTTATTTCTAAGGATATGAAATCACATACAATTTTTTTTTTTCAGACACCTTATTATTTTTTCCACATTTAACCATTAATGAACACATATAACCTTATCATAGTCAGAATAAAATTTTCCGCAAAGCTGGCTTATTTGTGTTCTTTTCAAACTTGCTGTGGATAGACACATGTCCAGTGACTATCTCTCACAGCAGAAATATTTAATCTCCCACTTTACTTCATGTGGCAAAAACACACCCTCAAAACTCATAGACTCATCGACAGCCATTTTTTTATTTTTTTCTGAGGGCTCAGATTTCCCAATGAGGTGGGGATCATGCACCATTTCAGTTGCTCAGTAAGCCAAACATTGGGTCAGCTTGTTACTCTATTCCAGTTGTAACCTGTAGGTGGCAGCACTAAAATTTGATTAAAGAGGTTTCTGTTCTGAATAATTGATTCAATCCCATAGTGACAAAAATCTTTTAACCACCTCAGCCCCCCTAGCTTAAACACCCTTAATGACCAGACCACTTTTTACAATTCTGCACTACACTACTTTCACTGTTTATTGCTCGGTCATGCAGCTTACCACCCAAATTAATTTTACCTCCTTTTCTTCTTACTAATAGAGCTTTCATTTGGTGGTTTTTCATTGCTGCTGACATTTTGACTTTTTTTGTTATTAATCGAAATTTACAGATTTTTTTGCAGTTGGATTTTTTTTAAAGAAACTACATTTCTATATACATTTTTCTCTAAATTTATTGTTCTACATGTCTTTGATAACAAAAAAAATTTTGGGTAATAAAAATGGTTTGGGAAAAGGTTATAGCGTTTACAAACTATGGTACAAAAATGTGAATTTCCGCATTTTGAAGCAGCTCTGACTTAGGGCCCCTTAAATGCCAAGGCAGTATAACTACCCCACAAGTGACCACATTTTGGAAGGTAGACACCCTAAGGTATTCACTGATGGGCATAGGTAGTTCATAGAACTTTTTATTTTTTGTCACAAGTTAGTGGAAAATGATGATTTATATTTTTTTATTACAAAGTCTCATATTCCACTAACTTGTGACAAAAAAATGAAAACTTCCATGAACTCACTATGCCCATCACAAAATACCTTGGGGTGTCTTCTTTCCAAAATGGGGTCACTTGTGGGGTAGTTATACTGCCTTGGCATTTTAGGGGCACTAATGCGTGAGAAGTAGTTTGAAATTCAAATGTGTAAAAAATGTCCTGTGAAATCCTAAAGGTGCTCTTTTGAATTTGTGCCCCTTTGCCCACCTAGGCTGCAAAAAAGTGTCACACATGTGGTATCGCCGTACTCGGGAGAAGTTGGGCAATGTGTTTTAGGGTGTCTTTTTACATATACCCATGCTGAGTGAGAGAAATATCTCTGTAAAATGACAACTTTGTTTAAATTTTTTTGAAAAGTTGACTTTTAGAGAGATATTTCTCTCACCCAGCATGGGTATATGTAAAAATACACCCCAAAAAATGTTGCCCTACTTCTTCTGAGTATGGCGATACCACATGTGTGACACTTTTTTGCAGCCTAGGTGCCCAAAGGGGCCCAAATTCTAAAGAGCACCTTTAGAATTTCACAGGGCATTTTTTACACATTTGGATTTCAAACTACTTCTCACGCATTAGGGCCCCTTAAATGCCAAGGCAGTATAACTACCCCACAAGTGACCACATTTTGGAAAGAAGACACCCTAAGGTATTCGCTGATGGGCATAGTGAGTTCATAGAAGTTTTTATTTTTTGTCACAAGTTAGCGGAACATGGTGTTTTTTTTTTCTTACAAAGTCTCATATTCCACTAACTTGTGACAAAAAATAAAAACTTCATTGAACTCACTATGCCCATCACGAAATACCTTGGGTTGTCTTCTTTCCAAAATGGGTTCACTTTTGGGGTAGTTATACTGCCCTGGCATTTTAGGGACCCTAATGCGTGAGAAGTAGTTTGGAATCCAAATTCGTAAAAATGCCCTGTGAAATCCTGAAAGTACTCATTGGAAATTGGGCCCCTTTGCCCACATAGGCTACAAAAAAGTGTCACACATGTGGTATCGCCGTACTCAGAAGAAATAGGGCAACGTGTTTTGGGGTGTATTTTTACATATACCCATGCTGGGTGAGAGAAATATCTCTAAAAGACAACTTTTCCCATTTTTTTTTTACAAAGTTGTCATTTTACAGAGATATTTCTCTCACCCAGCATGGGTATATGTAAATTTTTTTGCAGCCTAGGGGCGCAAAGGGGCACAAATTCCTTTTCGGAGGGCATTTTTAGACATTTGGATTCCAGACTTCTTCTCACGCTTTAGGGCCCCTAAAATGCCAGGGCAGTATAAATACCCCACATGTGACCCCATTTTGGAAATAAGACACCCCAAGGTATTTCGTGATGGGCATAGTGAGTTCATGGAAGTTTTTATTTTTTGTCACAAGTTAGTGGAAAATGAGACTTTGTAAGAAAAAAACAAAACAAAAAAAAACATTTTCTGCTAACTTGTGACAAAAAAAAAACTTCTATGAACTCACTATGCCCATCAGCAAAGACCTTAGGGGGTCTTCTTTCCAAAATGGGGTAATTTGTGGGGTGTTTGTACTGCCCTGGCATTTGAGGGTCTCTGCAATCATTACATGTATGGCCAGCATTAGGAGTTTCTGCTATTCTCCTTATATTGAGCATACAGGTAATGAGATTTTTTTTTTCGTTCAGCCTCTGGGCTGAAAGAAAAACTGAACGGCACAGATTTTTTTCATTCGCATCTATTAATGTGGATGAAAAAATCTCTGCCCCCAAAAACAGGAGGGGAAAGGCGTCTGCCAGGACATAGGAGCTCCGCCCAACATCCATACCCACTTAGCTCGTATGCCCTGGCAAACCCGATTTCTCCATTCACATCAATCGATGTGGATGAATAAATCATTGCCGTTTTATTTTATTTTTTTTATATACAAAGTGTTTGCCAAAGCATATGAACACCACCGCCCCCTCAGCTCATAAGCATCGGCAAACATATTTTTTACTGCAGAGGAGAAATCTCGTCTTGCAGCGCCGCATACACCGACTTTTGTGTAATCTGACAGCAGCGCAATGCTTCTGTCAGAATGCACATCAGTGCTGCAGCTAGTCGATCGGTTGGTCCACCTAGAAGGTAAAAAAAAGAAAAGAAAAAACCAGGCCGCAACGCAATAAATTTATTAACATGAACTTTATAATAACATTTGAACAGAACATTAACTTTTATGAACTTTGGAAACAGAACATTAACTTTTTTGCTTACCGGTGATTTTTTATTTATTTTTTTACCTTTTATAGGACAAACCTCTCCTTCCCCATGGGACAATGTGCAAAGCACAAATCGCCCAGAGATGTGGCGAAGTACATTATGTTTGGTAGTTCACTACTTATTGGCACCAAAAAAAAAGTCCACTTGAATCTGTGTAAATTCAGATGTAGCAAATGGACTTGAGGGCATGGATGTGCATATTACACCTCAAATCTGTCATTACACTCCCTAACCTACTATTGTTAGGGCAGCTTTTAAATGCCATAGTGATTAGGGGCCTTTCTAGTGACAAGTACATTGTAGAGTCTCCAGTCAGTCAAGAAAGGGTTAATACTTGGGACCACTGTGGCTGACTTCATAGTTAAAGTGCTTTAGGTAGGTATCAATAATAAGCCCCTGTAGTAACTATGGGAATTGTGCTGCTGATGTCATAGATGCATAAGTCTATGACATAAAGTACCCACAGATGAAGGTTCCATAACAGAAGGACAAACGGCCATTTGCAGAGCCATGCTTGATGTGTCTGGAGACCTGGAGCTTCACCATCTGTAGAGGGAAGAAGGGGACCCAAGCCAGATCAGCCCTATCGCCTAGCTAGCCAGATCAGCCCAATCCACCTAGCCAGTCAGATCAGCCCTATCCGCCTAGCCAGCCAGATCATGCAAATTAGCCCTAGCCATCAATGGGTCGACAGATGCTGCAGCCAGATCTCCCTCACATCTAGTGCCAGCTGCTGAAAATTTACGTGTAAGGCCAGGAGTGGTCGAATTTGGCTATCTCCGTAAGAGGCTGGCACAGAGTGTTTACTATTGTGTAACTGCTTACTAATCTGTTTCTTTAACTCTTTAACATGTATGACTATTTGGTGTCCTTTCTGTCATATCTTTAATGAATTTCTATCATGTCTCATTGAAAATGTACACCTTCTGATAAAATATCTTGTTCCATTTTGGCATTAACCTTCTAAGCCCAAGGGAAGGGCAACCCTCCAGCCATGGTTCCCTAGAGGTTTCCGCCACAGGGGGTTTTCCTCTCCTGAGTCCGGGGGGGGGAACTCTTCGTGAGTCGGGGTTGTGCCATGTTCAGTGCCCTATTCATAGCGATTGGCCTGAGAATAAATTTGAGGCACTGAATAAAAATACAGTCATTTGATGTTAAATAAATTCTCTCTATTTTACACCCAAATTAAGTGTTTTGTGCACTTCTTGCATAATCTTTGGTTTGGGTGGTATTGCTTCAGAGTGAGCGTTCATTAAATATTGCATAGCGACAAAGCCAGATATCCAGTGGTGCGTTTTTAAACCTGTGCAGCAAGAGGATGGAGCAGAGATGACAAGCTTTTCAGAGATGACAAATGTATCAAAAAGGAACTTGTGTCATGATAAAGTTGATGTTCAGCGCCCTGGCTCATAGAAAAGGCACTAGGTGAGGAGAGAGGAGAGGGTAGGAGCGGTGACTGAGGCAGTGAGGGTGGCTGTGGTCCTCAAGCTGCCTGACACTGTGAGCCTGTGGCTTAATTTTCAGGCTAAGTGCATAATCTTCAACCCTGGTAGTTGAACGGACATGGCCACTCATTGTGGCCTGACCACAGTTCCATGGCCCTGGGTACCGACCTCCCATTCTCTTATTGCGTGGACCTCAGGTACTGGGGGTGTGAAAGGATGCTAGCTCAAACTCTATAGAGGTTAGTCATGCCAAGAGGACTGCTTCATCTTCCTCCCTAGGGCTTAAAGGGTTTGTGTAGGTGCTATACATTGAAGAGCTATTCACAGAATAGGTCTTCAATATCTGAGCGGTGGGGGTCCGACACCAGGCACCCCGACCAATCGGCTGTTTGAAGAGGAGACAGTGCTCCACTGCCCGTGGTCTCGGAAGTGAAGTGTAATCACAAGTACTTGCTCTATTCACTTGAATGCCACCACTGCAAAGGAGTCGCCGCTGAGTGAAATGAAGAGGAAGCAGCTCTTGCATGGAGCGTTACCTCTTCAAAGCGCTGATCAGCTGGGTTGTCAGACCCCCGCCCATCAGATATTGATGACCTGTCCTGAGGATAGGTCATTAATATATTCCTTCTGCACAAACCCTGTAATCTTCTCCTGGAAATGTAATGGGACCCTAGCAGTCGCTGAGCCCACACCAGAGTTCCATGTCTACGGGAACCAGTAGTGTTTTTCCCCCAGCGGCCCCGAAAGGGTGGGGATTGGACAATGGAGGGGGACGGTGCTTGGGAACCCTCTCCTCATAGCAGGGCACATGTTGATTTTTAAAGCAAGCTCAAAGAGGTAAGGTTCTACTTTGCCATCGGAGGAGGAAATCTGAAATTGCACCCTTATGGAGCATCAGCAGACGCTGTGTCTAGGGCAGAGTTTTGCAGCCTCGACTTCCAAACGGAGGCTTTACCAATGCCTGGATCTTGGCTCCTAGAGTCTGCGGAAGGAAAAAGCAGGCAGTAGACTGCCGATCTATCCCAGCAGGGGCCATACATCCTGGGCCAGAGGTTTAAAACTGTGTTTAAATTGGTCTTGCAAACATTTAGTAAGCTTATCATGTCAATTAATTTGAAGACCATTGGTCGAGATACCCAACTTTCTGCCTGGCCCTCGGTGGTGGGCTTAGTTACCCCACAGCTTCATATTCCTCCCAGAAGCTCAATCTTCCTTCCTGGGGCTTCATCTCCACCCCGGGAAGTTCACCAGTAATGACAGTAAAATCTGTCATTCTGCGCAATCCACCTTTCCCCATCCCCATGCCACATTTACATCAGCCAGTTGTGCTCACCCAGGTGCTTTTGCTCTACAGGCACATCAGATATACCAAGTGGACTGACATGCAGGCTTTCTCCGACTGCACCCAATCATTCCAAAGAGAACCAGGATCTTTTTCATCAGCCTCTCAGCGTATTCGACTGGCCAGGTGTAGCACTCATTATCCTATTATTCATTTATGCCTTTAATAAGGCCTGAGGGCATTATTACAGGTCCTTCTAAAAAAATTAGCATATTGTGATAAAGTTCATTATTTTCTGTAATGTACTAATAAACATTAGACTTTCATGTATTTTAGATTCATTACACACCAACTGAAGTAGTTCAAGCCTTTTATTGTTTTAATATTGATGATTTTGGCATACAGCTCATGAAAACCCAAAATTCCTATCTAAAAAAATTAGCATATCATGAAAAGGTTCTCTAAACGAGCTATTAACCTAATCATCTGAATTAACTAATTAACTCTAATTAACTCTAAACACCTGCAAAAGATTCATGAGGCTTTTAAAAACTCCCAGCCTGGTTCATTACTCAAAACCGCAATCATGGGTAAGACTGCCGACCTGACTGCTGTCCAGAAGGCCATCATTGACACCCTCAAGCAAGAGGGTAAGACACAGAAAGAAATTTCTGAACGAATAGGCTGTTCCCAGAGTGCTGTATCAAGGCACCTCAGTGGGAAGTCTGTGGGAAGGAAAAAGTGTGGCAGAAAACGCTGCACAACGAGAAGAGGTGACCGGACCCTGAGGAAGATTGTGGAGAAGGATCGATTCCAGACCTTGGGGGACCTGCGGAAGCAGTGGACTGAGTCTGGAGTAGAAACATCCAGAGCCACCGTGTACAGGCGTGTGCAGGAAATGGGCTACAGGTGCCGCATTCCCCAGGTCAAGCCACTTTTGAACCAGAAACAGCGGCAGAAGCGCCTGACCTGGGCTACAGAGAAGCAGCACTGGACTGTTGCATGTCATTCGGAAATCAAGGTGCCAGAGTCTGGAGGAAGACTGGGGAGAGGGAAATGCCAAAATGCCTGAAGTCCAGTGTCAAGTACCCACAGTCAGTGATGGTCTGGGGTGCCATGTCAGCTGCTGGTGTTGGTCCACTGTGTTTTATCAAGGGCAGGGTCAATGCAGCTAGCTATCAGGAGATTTTGGAGCACTTCATGCTTCCATCTGCTGAAAAGCTTTATGGAGATGAAGATTTCATTTTTCAGCACGACCTGGCACCTGCTCACAGTGCCAAAACCACTGGTAAAAGTTTACTGACCATGATATTACTGTGCTCAATTGGCCTGCCAACTCTCCTGACCTGAACCCCATAGAGAATCTGTGGGATATTGGGAAGAGAAAGTTGAGAGACGCAAGACCCAACACTCTGGATGAGCTTAAGGCCGCTATCGAAGCATCCTGGGCCTCCATAACACCTCAGCAGTGCCACAGGCTGATTGCCTCCATGCCACGCCGCATTGAAGCAGTCATTTCTGCAAAAGGATTCCCGACCAAGTATTGAGTCCATAACTGAACATAATTATTTGAAGGTTGACTTTTTTTGTATTAAAAACACTTTTCTTTTATTGGTCGGATGAAATATGCTAATTTTTTGAGATAGGAAATTTGGGTTTTCATGAGCTGTATGCCAAAATCATCAAAATTAAAACAATAAAAGTCTTGAACTACTTCAGTTGGTGTGTAATGAATCTAAAATATATGAAAGTCGAATGTTTATCAGTACATTACAGAAAATAATTAACTTTATCACAATATGCTAATTTTTTGAGAAGGACCTGTATACATATTACATCCCAATTCTGTAGACATACTCACCAACTTCCGATTGCTAGTCATCTTTTAAATGCCCAATTGATAAGGGCCTGTCTAGTGATGTGTTCATATTAGAGGCTTTTGTAGACCCACAAAAACCCACACATGTTTGAATTTGTAAGGGCAAGAAGAGTTTCCTGTGAAGAGTCTGCATTTGAAAAGAAATGTGAACACATCATGATCAGATTCAGCAACCGCGTGTATAATGTCAAGCATTTAAGTGGGGCCAAAGAAAAGGCTGCTGCTTGAAGAACCCGTGTACACAAGAAGATTATCTAAAGATAGATGTGCCTCTACATGTGACAAATTTACCATTAGTACACATTAGACACTTCCTTTGAGCTGCCAGTTTGATATAAATCTAGCAGAGCATTGAATGGGAAGATTTCTGGATCCATACGAGGTACAAGGCTGGTTCTAGCTTTGTTAGAAAGATGTTGTCATGTACTATATGATGTGTGATTTAGATTTTTTACATTAGTCATGGGATAACCCCTTTAAGCATAAAACAAGGTCAGTGTCTACCTGCTTCCACCTCAGAAGATCACACAAATGTGTTTACAGTCACTCCAATAACTGTAGAATGGTAGAACATGTCCTATTCTTGTCCGTTTTGTGACCAAGGATTGGACATTTCTACAGAAGTAAAAAAAAAAAAATGGTGGCATGCACTCGGCTGGGTTCTACCGTATTTTCTGTCTTTTGCGGATCTGCCATTTACAGACAATAAAACACTTATGACCATGTACATGAGACCTAATATGTATATTTACTCATATTCCTATGTAGTCCTACAGCCTGTCTACCTCATGCCGTGAGTAGAGACTTTATCTCTAGACCTCCATACATTTCCTTGGGATTGAGTGATTTGCTTGTGTGAAGATTGGTGCTTAACTTATTAAACAATACCACAAGGGCCCAGTTGACCCAACATCTGGTATAAGCATAATTGAATTGGATGAAACAATAGATGTTGCTATCACCACACAGCCTCCCAGATTCAGCGGAGTCGAAAGTCATCCTTTATCAAATACAGAAGGATCAGAACAATATGGGATGCAACTCACACAATAAGATATATAATACACTCTACAAGATAGGCCGTCTATCTATCGCAGGTCCGATTCTACCTAACTAGTCAGAATATTCCATACTGGATGAATAAACTCAACCCGAATTCAAAGTCCTCCAACTGTCCTGAAAATTCTTAGATGACACTTAACCAGTTTTGTTTTAAAATGAAAGTCATAGCTTATTTCAGTGTAAGTGGTCATAGGGGAAACAGCAGGACACTTTTATTTGAGCTCCTTATCAGATAGAGAAATAAACATAAGACACGGTTATTTATTTCAAAATCATTTATTAAAGGGAACCTGTCATGTGGATATTTGATTATAATCTAACTAATTATATACAATCATTAACTACTAAAAAGTACCTTAGATGTATTCACTTACTGGTGTGACAGATGGTTACCTCATAATATACACACAAAGATGCTGCATGCTAATGAGCTGATTCGAGTCCGGCTTGAGGTCATCGAGTCCAGTGTATATTTAATTCAGAGCTATAGCCACTCCCCTGCCCACCTGCTGCTGATTCCTATGGCAACAAACTGTCACTCAGCAGCAGGTGGGCGGGGAGAGTCAGGAGCTCATGAATATTCAGGACTCATCATTATCAGCTGGAGCTTTTCAATACAAGATGTTGGCAGATTGACCGGGTCAATTAAAGAAAGTGACCCAGCATTTTGATAAGCGAATCAGTCACTTATTTATGTTGCCCTTAGTTAGGACACTTGTCACAACCAGACAGCTGAGAAGCTCTGACAGAGGCCTTTCAGAAGAACCTCCTCCTTGAGTTCTCTTTGTTGTGCTGTTCAGGTCCTCATCTCGTTAGCCTCTCTCAGCTGTCATGGAGTTGGAGTGATTGCTTCCCTTTAAATTCCTCCCCAGAATGCTTTACTGGGCGGCTTATACTACTTCCTGGAGTGTATGTGCATGCTGATCTTGTTTTCCAGTCTGCTTCAAAGTTAAGTGCTGAACATTTATCTGTTATTTTCTGTTTGCTGGATCCCAGGTGACCCTGACTCCCTCCGTGTCTGGTGTAGGGAGCCGGTGGTCATGTCCCCTCACTATTGTAGGGTGTTCAGGGGTTATATAGTCGAGGTACGTGGATATGCAACCTTCCACCTCTGGGATCTTTGCATAGGCTGAGCAGCCAGGGAAAGTCTCAGGTCTTGTGCAGGGGTCTCCCTTTTGGTTCCTTAGCTTTGGATCCACTCAGTCATATATGCATGTTGCTTTGTCTTGTTTCCTGTACACCGTCCGTAACATTATAAGCCGCCATAACCGTCTCAAGCATGGATCCGGTTTCACTTTTGGCTGAACGCTTCCAGGGTCTTTCATTGGAGGTAGCTGATCTCCGTAAGACTTTTTCTCAGCTTCAAGTGACCGGTTCAGCTTGCGTTCATGGAGTTTGTTCTGAGCCTAAGATCTCGCTCCCGGATACGTTCTCCGGGGGTAGTGAGAATTTTGTGCGTTTTAGAGAGGCTTGCAAACTCCATTTTCCCCTTCTTCCCCATTCCTCTGGTGATGAGGAACGGAGGGTGGGGATCATTATATCGCTGCTCAGGGGTAACGCTCAGTCCTGGGCCTTTTCGCTGCCGGAGGGGGCACGGCCTCTCCGTTCAGTGGATGAATTCTTTTTAGCCCTGGGTCAGATATATGATGATCCGGATCGTATTGCTCTGGCTGAGTCTAGACTACGTCTATTATGCCAGGGTAAACAATCCGCAGAAATATACTGCTCAGAAATTCGGAGATGGGCAGTTGATACTGGTTGGAATGATGCTGCACTCCGAAGTCAATTTTGTCATGGTCTTTCAGAGGGATTGAAAGATGCATTTGCCTTTCATGAGAGGCCTATTTCTTTGGACTCTGCTTGTCTCAGGCCGTTCGTATTGACAGGCGTCTTAGAGAGAGAGGAGAGATGTCCCCTTCCTGTCATACTCAGTCCCAGGACAGTGCAGCAGTCCCATTCTGTGCGCAGGGGTCTCAGTCGCTGTCAGCCCCTTCTGAGCAGGAGCCTATGCAGCTGGGGTTGATTGCTTCTGACAATAGAAGATTCAGCTCGCATGGGAGGGTTTGTTTTTGTTGTGGAGGTATAAATCATTTGGCAAATATTTGTCCCTCTAGGAGATTCAGGCAGTTTTCTGGGAGTAATAAAGAAACAAACAGGAAAAAATCTTTTAAAAATGTTCCGTCTGTTACTATTGCCAGGGTTGAGGCGGAAATTGAAGGTTTTCCGTTTGCTTGTAGTTCCCGTTTTGTCCTGCCAGCTAGGGTGGCGCTAGAGAGCAAGAACATTTTTTGTGAGATTTTTGTGGATAGTGGAGCAGCGGTCAATCTCATTGATAATCAATTTGCGATAACTCATGGTTTCCAGGTGCGCACTTTGGGAAAGGATGTTCCTGTTTTTGCTATTGATTCCACTCCACTTTCTCAGAAATCATTAAAGGGCATAGTTCACAATATCCGTTTAATTGTGAGTGATGCTCATGTTGAGGATGTGTCATGTTTCGTCCTTAGCGGTTTGCCTACTCCTCTAGTGTTGGGGCTACCCTGGCTCACTAAACATAACCCCACCATTGATTGGCAAGCGAGGCAAATAAATGGTTGGAGTGACTTTTGCAGAGAGAATTGCCTCACGACGTCTGTTTCTGAGGTTGCTACTAAGACTGTACCATCTTTGCTCTCTGAATTTTCGGATGTCTTCTCTGAGAGTGGAGTTCAGGATTTGCCCCCGCACAGGGAGTACGATTGCCCTATTAATCTCATCCCAGGCGCCAAACTGCCTAAATCTCGTTTATACAATCTTTCCCAACCTGAGAGGATCGCTATGCGTGCTTATATCTCTGAGAGTCTGAGAAAAGGACACATACGACCCTCGAAGTCACCTGTTGCCGCTGTTTTTTTCTTTAAGAAAAAAGATGGTTCTTTAAGACCTTGTCTGGATTTCAGGGAGCTGAACAGTATCACTATTCGTGACCCTTATCCGCTTCCTCTGATCCCGGACCTGTTTAACCAGGTTGTTGGGGCTAAAGTCTTTTCCAAATTAGATCTAAGAGGGGCATACAACCTGGTCAGGGTCAGAGAAGGAGACAAATGAAAGACGGCCTTCAATACCCCTGAGGGCCATTTTGAGAATTTGGTTATGCCTTTTGGTTTGATGAATGCCCCAGCCGTTTTTCAGCATTTCGTAAACAGCATTTTTTATCATTTGATGGGAAAATTTGTATTAGTGTATTTGGATGACATTTCGATTTTTTTCTCCTGATTTCAAAACTCATAAGGAACATTTACGTCAGGTCTTGCTCATCCTGCGGGAGAATAAATTATATGCGAAACTGGAAAAATGTGTGTTTGCGGTTCCAGAAATTCAATTTCTGGGGTTTCTTCTCTCCGCTTCTGGTTTTCGCATGGACCCCGAGAAGGTCCGCGCTGTGCTTGAGTGGGAGCTTCCTGAGAATCAGAAGGCGCTGATGCGGTTTTTGGGCTTTGCCAATTATTTCTGGAAGTTTATTTTGAATTATTCCTCTATTGTTAAACCACTCACTGATGTGACCAGAAAGGGGGTAGATTTTTCTTCTTGGTCAGTAGAGGCGCGTAAGGCTTTTTCTAATATCAAGGAGAGTTTTGCTTCCGCTCCCATCTTGGTGCAACCTGATATTTCTTTACCCTTCATAGTTGAGGTTGATGCTTCTGAGGTGGGTGTGGGGGCGGTCTTGTCTCAGGGTTCCTCTTCTGCCAAATGGCGACCGTGTGCCTTTTTCTCGAAAAAACTCTCCTCCGCAGAGAGAAATTACGATGTGGGAGATAGGGAATTGTTGGCCATCAAGTTGGCTTTTGAGGAATGCCGCCATTGGCTAGAGGGAGCCAGACACCCTATTACCGTATTTACTGACCATAAAAATCTGGCTTACTTGGAGTCAGCCAAGCGTCTGAACCTGAGACAGGCCAGATGGTCTTTGTTCTTTTCTAGGTTTAATTTTGTGGTCACGTTCCGCCCTGGAGTTAAGAATGTGAAGGCAGATGCCCTGTCACGTTGTTTTCCGGGAGGCAGGAATTTTGAAGACCCGGGTCCCATTTTGGCTGAAGGTGTGGTGGCCTCTGCTCTTTTTTCTGAATTGAAGGCAGAGGTGCAGGCAGCCCAGTCAGAGGCTCCTGATCTTTGTCCTCCTGGGAGGTTGTTTGTGCCTCTCGCTTTAAGACACAAGTTTTTTAAGGAACACCACGATACTGTCCTTGCTGGGCACCCGGGGGCAAGAGCCACACTGGATCTCATCGCTCGGAGATTCTGGTGGCCTGCGCTTCGTAAGTCGGTTGTCACAACCAGACAGCTGAGAAGCTCTGACAGAGGCCTTTCAGAACCTCCTCCTTGAGTTCTCTTTGTTGTGCTGTTCAGGTCCTCATCTCGTTAGCCTCTCTCAGCTGTCATGGAGTTGGACTGATTGCATCCCTTTAAATTCCGCCCCATAATGCATTACTGGGCGGCTTATACTACTTCCTGGAGTGTATGTGCATGCTGATCTTGTTTTCCAGTCTGCTACAAAGTTAAGTGCTGAACGTTTATCTGTTATTTTCTGTTTGCTGGATCCCAGATGACCCTGACTCCCTCCGTGTCTGGTGTAGGGAGCCGGTGGTCGTGTCCCCTCACTATTGTAGGGTGTTCAGGGGTTATATAGTCGAGGTACGTGGATATGCAACCTTCCACCTCTGGGATCTTTGCATAGGCTGAGCAGCCAGGGAAAGTCTCAGGTCTTGTGCAGGGGTCTCCCTTTTGGTTCCTTAGCTTTGGATCCACTTAGTCATATATGCATGTTGCTTTGTCTTGTTTCCTGTACACCGTCCGTGACATTATAAGCTGCCAAAACCGTCTCAAGCATGGATCCAGTTTCACTTTTGGCTGAACGCTTCCAGGGTCTTTCATTGGAGGTAGCTGATCTCCGTAAGACTTTTTCTCAGCTTCAAGTGACCGGTTCAGCTTGCGTTCATGGAGTTTGTTCTGAGCCTAAGATCTCGCTCCCGGATACGTTCTCCGGGGGTAGTGAGAATTTTGTGCGTTTTAGAGAGGCTTGCAAACTCCATTTTCGCCTTCTTCCCCATCCCTCTGGTGATGAGGAACGGAGGGTGGGGATCATTATATCGCTGCTCAGGGGTAACGCTCAGTCCTGGGCCTTTTCGCTGCCGGAGGGGGCACGGCCTCTCCGTTCAGTGGATGAATTCTTTTTAGCCCTGGGTCAGATATATGATGATCCGGATTGTATTGCTCTGGCTGAGTCTAGACTACGTCTATTATGCCAGGGTAAACAATCCACAGAAATATACTGCTCAGAATTTCGGAGATGGGCAGTTGATACTGGTTGGAATGATGCTGCACTCCGAAGTCAATTTTGCCATGGTCTTTCAGAGGGATTGAAAGATGCATTTGCCTTTCATGAGAGGCCTATTTCTTTGGACTCTGCTATGTCTCAGGCCGTTTGTATTGACAGGCGTCTTAGAGAGAGAGGAGAGATGTCCCCTTCCTGTCATACTCAGTCCCAGGACAGTGCAGCAGTCCCATTCTGTGCGCAGGGGTCTGAGCAGGAGCCCATGCAGCTGGGGTTGATTGCTTCTGACAATAGAAGATTCAGCTCGCATGGGAGGGTTTGTTTTTGTTGTGGAGGTATAAATCATTTGGCAAATATTTGTCCCTCTAGGAGATTCAGGCAGTTTTCTGGGAGTAATAAAGAAACAAACAGGAAAAAATCTTTTAAAAATGTTCCGTCTGTTACTATTGGCAGGGTTGAGGCGGAAATTGAAGGTTTTCCGTTTGCTTGTAGTTCCCGTTTTGTCCTGCCGGCTAGGGTGGCGCTAGAGAACAAGAACATTTTTTGTGAGATTTTTGTGGATAGTGGAGCAGCGGTCAATCTCATTGATAATCAATTTGCGATAACTCATGGTTTCCAGGTGCGCACTTTGGGAAAGGATATTCCGGTTTTTGCTATTGATTCCGCTACACTTTCTCAGAAATCATTAAAGGGCATAGTTCACAATATCCGTTTAATTGTGAGTGATGCTGAGGATGTGTCATGTTTCGTCCTTAGCGGTTTGCCTACTCCTCTAGTGTTGGGGCTACCCTGGCTCACTAAACATAACCCCACCATTGATTGGCAAGCAAGGCAAATAAATGGTTGGAGTGACTTTTGCAGAGAGACTTGCCTCACGACATCTGTTTCTGAGGTTGCTACTAAGACTGTACCATCTTTTCTCTCTGAATTTTTGGATGTCTTCTCTGAGAGTGGAGTTCAGGATTTGCCCCCGCACAGGGAGTACGATTGCCCTATTAATCTCATACCAGGCGCCAAACTGCCTAAATCTTGTTTATACAATCTTTCCCAACCTGAGTGGATCGCTATGCGTGCTTATATCTCTGAGAGTCTGAGAAAAGGACACATACGACCCTCGAAGTCACCTGTTGCCGCTGTTTTTTTCTTTGTTAAAAAAAAAGATGGTTCTTTAAGACCTTGTCTGGATTTCAGGGAGCTGAACAGTATCACTGTTCGTGACCCTTATCCGCTTCCTCTGATCCCGGACCTGTTTAACCAGGTTGTTGGGGCTAAAGTCTTTTCCAAATTAGATCTAAGAGGGGCATACAACCTGGTCAGAGAAGGAGACGAATGGAAGACGGCCTTCAATACCCCTGAGGGCCATTTTGAGAATTTGGTTATGCCTTTTGGTTTGATGAATGCCCCAGCCGTTTTTCAGCATTTCAAGAACAGCATTTTTTATCATTTGATGGGAAAATTTGTATTAGTGTATTTGGATGACATTTTGATTTTTTTCTCCTGATTTCAAAACTCATAAGGAACATTTACGTCAAGTCTTGCTCATCCTGCGGGAGAATAAATTATATGCGAAACTGGGAAAAATGTGTGTTTGCGGTTCCAGAAATTCAATTTCTGGGGTTTCTTCTCTCCGCTTCTGGTTTTCGCATGGACCCCGAGAAGGTCCGCGCTGTGCTTGAGTGGGACCTTCCTGAGAATCAGAAGGCGCTGATGCGGTTTTTGGGCTTTGCCAATTATTACAGGAAGTTTATTTTGAATTATTCCTCTATTGTTAAACCACTCACTGATATGACCAGAAAGGGGGTAGATTTTTCTTCTTGGTCAGTAGAGGCGCGTAAGGCTTTTCCCTTTCATCCTCCATGACGGCATACCATGAGAGATGACCCGCCTCCAACCAGGTCGGGACATGAAGTATAAATTTGACTCTCCTCCGGCTCCTCCTCTGTGTCTTCCTGTCCCTCCAGGTAGGAGATAGTTTTTCCCTTATGGTCGCTGACCATGAAGAAAGAAGTGGATACCATGTGAGGAGGCAGCAGAGTCCGGACCCTAGTTGGGGAAAACGGGCTCTGAAAGACCTGTCTCTTACCTGCTGCTAGTGCGGGCAGACAGGTCCACGTGGGGCCGGACACTCAGGGAGTCCCTCCGGTCGGTTGCTAAACTCCACACTGCGATCCGGCATGGCCGGCGCTCACAGTGTCGTCACCGGAAGTGGACGCGCTCCATGCGTTCCACGAAGCGTTCCACAGGCTTATTTCCGGTATGGGGCCTGAGAGCACTTCCGGGCGGTGGATCGCATGCCGGCGGCGGCGGGAGATTCAAAAGCGCGCAGGATTATGGCGGAGGCCGTCCTCTGATCTGAGGTCTTGAGGTAAAGCTATTTAAGGGGGATCAGTGAGGCTCTTGTTACCCTAAAAATCATGCTGGATCCAGGTGAAATTATGGAGACCACCCAGGGATCCGTACCAGTGAGTAATGTCACCAAGACAAGGGTAAAGGCAGTATATTCTGTTAAGTTAACCCTTATGTATTTTCTTTCTTTCTGTATGTGTGCAGAGTGAGAAAGAGAGCGCTCAGAAAGCAAAATCTAGTCAGAGGGCAAAAAAGTGCAGTCTCTGTTCTGTTAAACTTTCTGATTCCTCTACTAGGAAAGTGTGTAAAAAATGCACGGACAACATTTCTAAGGATTTAGTTCCGTCCCTAAAAGAAGAACTTAAAAACACGATTAGGGAAGAAATCAGGGCTGCTATGTCAGATACCTCATTAATCCCTTTCTGCTCCAAACAGGCGCAGGGACCAGCGACAAAAACGTCTGATTCAGAATTAGAGGGGGATTCAGAATCAGGGGAACTCGGGTCTGAAGATTCTGGTTCGGATTCAGAATTTAAAAACTATCTCTTTTCATCTGAGGATACCAGAGAGTTAATTAAGGCAGTTAGAGCCACTATGGATCTTTCTGACGAAAAAATCTGTAGATCAGTCCATGACGAGATGTTCAGTGGATTTGAGCAGAGATCTAACCGAGGCTTTCCGGTACATAAAAACATGCACGATCTAATTAAAAGAGAATGGAGGTCCCCGGATAGGAAACTATTCATTCCTAAGACAATAAGGGGACGACTCCCCTTTTCTAGTGAAGATGAAGATCTTTTAACTACCTGTCCTAAGATAGACGTTTCCCTATCTAAATTAGTGAAGGGTCCAAACGCCTTACCATTTGAAGACATGGGATCATTAAGGGACCCCATGGATAAAAAGACGGATCAGACCCTCAAAAAGACATGGGAAGCTTGTGCGGCCCTGTTCAAACCAAACCTAGCTGCAACTTCAGTATCCAGATCACTAAAGAAATGGCTTACGCAGTTAGAATCCTTACTGAAAAGCGGAAATACATATGGTGATCTTAAAGATTCCATTCCACTCTTAATTAAAGCGGTGGATTTCCTATCAGATTCCACTGCGGAATCTGTCAGGATAGCTGCAAAGGCATCTGGGTTAGCGGTCGTGGCAAGAAGATCCCTCTGGTTAAGGTCTTGGTCAGGTGAGGTCAGTTCAAAATTAAAGTTATGTACCTTACCTTTTCATGGTAATTTGTTGTTTGGAGAAGATTTAGAGTCCATCCTAGAAAAGGCTTCCGATTCAAAGAAGACCTTTCCCAGAGATTCCGGGAAAAGGAAATTTCCCTTTCGGAGGGTTAAAAAAGGGACCCCCTTTCAAGCAAAGAAAACGAACAGGGATTCAGGCTGGTCAAGGGGAAGAAACCAGAAGAGTAGAGGGTACCTGTTTTCTACAAAGAATACGGAACCGTCAAAGCAATGACGCCAGTGCTCAGGTAGGAGGGAGACTTTTTTCTAGACTATTGGGAAAAGATTACAACAAACCCTTGGGTCTTAAATACAATATCAGAAGGCGACAAAATCGTTTTCTGTCTTCCTCCTCCCTCAAATATTTTCAGGGTAACTCCCATTCAAAAAACAGCTGTTCTCCAAACAAATCTGGAAGAAGGGATTCGGAAGCTACTGGCTCAAAAAGCCATAATTCCGGTTCCCTTTTCTCAAGAAGGTCAGGGATATTATTCAACCGTTTTTCTAGTAAAAAAAACAGACGGGAAATTTTGGTTAATAATAAACCTAAAAAACTTAAACAAGTTCACACAGTACAACAAATTCAAAATGGAAACAATAAGATCAACCGTGAATCTGCTGAGAAAGGGAGACTTCTTAGCCTCCCTAGACTTAAGAGACGCATACTACCATATTCCGGTATGCAAACAGTCCCAATAATTCCTGCGGATAGCGGTTTATTTGGGGAAAGATCTGCTCCACTTTCAGTTCCAGGTATTACCCTTTGGGATAACCTCGGCCCCCAGGGTCTTCACAAAGGTGATGCTGGAGCTAGTGGCCCACTTGAGAAGGAGGAATATCCTGATCATTCCTTATTTAGACGACCTACTGATAGTAGGCGAGTCAAAACAGTCACTAGAGAACAATCTCTTAGTGACCTGCCAGACGCTGTATCTAGCAGGATGGCTAATAAATTGGGAAAAATCAAAGCCAGTCCCGTCCCAGGAAATAATTTTCTTGGGTCTCTCCCTGGACACCACTCGTCAGAGGACGTCTCTTACAGAGCAAAAAGTCTCTGAAGTGGTAGAAAAGGTCTCAAGGTTTCAGAGTCTTCCATCTTGTTCGATACGAGAGGCTATGAGACTACAAGGGACCCTGACCTCTTGCATCCCTGCAGTAAAATGGGCTCAGTTCCACTCTCGAACTCTACAACAGTGGATACTAGCCTGCTGGGACAGAAACCAAAATTCATTAGAACAAACAGTTCTGATTCCCGTCTCGGTGAACCAGAGTCTTCTGTGGTGGAAACAAGTAAGCCACCTATGCCAGGGAATTCCATGGAATGCGGAGGAACAGGTGTTCATCACTACAGATGCAAGTCCTTGGGGGTGGGGAGCGCATTACTCTCATCACTATTTCCAAGGGGCCTGGGCAGACCACCAGAAGACTTTGTCCTCAAACCAGAAGGAATTGATGGCAGTTTGGGAGACTATAAAAGTGCCGAGTCAATACATAGAAGGAAAGGATGTCCAAATAAGATCAGACAACACAACAGTGGTAGCGTATTTAAACCATCAGGGTGGAACAAGAAGCCAATGTCTGAGCCAAATAACCCAAAAGTGGGGAGTTCCCCAAATAGACCTCTTTGCATCAGCCACAAACGCAAAAGTAGGTCGTTTCCTTTCCCTCAATCCAAGAGACAAAAGCGAAGGCATAGATGCCTTTTCAATAAAATGGAATTTCCATCTAGCTTATGCCTTCCCCCCCCCCTGCAACTAATGTCTCGAGTGATAAAGAAGATAAGGCAAGACAGGGCTCATGTTATTTTGATAGCCCCCTTATGGCCCAAAAAATCATGGTTTCCTCTTTTGAAGATCATGTCCATCCAAAGTCCATGGATCCTTCCTTGGGATCAGGATTTGTTGTCGCAGGGTCCACTTCTCCATCCCGAGGTGGAAAAGCTGCATTTGGCAGCTTGGAACCTGAGAGGTTGATCTTAAAAGCTAAAGGCCTGACAGATCCTGTCATCAATACTATGTCGGCTAGTAGAAAGGAGACAACCTCAAAGATCTATAATAAAGTTTGGAGAGCCTTTAATACCTGGTATATAAAAGAAAAAGTATCCCCTGAAAAATTTTCAGTCCTTTCAGTTCTAGGTTTCTTACAGTCTGGGCTGGAGAAAGGTCTTCGTCCCAATACTCTGAGGGTTCACGTATCGGCCCTTAGTGCAGTTTTTGATGAAAAATTGCCAATCATTCTTGGGTTGTCAGATTCCTTAAAGGGGCAGATAGACTGAGACCGTCATTGAAAGCTATGACTCCTCCATGGGATCTTAATGTAGTTTTATCGGGCTTAATAGAAAGCCCCTTTGAACCCTTATCATCTGTCTCTGTAAAATATATAACACTTAAAGGGCTTCTGTCACCCCATTAAACCTTTTTTTTTTTTTTTTCTTTACTAATAATCCCTACACTGCGATCTCATCATACATAAGCTAATTAATGATTTTGGTTCAGTAGAATTTCTTAAAAATCGATTTTTATAATATGTAAATTACCTTGCTACCAGCAAGTAGGGCGGCTACTTGCTGGTAGCAGCCGAATTCTCCGATGGTAATGACGCCCCCTTTGCTTGTTGATTGACAGGGCCAGGGAACGGGATAGTTCTCTGCTGGCCCTGCCTGTTTTGTTTCAATATCTTGCGCCTGCGCCGCTGCCGTACCTCTCTTCAATCTGCGCAGGCGCACTGAGAGGCGGCCACTCACTCGGCCGCTCGCTCCTCAATGCGCCTGCGCCGGGTGTAGATGTGACGTCATCGGCGCAGGCGCATTGAGGATGGAGCGGCCGAGTGAGTGGCCGCCTCTCAGTGCGCCTGCGCAGATTGAAGAGAGGTACGGCCGCGGCGCAGGCGCAAGATATTGAATCAAAACAGGCAGGGCCAGCAGAGAACTATCCCGTTCCCTGGCCCTGTCAATCAACAAGCAAAGGGGGCGTCATTTTTAAGAAATTCTACTGAACCAAAATCATTAATTAGCTTATGTATGATGAGATCGCAGTGTAGGGATTATTAGTAAAGAAAAAAAAAAAAAAAAAACGGTTTAATGGGGTGACAGAAGCCCTTTAAAACCCTGTTCTTAGTAGCAATTACATCAGCCCGCAGGGTTAGGGAAATCCAGGCCCTGAAAATGAATGAACCTTTCTGTGTTATTTCTTCAGATAGAATTACGTTTAAATTGGATAACTCCTTCCTTCCCAAAGTTGTGTCTAATTTTCACATGCAAGAAGAAATATTGGTTCCCTCGTTTTGTGACAACCCGAAAACAGAAGGGGAGGAGAGGTTTCATAAATTGGATGTGCGGACAGCAGTGCGTATATATTTAGAGGCCACGAAGGCTTTCAGAAAGACGGACTCCTTGTTTGTTCAGTTTCTTGGCACAAACAAAGGGCAGAGAGCGACAAAAAATACGATTTCCAGATGGATCAAAACAGCGATCTCAGATTCATATAAAGCGCTAGGGAAATCACCTCCTGAAGCCTTTACAGCCCATTCTACGAGATCAGTTTCTGCCTCTTGGGCAGAGAGGGCTAACGCTTCACTAGAGCAAATCTGTAGGGCGGCCACTTGGTCTAGCCCAAATACTTTTATCAAACATTACAGAATCCATGTTAAGGCAGGTCAAGATCTAGCCTTTGGGAGGAAAGTCCTTCAGGCTATAATCCCCCCCTAAGTTGTTAATATGTTATATCTCATGGTATGCCGTCATGGAGGATGAAAGGGAAAAACCAAATTACGTACCGGTAATTCCCTTTTCATGAATCCTCCATGACGGCATATGGGTTTCCCACCCAAAAAAAAAAATAATATATATAAAATAATAAAATAAATATTAAAAATATATATAATGTATATACATTCATAAGAATATGATAGGCCTACACATAGGTGATGGTGTGTGTGTGTGATGGTGTGCAAAAAAAAAAAAAAAAAAAAAAAAGAGTATAAATGGAAAAAAAGATTCGAAAGAACACACTCTAGGCTGTCGATCCAGAAAGACACTGAGGAGGAGCCGGAGGAGAGTCAAATTTATACTTCCTGTCCCTACCTGGTTGGAGGCGGGTCATCTCTCATGGTATGCCGTCATGGAGGATTCATGAAAAGGGAATTACCGGTACGTAATTTTGTTTTTTCTAATATCAAGGAGAGTTTTGCTTCCGCTCCCATCTTGGTGCAACCTGATATTTCTTTACCCTTCATAGTCAAGGTTGATGCTTCTGAGGTGGGTGTGGGGGCGGTCTTGTCTCAGGGTTCCTCTCCTGCCAAATGGCGACCGTGTGCCTTTTTCTCAAAAAAACTCTCCTCCGCAGAGAGAAATTACGATGTGGGAGATAGGGAATTGTTGGCCATCAAGTTGGCTTTTGAGGAATGCCGCCATAGGCTAGAGGGAGCCAGACACCCTATTACCGTATTTACTGACCATAAAAATCTGGCCTACTTGGAGTCAGCCAAGCGTCTGAACCCGAGACAGGCCAGATGGTCTTTGTTCTTTTCTAGGTTTAATTTTGTGGTCACGTTCCGCCCTGGAGTTAAGAATGTGAAGGCAGATGCCCTGTCACGTTGTTTTCCGGGAGGCAGGAATTTTGAAGACCCGGGTCCCATTTTGGCTGAAGGTGTGGTGGTCTCTGCTCTCTTTTCTGAATTGGAGGCAGAGGTGCAGGCAGCCCAGTCAGAGGCCCCTGATCTTTGTCCTCCTGGGAGGTTGTTTGTGCCTCTCGCTTTAAGACTTTAAGGAACTTTAAGATTTTTAAGGAACACCACGATACTGTCCTTGCTGGGCACCCGGGGGCAAGAGCCACACTGGATCTCATCGCTCGGAGATTCTGGTGGCCTGCGCTTCGTAAGTCGGTTGAGGGTTTTGTGGCAGCCATACATGCGCTCGTGTCAAAGTCCCTCATTCACGGCCATCAGGTCCTCTCCTTCCCTTACCCATTCCTTCCCGTCCTTGGACACATCTGTCCATGGACTTTATAACGGACCTGCCTCGTTCCTCGGGGAAGACTGTGATTCTGGTGGTGGTGGACCGTTTTAGCAAAATGGTGCATTTCATCCCTTTTCCTGGTTTGCCCAATGCTAAGACGCTGGCGCAGGCATTTATTGATCACATTGTCAAATTGCACGGTATTCCTTCAGACATAGTCTCTGATAGGGGCACGCAGTTTGTTTCCAGATTCTGGAAGGCTTTCTGTTCTCGCTTGGGGGTTCGGTTGCCATTCTCTTCTGCTTTCCACCCGCAGTCGAATGGCCAGACAGAGCGCGTCAATCAGAATTTGGAGACATATCTGCGCTGTTTTGTGGCGGAGAATCAAGAGGATTGGTGTTCTTTTTTGTCCCTGGCTGAGTTTGCTTTAAATAACCGTCGTCAAGAGTCCTCTGATAAGTCACCATTTTTTGGTGCATATGGGTTTCATCCGCAGTTTGGGACTTTCTCGGGAGAGGGGTCTTCTGGTTTACCTGATGAGGACAGATTCTCCTCGTCTTTGTCATCTATTTGGCAAAAGATTCAGGATAATCTAAAGAGCATGAGTGAGAGATATAAACGTGTGGCAGATAAGAGACGTGCTTTGTCCGGACCTGAATGTTGGTGATCTGGTGTGGTTGTCTACCAAGAATATCAAATTGAAGGTTCCCTCCTGGAAGTTGGGTCCTAGGTTTATTGGGCCTTACATCAATCCTGTTGCCTACCGTCTTGATCTTCCTCAGACTTGGAAGATCCATAATGTTTTTCATAAGTCCTTATTGAAACCTTATGTTCAACCCATTGTACCCTCGCCTTTGCCTCCTCCTCCGATTATGGTTGATGGGAATCTTGAATTTCAGGTCTCTAGGATTGTGGATTCTCGTCTTGTCCGCGGTTCTATTCAGTACCTTGTTCATTGGGAGAGTTATGGTCCTGAGGAGAGGATGTGGGTCCTAGTGACGGACATTAAGGCCTCTCGTCTCATCAGGGCTTACCATAGGTCCCATCCTGAGAAGGTGGGCTCTGAGTGTCCGGAGTCCACTCGTAGAGGGAGGGGTACTGTCACAACCAGACAGCTGAGAAACTCTGACAGAGGCCTTTCAGAACCTCCTCCTTGAGCTCTCTTTGTTGTGCTGTTCAGGTTCTCATCTCGTTAGCCTCTCTCAGCTGTCATGGAGTTGGACTGATTGCTTCCCTTTAAATTCCTCCCCAGAATGCTTTACTGGGCGGCTTATACTACTTCCTGGAGTGTGTGTGCATGCTGATCTTGTTTTCCAGTCTGCTACAAAGTTAAGTGCTGAATGTTTATCTGTTATTTTCTGTTTGCTGGATCCCAGGTGACCCTGACTCCCTCTGTGTCTGGTGTAGGGAGCCGGTGGTCATGTCCCCTCACTATTGTAGGGTGTTCAGGGGTTATATAGTCGAGTTACGTGGATATGCAACCTTCCACCTCTGGGATCTTTGCATAGGCTGAGCAGCCAGGGAAAGTCTCAGGTCTTGTGCAGGGGTCTGCCTTTTGGTTCCTTAGCTTTGGATCCACTCAGTCATATATGCATGTTGCTTTGTCTTGTTTCCTGTACACCGTCCGTGATAACACCATAAAACTGGTGACAGGTTCCCTTTAAAACAAAATCCCTGCAGAGAAAAATTCTGATCCAGAAGAAGGCAAAAACCTAGAAACATTTGGCCAGTTTGTGTCACAGGGAAAAAAATCCTTCTTAACCCTGAGAAAAGGCCATCGGTCGTAAGACCCTAGATCAGAGCCATTGATAATTCCACCTGGTTGGAGTCTACTTACCTGTATATTTCACTTACCTATTGTGAAGGATGGAAATATATTGAAATGTGCCCATCTGACCTCCATGTTGGATGTGCACACGGAGACGAAGACTGTTGTGATCTCTGTTGACTCTTGGTTTCTCCATCTGGGACGCTGGTCTGGTGCTTGTTTCCTGAAAGCCTCTTGCCTTAACTATCAGCCTGGCGTCCACCGGCATGCCACGGAGATAGGAAGACTGTTCTAACCGTCTCCGTGTGGTTGGTGATTGAACCTGCTTGGTCGCTGCATCATAAATTTGGTGATGCTATGACTGCTGCAGATAAAAAAAATTCTATTTAATATTTTTCTGTGATATAATCCCAGTTGTAAGCCAGTGTGTGTCTGGCCCCAGACTGTACTGTGGCCACTGGCTAGGCCTCCACTCATACCGTTACAGGGTGTCACTCACTCACAAATACCTTGCAGATAAAAAAAAATTATATTAATATTTTTCTGTGATATAATCCCAGTTGCAAGCCAGTGTGTGTCTGGCCCCAAACTGTACTGTGGCCACTGGCTAGGCTTCCACTCATACCGTTACAGGGTGTCACTCATTCACAAATTCCTTGCAGATAAAAAAATTATATTTAATATTTTTCTGTGATATAATCCCAGTTGCAAGCCAGTGTGTGTCAGGCCCACACAGACTGTACTGTGCCCACTGCTCACCACTTATATAGGGTGGCACAGTACCTTGCACACATAGTACCACTTATCTAAAAAAAAATGACAGGCAGAGGCAGGCCACCCTGCAGGGGCCATCGTGGTCGTGGTGCTGTGATCTCCACTGGCCCTGGAATAATGCCAAGTGTTCAGAGGCCACGTACCCTGAACCCAAAAAATTCGGAGAAAACAGTTGATTGGCTTACACAGGACACCCAATCTTCAACAGCTTCTGCTAAGAACCTTGACGCACCATCCTCCTCCAGCTCAGCTTTGGTTACCTGCTCTCAAGTTACCACTCTCCCGCCTGCCGCCACCACTACCACCACAGCCGCTTCACTTGATCCCTCAGAGGAGTTATTTACACATCAGTTGGATGAAATTAGTGATGCGCACCCATTATTGCCAGAGGATGTAGATAACAGGACGTACAGTGTGATGATGATGTTGTACCCGCTGCTGCTTCCTTTGCTGAGGTGTCAGATACAAGTGAAGCGGTTGATGATGACGATGTGTCCGTGGATGCCACGTGGGTGCCTGCTCGAAGAGAAGAAGAAGAGGGGGAAAGTTCAGAAGGGGAGACAGAGAGAAGGAGGAGACGAGTTGGAAGCAGGGGGAGGTCTTCGCAAGGAGCTAGTGGCACAGTCAGACAGCATGTATCGGCACCCGAGGTCAGCAAGACAGCACGCCAATCAATGCATGCTGTTGCCACCAACAGAATGCCGTCATTGCAAAGCTCAGCAGTGTGGCATTTTTTTTGTGTGTCTGCCTCTGATAACAGCAATGCCATTTGCAACCTGTGCCAAAAGAAACTGAGTCGTGGGAAGTCCAACACCCACCTTGGTACAACTGCTTTGCAAAGGCACATGATCTCACATCACAAATGCCAATAGGATCAACACATGAGTACAAGCAGCACACAAACTCAAAGCCACCATCCTCCTCCTGGTCCAGCATCTTCAGCCCCGTCAACCACTGCCTTCCTCCTTGCCCCCTCTCAACCACCCGCCACTCCACCTCTCACCTTCAGAAGTTCCATCTCATCTGCCCACAGTCTGGTGTCTGTGAAGGAAATGTCACAGAGTCACCCCCTTGCCCAGCGTCTGACAGCTGGCTTGACGGAACTCTTAGCCCGCCAGCTTTTACCATACCAGCTGGTGGAGTCTGAGGCCTTCAAAAAATTTGTCGCTATTGGGACACCACAGTGGAAGGTACCCGGATTTTCAAAAAAGGCAATCCCAAACCTCTACTCAGTGATTGAAAAGGAAGTCATGGCATCTCTGGCATACAGTGTTGGGGCAAGGGTCCATCTGACCAGTGATACCTGGTCTGCAAAGCCCGGTCAGGGCAGGTATATCACCTACACTGCGCATTGGGTCAACCTGCTGATGGCTGCCAAGCATGGAATGCTTGGCTCTGCAGCGGAGTTGGTGACACCGCCACGACTTGCAGGCAGGCCTACTGTCACCTCATCTACTCCTCCTACTCCATCCTCTTCCATAACCTCCTCGGCTGAGTCCTCTTCTGCAGCGGCGTCTGGCTGCACATCAACTGAATCCCCCCAGGTCCCCAGGGGCTATTCCACATCCCGGATACGACAGTGTTACGCTGTCTTGGGGTTGACTTGCCTGAAAGCATAGAGCCACACCGGACCAGCACTCCTGTCCGCCCTGAACGCACAGGTGGATCAGTGGCTGACCCCGCACCAACTGGAGATTGGCAAAGTGGTGTGTGACAATGGAAGCAATTTGTTGGCGGCATTGAATTTGGGCAAGTTGTCACATGTGCCGTGCATGGCACATGTGTTGAATCTCATCGTACAACGCTTTGTGTCTAAGTACCCAGGCTTACAGGACGTCCTCAAGCAGGCCAGGAAGGTGTGTGGCCATTTCAGGCGTTCCTACACGGTCATGGCGCACTTTTCAGACATTCAGCGCCGAAACAACATGCCAGTGAGGCGCTTGATTTGCGACAGCCCGACACGTTGGAATTCAACACTCCTAATGTTCGACCGCCTGCTCCATCAAGAAAAAGCCGTCAACGAGTATTTGTATGACCGGGGTGCTAGGACAGTCTCTGCGGAGCTGGGATTTTTTTTGCCACGTTACTGGACGCTCATGCACAATGCCTGTAGGCTCATGCGTCCTTTTGAGGAAGTGACAAACCTAGTCAGTCGCACCGAAGGCACCATCAGCGACCTCATCCCATTTGTTTTCTTCCTGGAGCATGCCCTGCGAAGAGTGCTGGATCAGGCTGTAGATGAGCATGAAGAGGAAGAGTTGTGGTCACCATCACCACCAGAAACAGCCTTGTCATCATCGCTTGCCGGACCTGCGGCAACGCTGCAAGAGGAATATGAGGAAGAGGATTCAGAGGAGGAATGTGGCTTTGAAGAGGACGAAGACCAACCACAGCAGGCATCCCAGTGTGCTCGTTGTTGTCACCTATCTGGGACCCGTGGTGTTGTACGTGGCTGGGGGGGAAGAACAGACCGTCAATGACATCAGTGAGGAGGAGGAACGGGAAATGAGTAGCTCGACATCCAACCTTGTGCAAATGGGGTCTTTCATGCTGTTATGTCTGTTGAGGGACCCTCGTATAAAAAGGATGAAGGAGAACGACCTATACTGGGTGGCCACGCTACTAGACCCCCGGTATAAGCAGAAAGTGGCGGAAATGTTACCAAATTACCGAAAGTCAGAAAGGATGCAGCAGTTCAAAACCAAACTAAAAAATATGCTTTACACAGCTTATAAGGGGGATGTCACAGCACAACAGGAATCTAACTGGGGAAGAAGTGAAAGTAATCCTCCTGCTACCACGACCACGGCGGCAAGGACAACTCGACCGACAGGTGGCAGGCTACCTCGCCTTAACTGCAGATATCGACACTGAGGAGCCCCTTGACTACTGGGTGTGCAGGCTTGACCTGTGGCCTGAGCTATCCCAGTTTGCGATAGAACTTCTAGCCTGCCCCGCTTCAAGTGTCCTGTCAGAAAGGACCTTCAGTGCAGCAGGAGGCATTGTCACTGACAAAAGAAGTCGCCTCGGTCAAAAAAGTGTTGATTACCTCACCTTCATTAAGATGAATGAGGCATGGATCCCGAAGGGACTGACAGTGGGGGATACGTTTGACTAACAAAAGGCCTGATGACATGCCTTGGCCTCAAAATGGTCCCCACGCTGCTGAATTTAATGTCTGCATACCGGATGACTTTCGTGAATTCTCCGCCACCAACTAGGGTTCAAGCCGTAATATTTTAGTCACCTTTCTGCCTGGAAAACATCTGCCCTCACCATCTTCAGAGTGTAATAAACAGCTGGAATCGTCAAGTACATCCAGATACATCTGTATCTAATCCTATCCTGTGTGATACAGCCTGCTGAGCTGTATCTAATCCCATCACTGACCATCCACGGGCTCTGTCCTCCATCTCCAGAGTGTAATAAACAGCTGGAATCGGCAAGCACACCCAGACACATCTGTATCTAATCCTATCCTGTGTGATACAGCCTGCTGAGCTGTATCTAATCCCATCACTGACCGTCCACGGGCTCTGCCCTCCCCATCTCCAGAGTGTAATAAACAGCTGGAATCGGCAAGCACACCCAGACACATCTGTATCTAATCCTATACTGTATGTGTGATACTTCCTGCTGAAGTGTGTATCTAATCCCATCTTCTGTGATACAGCCTGCTGAGCTGTTTATCTAAACCCTTATGCACACTACCGTACCATTTATCCGCTAAATAAGGAAACTGTCTGTGTGTGACCCGCATATTTTTTTTTTACAGTCCCATTGATTTCTATGGGTTTTAGATCTGCATTATGAAGATCAGAATAAGACATTTTCTTTCCTTTTTTTTTTTGCAGAACTGACATACGGATGTGGAAAACACATGGACTTCATCAGTGTGCTTTCCACATCCGTATATCAGTACAGCAAAAGATGGAACACGTCTTATTCTGGGCCTCATGATGCAGACCTAAAACCCATAGAACTCAATGTCTCTGGAAAAAAATGCACTCTCACACAAACAGTATCCTTACTAAGCAGATCTGCTACTTGGAGAAAGCAGAACGGATACGGTCCTGTGCATGAGGCCTAATTTTATTTTTTTGGTCCTGACTGCTGAAGGGTTTATCTTGGGCCAACATGTGTGATACACGTGATATAAGACCATGATCAGCCTGGGAAACACGGTCCGCATGTCGCCACATCTCCCAGGCCGACCGCACTCTCCTGACAGAACTGGACTGAGACAGGTATAAGAGAAAAAAGATATAGAGGGTTAATCACAAGACTTACTTGGATCCAAATCCAAGGAGTCTATATAATTAGTTGCAGGGTGCCAGAGGAGGTAAGAGTAGGATAAAGTAGATCAAAGAGTGAAATTAGGTATTTGATAGGCAGCCGGATGTGGTCAATGGTATGAACAAGTTCAACGCATACATAAAATCTTGAAGAAAAAAAGGGGAGGCTGAAAAAAACCACAATGTTCAGCGCCAGTCAAAAGGGAAAGGAGACAATACCTATATTTGTAAGGAATATATATTTTCTCAACACGTGCGAATCAGTGATAAAAAGTCGCACTAGAAGTCTAGAGGTATTAAGACCAGCTGGATCGTGGTCATAGCAGTGAGTAGGATAGATAGCGGAATAACACCCGGAATACTCTGATCCTGAGTAGATATCTGGCACAGAAATCAGAAGGTGTAGGTATAAACTGGTACTACCAGGTTTTGGACCCCTGGGGGCCTATACATATAAGTGAATAAAACAATATAATAGGTAAAATTGTATATACTTGGTAAAATCAATAATAGTATTCTCCACTCACTTCACAGGGAGGAAATTTTGAGGGATAAAGCTCAAGACACCCAAAAAAGTTTCCTCCCAATCCTGGATCGCTTCAATGGTCTTAGGAAGAGGCAGCAGTTCCAAACTCGGTACTTCTTGCAAATTCCTTTTATTTATAAAACAGCAGAAACAAAGAGCTCTACGCGTTTCGGGGCATAGAATAGGTCCCCTTCATCAGGAGCAGCATGTTATCACATAAGACAAACAGACATTTTATACCTACAATATGGGGTCAAACAGTATGGTGTCCTGAGTGATGTCACTTCCGGGTCAAACCAAACTTAGGTCATCAATTTAAAACTCTTTCCGTGAGACAAGTGGTGATATTGAGTGCCAAAATATGTTTCCTATACCTGGTTCTATGATCCCTATCCTCCAGGGTCAGTATATTACCTTAAATACCTTTAGAATCGGCGGTCCGGGTGACGGAGTGTGCCGGGGGACTATTTCCGGTCCATGGAACGCACAGATGTAGCACACGCTAGCTTAGTGCGCATGCGCCAGGCTCGGACCCGGAAGTGCCGTGTTGATCTAGTGGCACAAAGGGAGACGTGGAACTGATAATGCGTTCCACTTTCGGCAATTGCGATATCGCTATCTCATAGGGAAAGAGGAACTGATATTGATTGCAACCACAGAAGGCCACTATATATACATATCCATATCCGGATGGACCATGATATTGTTAATGTTAGAAATACATATAGATTATCGATAAAAATGGACAAAGCCTAGTCTCTGAGCACCACCGTTTATAGCTACATTGAAATTCTAGGTTAAACCTGCTTTTGGATTACTGGAGCAGATAGGGCAGTTGCAGAGGTGCTAAGTACATTGAGTATTAGCACAGAAATTGTATTGGACAACAGGAGAATTCTCATTCTTTCAGCTACAAAAATCCATAAAAGATATGGTATCTCATGAGAGGTGGTGAGTTGCAGACCCTAAACTGATCTGCACCTGCATTGCAGCGGCCAAAAACCAAGAACGATAAAAGGCATAGCTCCGTCAGTGGCTGCTTCCTATCCTTAAGTTGCAACTGCGGATAAAGAGAGATACACTTAGAGTTCATATGGCCATACCGTCAGAAACAGATTAGAAGGTTTTTTGTATTCTGGGCCTGCTAATAGATGCTGAACAGTAATCTAATATGCACAGAAATGCCATTTTTCCCTCAAACAAATCTTTCCATAAACTGACACCTTCGTTTCACACAAACAAAAACGCGCCCTTACCTGTGGATTGGCACCATACCTGTTGATGTGCATGGATACACACCTGATTAAAGTATGAAGAATCATGGCTGCCGCCAGGGATAAAAACTGCAAGGGCCCTTTGTGGTGTCATCATCCATGGATGCTTAAGGGTTCCCTTATGACACGCTCAGTGTTCCGTCTATTGAAATTTTCATGGAGGCTGCCATATTGATTTTCTGAAAGCAGCCATTTTGGTTTGCAGTTAAACAGAGCTGTCATTTCAATGGATAAGAAATGTTGGGAAGGGTTTGGATTGCAACCACAGAAGTCAGCATGGACAAAGCCTAGTCTCTGAGCACCACTGTTTATAGCTACATTGAAATTCTGGGTTAAACCTGCTTTTGGATTACTGGAGCAGATAGGGCAGTTGCAGAGTTGCTAAGTACATTGAGTATTAGTACAGAAATTGAATTGGACAACAGGCACATTCTCATTCTGCCAGCTACAAAAATCCATAAAAGATATGGTATCTCATGAGAGTTGGTGAGTTGCAGACCCTAAACTGATCTGCACCTGCATTGCAGCGGCCAAAAAGCAAGAACGATAAATGGCATAGCTCCGTCAGTGGCTGCTTCCTTTCCTTAAGTTGCAACAGCGGATAAAGAGAGGTACACTTGGAGTTCATATGGCCATACCGTCAGAAACAGATTAGAAGGTTTTTTGTATTCTGGGCCTGCTAATAGATGCTGAACAGTAATCTAATATGCACAGAAATGCCATTTTTCCCTCAAACAAATCTTTCCATAAACTGACACCTTCGTTTCACACAAACAAAAACGCGCCCTTACCTGTGGATTTGCACCATACCTGTTGATGTGCATGGATACACACCTGATTAAAGTATGAAGAATCATGGCTGCCGCCAGGGATAAAAACAGCAAGGGCCCTTTGTGGTGTCATCATCCATGGATGCTTAAGGGTTCCCTTATGACACGCTCAGTGTTCCGTCTATTGAAATTTTCATGGAGGCTGCCATATTGATTTTCTGAAAGCAGCCATTTTGGTTTGCAGTTAAACAGAGCTGTCATTTCAATGGATAAGAAATGTTGGGAAGGGTTTGGATTGCAACCACAGAAGTCAGCATGGACAAAGCCTAGTCTCTGAGCACCACTGTTTATAGCTACATTGAAATTCTGGGTTAAACCTGCTTTTGGATTACTGGAGCAGATAGGGCAGTTGCAGAGTTGCTAAGTACATTGAGTATTAGTACAGAAATTGAATTGGACAACAGGCACATTCTCATTCTGCCAGCTACAAAAATCCATAAAAGATATGGTATCTCATGAGAGTTGGTGAGTTGCAGACCCTAAACTGATCTGCACCTGCATTGCAGCGGCCAAAAAGCAAGAACGATAAATGGCATAGCTCCGTCAGTGGCTGCTTCCTTTCCTTAAGTTGCAACAGCGGATAAAGAGAGGTACACTTGGAGTTCATATGGCCATACCGTCAGAAACAGATTAGAAGGTTTTTTGTATTCTGGGCCTGCTAATAGATGCTGAACAGTAATCTAATATGCACAGAAATGCCATTTTTCCCTCAAACAAATCTTTCCATAAACTGACACCTTCGTTTCACACAAACAAAAACGCGCCCTTACCTGTGGATTGGCACCATACCTGTTGATGTGCATGGATACACACCTGATTAAAGTATGAAGAATCATGGCTGCCGCCAGGGATAAAAACTGCAAGGGCCCTTTGTGGTGTCATCATCCATGGATGCTGAAGGGTTCCATTATGACACGCTCAGTGTTCCGTCTATTGAAATTTTCATGGAGGCTGCCAT
Source organism: Bufo gargarizans (assembly GCF_014858855.1). Lineage (NCBI taxonomy): Eukaryota > Metazoa > Chordata > Amphibia > Anura > Bufonidae > Bufo > Bufo gargarizans. The sequence continues at coordinate 424,886,679 of NC_058083.1, forward strand.
ATTGATTTTCTGAAGCAGCCATTTTGATTTGCAGTTAAACAGAGCTGTCATTTCAATGGATAAGAAATGTTGGGAAGGGTTTGGATTGCAACCACAGAAGTCAGCATGGACAAAGCCTAGTCTCTGAGCACCACTGTTTATAGCTACATTGAAATTCTGGGTTAAACCTGCTTTTGGATTACTGGAGCAGATAGGGCAGTTGCAGAGTTGCTAAGTACATTGAGTATTAGTACAGAAATTGAATTGGACAACAGGCACATTCTCATTCTGCCAGCTACAAAAATCCATAAAAGATATGGTATCTCATGAGAGGTGGTGAGTTGCAGACCCTAAACTGATCTGCACCTGCATTGCAGCGGCCAAAAAGCAAGAACGATAAATGGCATAGCTCCGTCAGTGGCTGCTTCCTTTCCTTAAGTTGCAACAGCGGATAAAGAGAGGTACACTTGGAGTTCATATGGCCATACCGTCAGAAACAGATTAGAAGGTTTTTTGTATTCTGGGCCTGCTAATAGATGCTGAACAGTAATCTAATATGCACAGAAATGCCATTTTTCCCTCAAACAAATCTTTCCATAAACTGACACCTTCGTTTCACACAAACAAAAACGCGCCCTTACCTGTGGATTGGCACCATACCTGTTGATGTGCATGGATACACACCTGATTAAAGTATGAAGAATCATGGCTGCCGCCAGGGATAAAAACATGCAAGGGCCCTTTGTGGTGTCATCATCCATGGATGCTTAAGGGTTCCATTATGACACGCTCAGTGTTCCGTCTATTGAAATTTTCATGGAGGCTGCCATATTGATTTTCTGAAGCAGCCATTTTGGTTTGCAGTTAAACAGAGCTGTCATTTCAATGGATAAGAAATGTTGGGAAGGGTTTGGATTGCAACCACAGAAGTCAGCATGGACAAAGCCTAGTCTCTGAGCACCACTGTTTATAGCTACATTGAAATTCTGGGTTAAACCTGCTTTTGGATTACTGGAGCAGATAGGGCAGTTGCAGAGTTGCTAAGTACATTGAGTATTAGTACAGAAATTGAATTGGACAACAGGCACATTCTCATTCTGCCAGCTACAAAAATCCATAAAAGATATGGTATCTCATGAGAGTGGTGAGTTGCAGACCCTAAACTGATCTGCACCTGCATTGCAGCGGCCAAAAAGCAAGAACGATAAATGGCATAGCTCCGTCAGTGGCTGCTTCCTTTCCTTAAGTTGCAACAGCGGATAAAGAGAGGTACACTTGGAGTTCATATGGCCATACCGTCAGAAACAGATTAGAAGGTTTTTTGTATTCTGGGCCTGCTAATAGATGCTGAACAGTAATCTAATATGCACAGAAATGCCATTTTTCCCTCAAACAAATCTTTCCATAAACTGACACCTTCGTTTCACACAAACAAAAACGCGCCCTTACCTGTGGATTGGCACCATACCTGTTGATGTGCATGGATACACACCTGATTAAAGTATGAAGAATCATGGCTGCCGCCAGGGATAAAAACATGCAAGGGCCCTTTGTGGTGTCATCATCCATGGATGCTTAAGGGTTCCCTTATGACACGCTCAGTGTTCCGTCTATTGAAATTTTCATGGAGGCTGCCATATTGATTTTCTGAAAGCAGCCATTTTGGTTTGCAGTTAAACAGAGCTGTCATTTCAATGGATAAGAAATGTTGGGAAGGGTTTGGATTGCAACCACAGAAGTCAGCATGGACAAAGCCTAGTCTCTGAGCACCACTGTTTATAGCTACATTGAAATTCTGGGTTAAACCTGCTTTTGGATTACTGGAGCAGATAGGGCAGTTGCAGAGGTGCTAAGTAAATTGAGTATTAGCACAGAAATTGAATTGGACAACAGGCACATTCTCATTCTGCCAGCTACAAAAATCCATAAAAGATATGGTATCTCATGAGAGGTGGTGAGTTGCAGACCCTAAACTGATCTGCACCTGCATTGCAGCGGCCAAAAAGCAAGAACGATAAATGGCATAGCTCCGTCAGTGGCTGCTTCCTTTCCTTAAGTTGCAACAGCGGATAAAGAGAGGTACACTTGGAGTTCATATGGCCATACCGTCAGAAACAGATTAGAAGGTTTTTTGTATTCTGGGCCTGCTAATAGATGCTGAACAGTAATCTAATATGCACAGAAATGCCATTTTTCCCTCAAACAAATCTTTCCATAAACTGACACCTTCGTTTCACACAAACAAAAACGCGCCCTTACCTGTGGATTGGCACCATACCTGTTGATGTGCATGGATACACACCTGATTAAAGTATGAAGAATCATGGCTGCCGCCAGGGATAAAACAGCAAGGGCCCTTTGTGGTGTCATCATCCATGGATGCTGAAGGGTTCCATTATGACACGCTCAGTGTTCCGTCTATTGAAATTTTCATGGAGGCTGCCATATTGATTTTCTGGAGGCAGCCATTTTGATTTGCAGTTAAACAGAGCTGTCATTTCAATGGATAAGAAATGTTGGGAAGGGTTTGGATTGCAACCACAGAAGTCAGCATGGACAAAGCCTAGTCTCTGAGCACCACTGTTTATAGCTACATTGAAATTCTGGGTTAAACCTGCTTTTGGATTACTGGAGCAGATAGGGCAGTTGCAGAGTTGCTAAGTACATTGAGTATTAGTACAGAAATTGAATTGGACAACAGGCACATTCTCATTCTGCCAGCTACAAAAATCCATAAAAGATATGGTATCTCATGAGAGGTGGTGAGTTGCAGACCCTAAACTGATCTGCACCTGCATTGCAGCGGCCAAAAAGCAAGAACGATAAATGGCATAGCTCCGTCAGTGGCTGCTTCCTTTCCTTAAGTTGCAACAGCGGATAAAGAGAGGTACACTTGGAGTTCATATGGCCATACCGTCAGAAACAGATTAGAAGGTTTTTTGTATTCTGGGCCTGCTAATAGATGCTGAACAGTAATCTAATATGCACAGAAATGCCATTTTTCCCTCAAACAAATCTTTCCATAAACTGACACCTTCGTTTCACACAAACAAAAACGCGCCCTTACCTGTGGATTGGCACCATACCTGTTGATGTGCATGGATACACACCTGATTAAAGTATGAAGAATCATGGCTGCCGCCAGGGATAAAAACAGCAAGGGCCCTTTGTGGTGTCATCATCCATGGATGCTGAAGGGTTCCATTATGACACGCTCAGTGTTCCGTCTATTGAAATTTTCATGGAGGCTGCCATATTGATTTTCTGGAGGCAGCCATTTTGATTTGCAGTTAAACAGAGCTGTCATTTCAATGGATAAGAAATGTTGGGAAGGGTTTGGATTGCAACCACAGAAGTCAGCATGGACAAAGCCTAGTCTCTGAGCACCACTGTTTATAGCTACATTGAAATTCTGGGTTAAACCTGCTTTTGGATTACTGGAGCAGATAGGGCAGTTGCAGAGGTGCTAAGTACATTGAGTATTAGTACAGAAATTGAATTGGACAACAGGCACATTCTCATTCTGCCAGCTACAAAAATCCATAAAAGATATGGTATCTCATGAGAGGTGGTGAGTTGCAGACCCTAAACTGATCTGCACCTGCATTGCAGCGGCCAAAAAGCAAGAACGATAAATGGCATAGCTCCGTCAGTGGCTGCTTCCTTTCCTTAAGTTGCAACAGCGGATAAAGAGAGGTACACTTGGAGTTCATATGGCCATACCGTCAGAAACAGATTAGAAGGTTTTTTGTATTCTGGGCCTGCTAATAGATGCTGAACAGTAATCTAATATGCACAGAAATGCCATTTTTCCCTCAAACAAATCTTTCCATAAACTGACACCTTCGTTTCACACAAACAAAAACGCGCCCTTACCTGTGGATTGGCACCATACCTGTTGATGTGCATGGATACACACCTGATTAAAGTATGAAGAATCATGGCTGCCTGCCAGGGATAAAAACAGCAAGGGCCCTTTGTGGTGTCATCATCCATGGATGCTGAAGGGTTCCATTATGACACGCTCAGTGTTCCGTCTATTGAAATTTTCATGGAGGCTGCCATATTGATTTTCTGGAAGGCAGCCATTTTGATTTGCAGTTAAACAGAGCTGTCATTTCAATGGATAAGAAATGTTGGGAAGGGTTTGGATTGCAACCACAGAAGTCAGCATGGACAAAGCCTAGTCTCTGAGCACCACTGTTTATAGCTACATTGAAATTCTGGGTTAAACCTGCTTTTGGATTACTGGAGCAGATAGGGCAGTTGCAGAGGTGCTAAGTACATTGAGTATTAGCACAGAAATTGAATTGGACAACAGGCACATTCTCATTCTGCCAGCTACAAAAATCCATAAAAGATATGGTATCTCATGAGAGGTGGTGAGTTGCAGACCCTAAACTGATCTGCACCTGCATTGCAGCGGCCAAAAAGCAAGAACGATAAATGGCATAGCTCCGTCAGTGGCTGCTTCCTTTCCTTAAGTTGCAACAGCGGATAAAGAGAGGTACACTTGGAGTTCATATGGCCATACCGTCAGAAACAGATTAGAAGGTTTTTTGTATTCTGGGCCTGCTAATAGATGCTGAACAGTAATCTAATATGCACAGAAATGCCATTTTTCCCTCAAACAAATCTTTCCATAAACTGACACCTTCGTTTCACACAAACAAAAACGCGCCCTTACCTGTGGATTGGCACCATACCTGTTGATGTGCATGGATACACACCTGATTAAAGTATGAAGAATCATGGCTGCTGCCAGGGATAAAAACTGCAAGGGCCCTTTGTGGTGTCATCATCCATGGATGCTGAAGGGTTCCATTATGACACGCTCAGTGTTCCGTCTATTGAAATTTTCATGGAGGCTGCCATATTGATTTTCTGAAGGCAGCCATTTTGATTTGCAGTTAAACAGAGCTGTCATTTCAATGGATAAGAAATGTTGGGAAGGGTTTGGATTGCAACCACAGAAGTCAGCATGGACAAAGCCTAGTCTCTGAGCACCACTGTTTATAGCTACATTGAAATTCTGGGTTAAACCTGCTTTTGGATTACTGGAGCAGATAGGGCAGTTGCAGAGGTGCTAAGTAAATTGAGTATTAGCACAGAAATTGAATTGGACAACAGGCACATTCTCATTCTGCCAGCTACAAAAATCCATAAAAGATATGGTATCTCATGAGAGTGGTGAGTTGCAGACCCTAAACTGATCTGCACCTGCATTGCAGCGGCCAAAAAGCAAGAACGAGAAATGGCATAGCTCCGTCAGTGGCTGCTTCCTTTCCTTAAGTTGCAACAGCGGATAAAGAGAGGTACACTTGGAGTTCATATGGCCATACCGTCAGAAACAGATTAGAAGGTTTTTTGTATTCTGGGCCTGCTAATAGATGCTGAACAGTAATCTAATATGCACAGAAATGCCATTTTTCCCTCAAACAAATCTTTCCATAAACTGACACCTTCGTTTCACACAAACAAAAACGCGCCCTTACCTGTGGATTTGCACCATACCTGTTGATGTGCATGGATACACACCTGATTAAAGTATGAAGAATCATGGCTGCTGCCAGGGATAAAAACAGCAAGGGCCCTTTGTGGTGTCATCATCCATGGATGCTGAAGGGTTCCATTATGACACGCTCAGTGTTCCGTCTATTGAAATTTTCATGGAGGCTGCCATATTGATTTTCTGAAGCAGCCATTTTGATTTGCAGTTAAACAGAGCTGTCATTTCAATGGATAAGAAATGTTGGGAAGGGTTTGGATTGCAACCACAGAAGTCAGCATGGACAAAGCCTAGTCTCTGAGCACCACTGTTTATAGCTACATTGAAATTCTGGGTTAAACCTGCTTTTGGATTACTGGAGCAGATAGGGCAGTTGCAGAGGTGCTAAGTACATTGAGTATTAGCACAGAAATTGAATTGGACAACAGGCACATTCTCATTCTGCCAGCTACAAAAATCCATAAAAGATATAGTATCTCATGAGAGGTGGTGAGTTGCAGACCCTAAACTGATCTGCACCTGCATTGCAGCGGCCAAAAAGCAAGAACGATAAAAGGCATAGCTCCGTCAGTGGCTGCTTCTTTCCTTAAGTTGCAACAGCGGATAAAGAGAGGTACACTTGGAGTTCATATGGCCATACCGTCAGAAACAGATTAGAAGGTTTTTTGTATTCTGGGCCTGCTAATAGATGCTGAACAGTAATCTAATATGCACAGAAATGCCATTTTTCCCTCAAACAAATCTTTCCATAAACTGACACCTTCGTTTCACACAAACAAAAACGCGCCCTTACCTGTGGATTGGCACCATACCTGTTGATGTGCATGGATACACACCTGATTAAAGTATGAAGAATCATGGCTGCCTGCCAGGGATAAAAACAGCAAGGGCCCTTTGTGGTGTCATCATCCATGGATGCTGAAGGGTTCCATTATGACACGCTCAGTGTTCCGTCTATTGAAATTTTCATGGAGGCTGCCATATTGATTTTCTGAAGCAGCCATTTTGATTTGCAGTTAAACAGAGCTGTCATTTCAATGGATAAGAAATGTTGGGAAGGGTTTGGATTGCAACCACAGAAGTCAGCATGGACAAAGCCTAGTCTCTGAGCACCACTGTTTATAGCTACATTGAAATTCTGGGTTAAACCTGCTTTTGGATTACTGGAGCAGATAGGGCAGTTGCAGAGGTTCTAAGTACATTGAGTATTAGTACAGAAATTGAATTGGACAACAGGCACATTCTCATTCTGCCAGCTACAAAAATCCATAAAAGATATGGTATCTCATGAGAGTGGTGAGTTGCAGACCCTAAACTGATCTGCACCTGCATTGCAGCGGCCAAAAAGCAAGAACGATAAATGGCATAGCTCCGTCAGTGGCTGCTTCCTTTCCTTAAGTTGCAACAGCGGATAAAGAGAGGTACACTTGGAGTTCATATGGCCATACCGTCAGAAACAGATTAGAAGGTTTTTTGTATTCTGGGCCTGCTAATAGATGCTGAACAGTAATCTAATATGCACAGAAATGCCATTTTTCCCTCAAACAAATCTTTCCATAAACTGACACCTTCGTTTCACACAAACAAAAACGCGCCCTTACCTGTGGATTGGCACCATACCTGTTGATGTGCATGGATACACACCTGATTAAAGTATGAAGAATCATGGCTGCCTGCCAGGGATAAAAACTGCAAGGGCCCTTTGTGGTGTCATCATCCATGGATGCTGAAGGGTTCCATTATGACACGCTCAGTGTTCCGTCTATTGAAATTTCATGGAGGCTGCCATATTGATTTTCTGAAGGCAGCCATTTTGATTTGCAGTTAAACAGAGCTGTCATTTCAATGGATAAGAAATGTTGGGAAGGGTTTGGATTGCAACCACAGAAGTCAGCATGGACAAAGCCTAGTCTCTGAGCACCACTGTTTATAGCTACATTGAAATTCTGGGTTAAACCTGCTTTTGGATTACTGGAGCAGATAGGGCAGTTGCAGAGGTGCTAAGTAAATTGAGTATTAGCACAGAAATTGAATTGGACAACAGGCACATTCTCATTCTGCCAGCTACAAAAATCCATAAAAGATATGGTATCTCATGAGAGGTGGTGAGTTGCAGACCCTAAACTGATCTGCACCTGCATTGCAGCGGCCAAAAAGCAAGAACGAGAAATGGCATAGCTCCGTCAGTGGCTGCTTCCTTTCCTTAAGTTGCAACAGCGGATAAAGAGAGGTACACTTGGAGTTCATATGGCCATACCGTCAGAAACAGATTAGAAGGTTTTTTGTATTCTGGGCCTGCTAATAGATGCTGAACAGTAATCTAATATGCACAGAAATGCCATTTTTCCCTCAAACAAATCTTTCCATAAACTGACACCTTCGTTTCACACAAACAAAAACGCGCCCTTACCTGTGGATTGGCACCATACCTGTTGATGTGCATGATTACATACCGGATTAAAGTATGAAGAATCATGGCTGCTGCCAGGGATAAAAACTGCAAGGGCCCTTTGTGGTGTCATCATCCATGGAAGCTGAAGGGTTCCATTATGACACGCTCAGTGTTCCGTCTATTGAAATTTTCATGGAGGCTGCCATATTGATTTTCTGAAAGCAGCCATTTTGATTTGCAGTTAAACAGAGCTGTCATTTCAATGGATAAGAAATGTTGGGAAGGGTTTGGATTGCAACCACAGAAGTCAGCATGGACAAAGCCTAGTCTCTGAGCACCACTGTTTATAGCTACATTGAAATTCTGGGTTAAACCTGCTTTTGGATTACTGGAGCAGATAGGGCAGTTGCAGAGGTGCTAAGTACATTGAGTATTAGCACAGAAATTGAATTGGACAACAGGCACATTCTCATTCTGCCAGCTACAAAAATCCATAAAAGATATGGTATCTCATGAGAGGTGGTGAGTTGCAGACCCTAAACTGATCTGCACCTGCATTGCAGCGGCCAAAAAGCAAGAACGATAAAAGGCATAGCTCCGTCAGTGGCTGCTTCCTTTCCTTAAGTTGCAACAGCGGATAAAGAGAGGTACACTTGGAGTTCATATGGCCATACCGTCAGAAACAGATTAGAAGGTTTTTTGTATTCTGGGCCTGCTAATAGATGCTGGACAGTAATCTAATATGCACAGAAATGCCATTTTTCCCTCAAACAAATCTTTCCATAAACTGACACCTTCGTTTTACACAAACAAAAACGCGCCCTAACCTTTGGATTGGCACCATACCTGTTGATGTGCATGGATACACACCTGATTAAAGTATGAAGAATCATGGCTGCTGCCAGGGATAAAAACAGCAAGGGCCCTTTGTGGTGTCATCATCCATGGATGCTGAAGGGTTCCATTATGACACGCTCAGTGTTCCGTCTATTGAAATTTTCATGGAGGCTGCCATATTGATTTTCTGGAGGCAGCCATTTTGATTTGCAGTTAAACAGAGCTGTCATTTCAATGGATAAGAAATGTTGGGAAGGGTTTGGATTGCAACCACAGAAGTCAGCATGGACAAAGCCTAGTCTCTGAGCACCACTGTTTATAGCTACATTGAAATTCTAGGTTAAACCTGCTTTTGGATTACTGGAGCAGATAGGGCAGTTGCAGAGGTGCTAAGTACATTGAGTATTAGCACAGAAATTGAATTGGACAACAGGCACATTCTCATTCTGCCAGCTACAAAAATCCATAAAAGATATGGTATCTCATGAGAGGTGGTGAGTTGCAGACCCTAAACTGATCTGCACCTGCATTGCAGCGGCCAAAAAGCAAGAACGAGAAATGGCATAGCTCCGTCAGTGGCTGCTTCCTTTCCTTAAGTTGCAACAGCGGATAAAGAGAGGTACACTTGGAGTTCATATGGCCATACCGTCAGAAACAGATTAGAAGGTTTTTTGTATTCTGGGCCTGCTAATAGATGCTGAACAGTAATCTAATATGCACAGAAATGCAATTTTTCCCTCAAACAAATCTTTCCATAAACTGACACCTTCTTTCACACAAACAAAAACGCGCCCTTACCTGTGGATTGGCACCATACCTGTTGATGTGCATGGATACACACCTGATTAAAGTATGAAGAATCATGGCTGCCGCCAGGGATAAAAACTGCAAGGGCCCTTTGTGGTGTCATCATCCATGGATGCTGAAGGGTTCCATTATGACACGCTCAGTGTTCCGTCTATTGAAATTTTCATGGAGGCTGCCATATTGATTTTCTGAAGCAGCCATTTTGATTTGCAGTTAAACAGAGCTGTCATTTCAATGGATAAGAAATGTTGGGAAGGGTTTGGATTGCAACCACAGAAGTCAGCATGGACAAAGCCTAGTCTCTGAGCACCACTGTTTATAGCTACATTGAAATTCTGGGTTAAACCTGCTTTTGGATTACTGGAGCAGATAGGGCAGTTGCAGAGTTTCTAAGTACATTGAGTATTAGTACAGAAATTGAATTGGACAACAGGCACATTCTCATTCTGCCATCTACAAAAATCCATAAAAGATATGGTATCTCATGAGAGTTGGTGAGTTGCAGACCCTAAACTGATCTGCACCTGCATTGCAGCGGCCAAAAAGCAAGAACGATAAATGGCATAGCTCCGTCAGTGGCTGCTTCCTTTCCTTAAGTTGCAACAGCGGATAAAGAGAGGTACACTTGGAGTTCATATGGCCATACCGTCAGAAACAGATTAGAAGGTTTTTTGTATTCTGGGCCTGCTAATAGATGCTGAACAGTAATCTAATATGCACAGAAATGCAATTTTTCCCTCAAACAAATCTTTCCATAAACTGACACCTTCGTTTCACACAAACAAAACGCGCCCTTACCTGTGGATTGGCACCATACCTGTTGATGTGCATGGATACACACCTGATTAAAGTATGAAGAATCATGGCTGCCGCCAGGGATAAAAACAGCAAGGGCCACTTGTGGTGTCATCATCCATGGATGCTTAAGGGTTCCATTATGACACGCTCAGTGTTCCGTCTATTGAAATTTTCATGGAGGCTGCCATATTGATTTTCTGGAGGCAGCCATTTTGATTTGCAGTTAAACAGAGCTGTCATTTCAATGGATAAGAAATGTTGGGAAGGGTTTGGATTGCAACCACAGAAGTCAGTATGGACGAAGCCTAGTCTCTGAGCACCAATGTTTATAGCTACATTGAAATTCTGGTTAACCTGCTTTTGGATTACTGGAGCAGATAGGGCAGTTGCAGAGGTGCTAAGTACATTGAGTATTAGTACAGAAATTGAATTGGACAACAGGCACATTCTCATTCTGCCAGCTACAAAAATCCATAAAAGATATGGTATCTCATGAGAGTTGGTGAGTTGCAGACCCTAAACTGATCTGCATCTGTATGCAGCGGCCAAAAAGTAAGAACGAGAAATGGCATAGCTCCGTCAGTGGCTGCTTCCTTTCCTTAAGTTGCAACAGCGGATAAAGAGAGGTACACTTGGAGTTCATATGGCCATACCGTTAGAAACAGATTAGAAGGTTTTTTGTATTCTGGCCTGCTAATAGATGCTGAACAGTAATCTAATATGCACAGAAATGCAATTTTTCCCTCAAACAAATCTTTCCATAAACTGACACCTTCGTTTCACACAAACAAAAACGCACCCTTACCTGTGGATTGGCACCATACCTGTTGATGTGCTTGGATACACACCTGATTAAAGTTTGAAGAATCATGGCTGCTGCCAGGGATGAAAACAGCAAGGGCCCTTTGTGGTGTCATCATCCATGGATGCTGAAGGGTTCCATTATGACACGCTCAGTGTTCATTCTATTGAAATTTTCATGGAGGCTGCCACATTGATTTTCTGGAGGCAGCCATTTTGATTTGCAGTTAAACAGAGCTGTCATTTCAATGGATAAGAAATGTTGGGAAGGGTTTGGATTGCAACCACAGAAGTCAGCATGGACAAAGCCTAGTCTCTGAGCACCACTGTTTATAGCTACATTGAAATTCTAGGTTAAACCTGCTTTTGGATTACTGGAGCAGATAGGGCAGTTGCAGATGTGCTAAGTACATTAAGTACTAGCACAGAAATTTAATTGGACAACAGGCGCATTCTCATTCTGCCAGCTACAAAAATCCATGAGATATGGTATCTCATGAGAGGTGGTGAGTTGCAGACCCTAAACTGATCTACTGTCATGGTCTTACCTTCTTGCTGTTCTCCTTCGTTTGACATGTGCTGGCGGCCATCTTGGTTTCTGGGTTTCTTGTAGCCTCCCACCCTGCGGCTTCTCCTTCCCACTGGGAGGAGCTGGATGCCTAGCTCATATATATAGGAGGTCTGTGGCTTCAGTTCCCTGCTTGGTCCTCCTGTGCTCACATGCTTCTAAGACTGCTGCTGCTTCTGGTTCCTGATCCTGGCTTCGTCTGACTACCCTGCTGATTCCTGATCCTGGCTTCGTCTGACTACCCTGTTGGTTCCTGATCCTGGCTTCATCTGACTACCCTTCTGGTTCCTGATCTCTGGTTTCGCAAGACCCTGCTTCGGTTTAGCCATCCGTTTGGACTTTTGCCTTACAGCTTTATTTTCAATAAAGCCTTCTTATTTCCACTCATCTCTTGTTGTACGTCTGGTTCATGGTTCCATGACATTAGGACCAAGCCATGAATTCTGACGGTACAGGGCCATCCTCGCTACCTACGCTGGTTGCCAGACTTGATCAGCAGGATCACCTGTTGGGTCGGTTCGCTGTGGCGTTGCAAACCCTGCTTAAACGCACGGCTCATTTCGCTTCCGTTGCCGATGGGTCGGTTGTTGCTCCTGGGCCCGCTCCTACTGCCGCTCCGGTTGTTGCGCCAGAGTCTACCCCGACACCTGTTGCTGCGCCTGCGGTGTCTCGGGGTATGACCGGTCCTGCCCCCCTTCCACAGCGCTTTGGGGGAGAGCCAACTCAGTGCCGAGGTTTCCTTAACCAGGTGAGCATTTATTTCGAGTTGCTGCCACATGCCTTTCCTACTGATAGATCAAAGGTGGGCTTCTTGATCTCGCTGCTCTCGGACAAGGCCTTGGCCTGGGCCAGCCCTTTATGGGAGAACAACAATCCGGTGGTTGCCGAGTTTTCCGGTTTTGTTGCTTCTCTTCGGAAGGTATTCGATGTGCCGGCTCGTGCTGCCTCTGCTGCGAAGCTCCTTATGTCCATCAGACAGGGTTCACGATCCGTAGCTGAATACGCCATTGAGTTTCGTACCCTGGCAGCAGAGGTGGGCTGGAATAATGAGGCTCTGGTCGCTGCTTTCTCTCATGGTCTCTCGGATGCCTTGAAGGATGAGGTTGCAGCTAAGGACCTACCAGTGGAGCTCGAGTCTCTTATTTCTTTCCTGATTTTGATTGACACCAGACTCAGGGAGAGACCTTCCTTTAAGGAGAGCCTGCGGAGGCCTTCTAACAGATTGGCGCCTACGTTTGCTGTCCCACCCGTGCCTCCCTCTCCTCCCACGCCTCCTGGGGATGACTTGTCTGGGGGTGAACCCATGCAGCTGGGGTTTGCTCGCCTGCCCGAGGGGGATAGGGTACTCCGGAGACGCGAGGGCCGATGCATGTACTGTGGTCTCGGTGGGCATTTTCGGTTGGCATGTCCGAACCGTCCGGGAAACGCTCGCACCTGAGATCCTGTCGGGGGCAGATCTTGGGTGGAGTCTCCTCGTCCCCGGTTTCCTGTGTTGACAAACCACTGATCACTGTTGTCCTCTCCTGGGTCGGGGGCTCGGTGACGACCCAGGCGTTGGTGGACTCTGGTGCTGGTGGTTTGTTCATTGATAGTGTGTTCGCTGCCGCCAATTCCATTCCTCTGCAGCCTCGAGGTTCCCCACTGGCTCTTGAGGCGATAGACGGCAGACCCCTTCTGCCGCCACACGTGACTCATGAGACCCTTCCAGTGGGGATAGCCATTGGTGCCGTTCACAGAGAGTCGGTCTGTCTCCAGGTGATTTCATCTCCACACTACTCGGTGGTCTTGGGGTACCCCTGGCTCCAGAAGCATAATCCGACTTTCGATTGGAGATCGGCCGAGATCCTCTCGTGGTCACCGCAGTGTGGGGCTAGTTGCATCCATGGGCCTGTCAAGTTGCTGTGTACTTCCTCTGACTCTCTGTTGCCTCCTGAATACGAAGAGTACCGGGATGTATTCGATAAGGTGCGCGCGGTTGCCCTACCTCCGCACCGCCCATACGATTGTGCCATAGAGTTACAATCTGGTGCCGTTCCTCCTCGTGGCAAAGTCTATCCACTGTCGGTAGCGGAGAATGAGGCCATGGAGGAGTACGTGAGGGAGGCGCTTTCACGCGGACACATTCGCAAATCCTCGTCCCCGGCAGGGGCTGGATTTTTCTTTGTGAAAAAGAAGGGCGGTGAGTTGAGGCCTTGCATCGATTACAGGGGTCTCAATCGCATCACGATCAAGAACGCTTACCCGATACCCTTGATTTCCGAGCTGTTCGATCGCCTCAAAGGGGCCACGGTCTTTACCAAACTCGACCTGAGGGCGGCATATAACCTGGTAAGGATCAAGGCGGGCGATGAGTGGAAGACCGCGTTTAACACCAGGACTGGTCATTATGAATCCTTGGTTATGCCCTTTGGGTTGTGCAATGCGCCCGCGGTCTTCCAGGAATTCATCAACGATGTTTTCCTTGACCTGTTGCAGCAGTGTGTGGTGGTCTATTTGGATGACATCTTGGTATATTCTGAATCCATGGAGGCCCACATTATGGATGTCAGACGAGTGTTGCAACGGTTACGAGAGAACAGGCTGTTCGGTAAGCTTGAGAAATGCGAATTTCACCGATCCCAGGTAACCTTCTTAGGTTACATCATTTCCGCTGAGGGGTTCTCCATGGATCCTGAGAAGGTTTCGGCTGTCTTACAGTGGCCCCAGCCCAGTGGTCTCCGTGCCCTGCAGCGCTTTTTGGGCTTCGCCAATTATTATCGGAAGTTCATCAGGGACTTTTCTATGCTAGCCAAGCCTCTCACGGATCTGACCAGGAAGGGCAGTAATTTCCAGGTCTGGCCGCTCGAGGCCATCCGAGCTTTTGAGGCTCTAAAGTCCGCCTTTGTGTCGGCTCCGATTCTGTCGCATCCCAACCCTGGGTTGCCCTTTGTCCTCGAGGTGGACGCGTCTGAGACGGGAGTAGGCGCCCTTCTGTCTCAGCGTAGAACACCAGAGGGTCCTCTGCTTCCTTGTGGGTTTTACTCCCGGAAACTGTCTTCCGCGGAGTGCAACTATCAGATTGGTGACAGGGAGTTATTGGCCATCGTGCAGGCCCTTAAAGAATGGAGGCACTTGCTCGAGGGTTCGGTGGTTCCGGTTCTCATCCTGACGGACCACAAGAATCTGACCTACCTTTCTGAGGCCAAGAGATTGACACCACGTCAGGCCAGATGGGCTCTGTTCTTGTCACGTTTTAATTACGTGGTCTCCTACCTACCCGGTTCCAAGAACATCAGAGCGGATGCCTTATCACGGCAGTACTCCGAGCTGTCCAGGGAGGAGTCGATTCCGACTTCGGTCATACCTCCGAATCAGATCCTGGCCGCCATTCGCACCAGTCTGACCTCTCCCCTGGGTGAGCAGATTTTGGCAGCTCAATCTGGTGCTCCCTCTGGGAGACCCAACGGCAGATGTTTTGTGCCTGAGGAGTTGCGCACTCGGTTGTTGCGAACCTACCATAACTCCAAGGCCGCGGGGCATCCTGGAAAGAATCAGCTGTCCTGGGCTGTTTCACGTCTGTTCTGGTGGCCTTCTCTACGTTCCGACATCGCCGCATATGTAGCGGCATGCTCCGTTTGTGCCCAGAGTAAGTCCCCTCGGCACCTTCCGTTGGGCCTTTTGCAACCCATAGCCACCGGGGAGCGCCCATGGTCACACCTGGGGATGGATTTCATTGTGGACCTCCCTGCATCCCGAGGCCATACGGTCATTCTCATGATTGTGGATCGGTTTTCCAAAATGTGCCACTGTGTTCCTCTCAAGAAGTTACCCTCTGCACAAGAGTTGGCCACGATTTTCGCCAGGGAGGTCTTCCGGTTGCACGGTTTGCCCAAGGAGATTGTGTCGGATCGGGGGAGTCAGTTTGTGTCCAGGTTCTGGCGCGCCTTTTGCTCCCAGTTGGGGATTCATCTCTCTTTCTCCTCGGCCTACCACCCTCAGTCCAATGGGGCCGCAGAACGATCCAATCAGGCCTTGGAGCAATTCCTTCGTTGCTATGTCTCCGATCACCAAGACAATTGGGTTGACCTCCTGCCTTGGGCTGAGTTTGCCAGGAACACGGCGGTGAACTCTTCCTCTGGGACGTCTCCCTTCATGGCCAATTATGGGTTCCAACCTGCCGTGTTACCGGAGGTATTCTCTCCCCAGGATATTCCGGCTGTGGAGGATCACCTTTCCGTCCTACGTGCTTCTTGGGTACAGATCCAGAGGTCCCTTGAGGTCTCTGCGCAGCGCCAGAGACTCCAGGCTGATCGCAGACGAGCGCCCGCTCCTTCCTACCAGGTCGGAGACCGTGTATGGTTGTCCACCCGCAACCTCAACCTTCGAGTGCCCACTCCCAAGCTGGCGCCTCGCTTTGTTGGTCCCTTCCGAGTGCTTCGCAGGGTAAACCCGGTAGCCTATGCCCTTGCGCTTCCTCCTGGCATGCGGATCTCCAACGTGTTTCATGTCTCCCTGTTGAAGCCATTGGTGTGTAATCGTTTCACTTCCTCGGTTCCTCGGCCCCGTCCGGTCCAAGTGGGCAATCGTGAGGAATATGAGGTGAGCAATATCCTGGACTCACGCCTGGTCCGCGGTCGGTTGCAGTTTTTGGTCCATTGGCGTGGTTATGGTCCAGAGGAGCGTTCCTGGGTTCCCTCCGCAGATGTCCATGCTCCTGCTTTGCTCCGAGCCTTCCACGCACGCTTCCCTCAGAAACCGTTCCTTACTCCGCGGAGGAGGGGCCCTTGAGGGGGAGGTACTGTCATGG
Organism: Bufo gargarizans; assembly: GCF_014858855.1. Lineage (NCBI taxonomy): Eukaryota > Metazoa > Chordata > Amphibia > Anura > Bufonidae > Bufo > Bufo gargarizans. Next base: position 424,903,156 of record NC_058083.1, read on the forward strand.
TCTTACCTTCTTGCTGTTCTCCTTCGTTTGACATGTGCTGGCGGCCATCTTGGTTTCTGGGTTTCTTGTAGCCTCCCACCCTGCGGCTTCTCCTTCCCACTGGGAGGAGCTGGATGCCTAGCTCATATATATAGGAGGTCTGTGGCTTCAGTTCCTTGCTTGGTCCTCCTGTGTTCACATGCTTCTAAGACTGCTGCTGCTTCTGGTTCCTGATCCTGGCCTCGTCTGACTACCCCGCTGGTTCCTGATCCTGGCTTCGTCTGACTACCCTTCTGGTTCCTGACCTCTGGCTACGCAAGACCCTGCTTCGGTTTAGCCATCCGTTTGGACTTTTGCTTACAGCTTGATTTTCAATAAAGCCTTCTTATTCCCACTTATCTCTTGTTGTACGTCTGGTTCATGGTTCCATGACATCTACACCTGCATTGCAGCGGCCAAAAAGCAAGAACGATAAAAGGCATAGCTCCGTCAGTGGCTGCTTCCTTTCCTTAAGTTGCAACAGCGGATAAAGAGAGGTACTCTTGGAGTTTATATGGCCATACCGTCAGAAACAGATTAGAAGGTTTTTTGTATTCTGGTCCTGCTAATAGATGCTGGACAGTAATCCAATATGCACAGAAATTCCATTTTTTTCCTCAAACAAATCTTTCCATAAACTGACAACTTCGTTTTACACAAACAAAAACGCGCCCTTACCTGTGGATGTGCACCATACCTGTTGATGTGCATGGATACACACCTGATTAAAGTATGAAGAATCATGGCTGCTGCCAGGAATGAAAATAGCAAGGGCCCTTTGTGGTGTCATCATCCATAGATTCTGCAGGTCTCCATTATGACACGCTCAGTGTTCCGTCTATCAAAATTTTCATGGAGACTGCCACATTGATTTTCTGGAGGCAGACATTTTGATTTGCAGTTAAACAGAGCTGTCATTTTAATGGATAAGAAATGTTGGGAAGGGTTTGGATTGCAACCATAGAAGTCAGTATGGACGAAGCCTAGTCTCTGAGCACCACTGTTTATAGCTACATTGAAATTTTAGGTTAAACCTGCTTTTGGATTACTGGAGCAGATAGGGCAGTTGCAGAGGTGCTAAGTACATTGAATACTAGCACAGCAATTTTATTGGACAACAGGCGCATTCTCATTCTGCCAGCTACAAAAATCCATAAAAGATATTATATCTCATGAGAGGTGGTGAACAGCGTTAGTGTCTACCTGCTTCCACCTCAGAGGATCACACAAATGTATTTACATTCACTCCAATAACTGTAGAATGGTAGAACATGTCCTATTCTTGTCGGTTTTGTGGACAAGGATTGGACATTTCTACAGAAGTTAAAAAAATAAATGGTGGCATGCACTCGGCTGGGATCTGTCTTTTACCATGTCTGCCATTTACAGACAATAAAACACTTTTGACCGTGTACATGAGACCTAATATGTATATTTACTCATATTCCTATGTAGTCCTACAGCCTGTCCACCTCATGCTGTGAGTAGAGACTTTATCTCTAGACTTCCATACATTTCCTTGGGATTGAGTGATTTGCTTGTGTGAAGATTGGTTCTTATCTTATTAAACAATATCGCAAGGGCCCAGTTGACCAAACATCTGGTATAAGCAGAATTGCATGAAACAATAAATGTTCCTATCACCACACAGCCTCCCAGATTCAGCGGAGCCGAAAGTAATTTTTTATCAAATACAGAAGGATCAGAACAATATGGGATACAACTCACATAATAAGATATATAATACACGCTACAAGATAGGCCGTCTATCTATCGCAGGTCCGATTTTACCTAACTGGTCAGAAAATTCCATACTGGATGAATAAACTCAACCCGAATTCAAAGTCCTCCAACTGTCCTGAAAATTCCTAGATGACACCCAGTTTTGTTTTAAAATGAAAGTCATAGCTTACTTCAGTGTAAGTGGTCATAGGGCAAAACAAACAGCATAACACTTATTTGAGCTCCTTATCAGATAGAGAAATAAACATAAGACACGGTTATCCATTTCAAAATCTTTATTAAAACAAAATCTCTGCAGAGAAAAATAGTGATCCAGAAGAAGACAAAAACCTAGACACATTTGGCCAGTTTGTGTCACGGAAAAAAATCCTTCTTGACCCTGAGAAAAGGCCATTGGTCGGAAGACCCTGGATTATAGACATTGACAATTCCACCTGGTTGGGGTCTACTCACCTGTATATCTCACTAACCTATTGTGAAGGATGGAAATATATTGAAATGTGCCCATCTGACCTCCATGTTGGATGTGCACACGGAGACGAAGACTGTTGTGATCTCTGTTGACTCTTGGTTTCTCCATCTGGGACGCTGGTCTGGGGCTTGTTTCCTGAAAGCCTCTTGACTTAACTATCAGTCTGGCGTCCACCGGCATGCCACGCATATAGGAAGACTGTCACCGTGTGGTTGGTGATTGAACCTGCTTGGTCGCTGCATTATAAATTTTGGTGATGCTATGACTGCTGCAGATAAAAATAATTATATTTAATATTTTTCTGTGATATAATCCCAGTTGTAAGCCAGTTTGTGTCTGGCCCCAGACTGTACTGTGGCCACTGGCTAGGCCTCCACTCATACCGTTACAGGGTGTCACTTACAAATACCTTGCAGATAAAAAAAATTATATTTAATATTTTTCTGTGATATAATCCCAGTTGCAAGCCAGTGTGTGTCTGGCCACAGACTGTACTGTGGCCACTGGCTAGGCCTCCACTCATACCGTTACAGTGTGTCACTCACTCACAAATACCTTGCAGATAAAAAAAATTAAATTTAATATTTTTCTGTGATATAATCCCAGTTGCAAGCCAGTGTGTGTCAGGCCCACACAGACTGTACTGTGGCCACTGGCTAGGCCTCCACTCATACCGTTACAGGGTGTCACTCACTCACAAATACCTTTCAGATAAAAAAATTATATTTAATATTTTTCTGTGATATAATCCCAGTTGCAAGCCAGTGTGTGTCAGGCCCACACAGACTGTACCTTGCCCACTGCCCACCACTTATATAGGGTGGCACAGTACCTTGCACACATAGTACCACTTATCTAAAAAAAAAATGACAGGCAGTGGCAGGCCACCCCGCAGGGGCTGTCGTGGTGATGTGATTTCCACTGGCCCTGGAATAATGCCCAGTGTTCAGAGGCCGCATACCCTGAACCCAAAAATTCGGAGAAAATAGTTGACTGGCTTACACAGGACACCCAATCTTCAACAGCTTCCGCTAAGAACCTTGACGCACCATCCTCCTCCAGCTCAGCTTTGGTCACCTGCTCTCAAGTTACCACTCTCCCGCCCACCGCCACCACTACCACCACAGCCACCACAGCCGCTTCACTTGATCCCTCAGAGGAGTTATTTACACATCAGTTGGATGAAATTAGTGATGCGCAACCATTATTGCCAGAGGATGTAGATAACAGAGATATGTCTCAGTCAGGCAGCATTACACACATGGACGTACAGTGTGAGGATGATGATGATGATGATGTTGTACCCGCTGCTGCTTCCTTTGCTGAGGTGTCAGATACAAGTAAAGCGGTTGATGATGACGATGTGTCCGTGGATGCCACGTGGGTGCCTGCTCAAAGAGAAGAAGAAGAGGGGGAAAGTTCAGAAGGGGAGACAGAGAGAAGGAGGAGACGAGTTGGAAGCAGGGGGAGGTCGTCGCAAGGAGCTAGTGGCACAGTCAGACAGCATGTATCGGCACCCAGGGTCAGCCAGACAGCACGCCAATCAACGCATGCTGTTGCCACCAACAGAATGCCGTCATTGCAAAGCTCAGCAGTGTGGCTTTTTTTTTGTGTGTCTGCCTCTGATAACAGCAATGCCATTTGCAACCTGTGCCAAAAGAAACTGAGTCGTGGGAAGTCCAACACCCATCTTGGTACAACTGCTTTGCGAAGGCACATGATCTCACATCACAAACACCAATAGGATCAACACATGAGTACAAGCAGCACACAAACTCAAACTTGGGACACCACAGTGTAAGGTACCCGGACAAATGTTTTGTTATAAAAAAGGCAATCCCAAACTTCTACTCAGTGATTGAAAAGGAAGTCATGGCATCTCTGGCATAAAGTGTTGGGGCAAGGTCCATCTGACCACTGATACCTGGTCTGCAAAGCACGGTCAGGGCAGGTATATCACCTACACTGCGCATTGGGTCAACCTGCTGACGGCTGCCAAGCATGGAATGGAATTGGTGACACCGCCACGACTTGCAGGCACGCCTACTGCCACCTCCTCTACTCCTCCTACTCCATCCTCTTCCATAACCTCCTCGGCTGAGTCCTCTTCTGCAGTCTGGCTGCACATCAACTGAATCCCCCCAGCTCCCCAGGGGCTATTCCACATCCCGGATACGACAGTGTCACGCTGTCTTGGGGTGGACTTGCCTGAAAGCAGAGAGCCACACTGGACCAGCACTCCTGTCCGCCCTGAACGCACAGGTTGATCAGTGGCTGACCCCGCACCAACTGGAGATCGGCAAAGTGGTGTGTGACAATGGAAGCAATTTGTTGGCGGCATTGAATTTGGGCAAGTTGTCACATGTGCCGTGCATGGCACATGTGTTGAATCTCATCATACAACGCTTTGTGTCTAAGTACCCAGGCTTACAGGACGTCCTCAAGCAGGCCAGGAAGGTGTGTGGCCATTTCAGGCGTTCCTACATGGTCATGGCACACTTTTTAGACATTCAGCGCTGAAACAACATGCCAGTGAGGCGCTTGATTTGCGACAGCCTGACACGTTGGAATTCAACACTCCTAATGTTCGACTGCCTGCTACAACAAGTAAAAGCCGTCAACGAGTATTTGTATGACCGGGGTGCTAGGACAGCCTCTGCGGAGCTGGGAATTTTTTTGCCACGTTACTGGACGCTCATGCACAATGCCTGTAGGCTCATGCGTCCTTTTGAGGAGGTGACAAACCTAGTCAGTCGCACCGAAGGCACCATCAGCGACCTCATCCTATTTGTTTTCTTCCTGGAGCGTGCCCTGCGAAGAGTGCTGGATCAGGCTGTAGATGAGCGTGAAGAGGAAGAGGAAGAGTTGTGGTCACCATCAACACCAGAAACAGCCTTGTCATCATCGCTTGCCGGACCTGCTGCAACGCTGCAAGAGGAATATGAGGAAGAGGAGTCAGAGGAGGAATGTGGCTTTGAGGAGGAGGAAGACCAACCACAGCAGGCATTCCAGTGTGCTCGTTGTTGTCACCTATCTGGGACCCGTGGTGTTGTACGTGGCTGGGGGGGAGAACAGACTGTCAATGACATCAGTGAGGAGGAGGAATGGGAAATGAGTAGCTCGGCATCCAACCTTGTGCAAATGGGGTCTTTCATGCTGTCATGTCTATTGAGGGACCCTCGTATAAAAAGGATGAAGGAGAACGACCTATACTGGGTGGCCACGCTACTGGACACCCGGTATAAGCAGAAAGTGGTGGAAATGTTACCAACCAGACAGCTGAGAAGCTCTGACAGAAGCCTTTCAGAACCTCCTCTTTGAGTTTTCTTTGTTTTGAATTTCAGTTCCTCATCTCGTTAGCCTCTCTCAGCTATCATGTAGTTGGACTGATTGCATCCCTTTAAATTCCTCCCCATAATGCATTAGTGTGCGGTTTATACAGCTTCCTGGAGTGTGTGTGCATGCTGATCCTATCAGTCTTCTACAAGTTAAGTGTTTTACATTCATTTGTGATTTTCTGTTTGCTGGATCCCAGGTGACCCTGACTCTCTCCATGTCTAGTGTAGGGAGCTGGTGGTCGTGTCCCTTCACTATTGTAGGGTGTTCAGGTGTTATATAGTCGAGGTATGAGGATATGCGATCATCCACCATTGTGATTATTGCATAGGCTGAGCATTAAGGGAGAGAGCCAGGTCTGATGCAGGGGTCTCCCTTTTGTTCCTTAGTTTTGGATCCAGTGAGTAGTATATTCATTTTGCATTGTCTTGTTTCCTCTACACCTTCCGTGACACTTTCTGCCTGGAAAACATCAATTTTTCTGGCCGCTGCAACAATACCTAATTTTTCAGGCATGTTTACATGCCTAATTTTTTGGGCCTCTGGTGCTGCACTGTGGCTGCAAAAACAAAACAAAATAAGGCACATACATGTGTCAATTCCCCAGATGATAAGGCCATTGCTTCATTATGATCAGACTAAAAGCGATCGGCTGGATAATTTTTCATAGAGAAAAACATAATATTTTTTTTTTTATTGTATGGGTTTTTAATACATAAAATAAAACAATCATAATAAAGTCTCTTAATAGTTTATTAGAAATAATGCAGACAATTTAAAAAATCCCCATCAATTCCAATACAAAGCAAGTACAGAGCTCAGAACTAAATTATTTCAGGATGTCGTAATGGTTCGTTAATTCGACAATGATTAATCAATTCGACACACGTCCCCGGATAGGGGACGTAACAGGGATTAAACTGATAGGAATAGTACTAGTTAAGACACCACTCATATAGGGTGTCACAGCACATTGCTCCGTGCACGCACAGTGCCCCAACTTGGGAGTAAGAGGACCGACCAAGCTGCTTTTTCCATCTCCCGGTTCCTAAAATCAATTCAGTTTGGTGTATCAGAGTTTGGTCTGTCACTGTGAAGGCAGTCGAAGGTACCCGGCCTAAATTTTTTTTCACAAAAGGCAATCCCTGATATGGGACGTAACAGGGATTAAACTGATGAGAAGAGAACTACAGAAAATACCACTCATATCGGGTGTGACAGTAAATTGCAAGGGGCAGACACAGTGACCGTGGATTCAAACAAAGGGGAGGGAGCCAGCGTTTTTTTAACCATCTCTCCATTCGAAAAATCAATTCAATTCACCTTTCGGGGACCTTTTGTGTTGTACGTGGCTGGGTGGAGGAAGAAACCTTCAATGACATCAACGGGACATAGCTTGGTATCCAACCTTGTGCAAATGGGAAGTTTGCGGTTGGGCAAATGGATTGTTTGCGGTTATTTGCGGTGCATTAAAAGGGGAGTTTGGTCTGTCAATGTCTGTGAAGCGGGCGTAACCCTTACACTACCTGATCAATACAACATCATACCTGATCGTATGTACACACTGGATGTTTTAAACTACGTTGTTCAAAAGAATTTTTGATTGTTAGGTGATTTATGCCCTTTATGGATTAAAACCCAACTCTGCGTCAACTATGTAATTTTTCATGGGAGTTTTGCCATGGATCCCCCTCCGCATTGCCACAGTCCAGGTGTTAGTCCCCTTGAAACAACTTTTCCATCACTACTGTGGCTAGAAAGAGTCCCTGTGGGTTTTAAAATTCGCCTGCCTATTGAAGTCAATGGCATTTGCAAAAATTTGCGCTCACCGTTCGCGAACTGACAATTTTATGTTCGCAACATCTCTATTGACGGCGCTGTGCCCTGCTCGGGGCCGACACCACTCAGCAGCTGCCAAGGCTTGGAGAGAACACTGTCTGTAACCCGACGTCTAAGGGGTCTTTCTCACGAGCAGATTCCGTGCGCGGAACTCGCTGCGTGAAAGAGTGCCAAACCCTGCTCTGGACAGCAGAGACCCGGAGGATTAACATGATTGATAATGCTCTGTGCCTCTCTGTGATCTTTTTACAACAAAATCACAGTGACAACTTTATCTCACTGTGATTTTGTAGTAAAAAGATCACAGAGAAGCACAGAGCATGATCAATCATGTTAATGCTCCAGGTCTCTGCTGTCCGGAGCGGGGTTTGGCACTCTTTCACGCAGCGGATTCAAGACACGGCATCCGCTTGCGTGAAAGAGCCCTAAAAGCGTTGGGTTACATAGCGATCTGCTGGCGGCCCACTTTGCTGCAGATTGCTGTGACCAGTGGCGCACCTACAGGGGGGGTCCAGCGGGTCTGGACCCCCCCTAGAACAACCAGGCAAAATTATTATTTTTTTAATCCTTCAGGACCGCACCGCCGATCACCACAGGCGGCGCGGCCCTGGATGTAATTGCAGCTGCGGCTGCGGTCCGGGCCAGGCCGGGGGGGCAGTAGGAGATGAGCGCTTCCATTGTGGAAGCGCTTATCTCCATATCTGTGCTGCGGCAGGGGAGGGAGAGGTGTGTCCCTCCCCTGTTCTTCTGATAGGCCGCAGGCACTAATGCCTGCAGCCTATCAGAGGCCGGCTCTGGCGGCGCGATGACGTCATCATCGCGCCGTCTGAGCCGGGCAGCACAGTACACAGCAGGGACACGGGCCGGAAGAGGCTGCATCGCATGCTGGTAAGTATCGGTGTATTTTTTATTTTTTATGGGGGCACAAAAAAAGGGGAGAACTGCACTATGGGGGCACTAAAGGGGAGAACTGCACTATGGGGGCACTAAAGGGGAGAACGGCACTATGGGGGCACTAAAGGGGAGAACGGCACTATGGGGGCACTAAAGGGGAAAACGGCACTATGGGGGCACTAAAGGGGAGAACGGCACTATGGGGGCACTAAAGGGGAGAACGGCACTATGGGGGCACTAAAGGGGAGAACGGCACTATGGGGGGCACTAAAGGGCAGAACGGCACTATGGGGGGCAGTAAAGGGAAGAACAGCACTATGGGGGCACTAAAGGGGAGAACGGCACAATGGGGGCACTAAAGGGGAGAACGGCACTATGGGGGGCAGTAAAGGGGAGAACGGCACTATGAGGGGCAGTAAAGGGGAGAACGGCACTATGGGGGGCAGTAAAGGGGAGAACGGCACTATGGGGGGCAGTAAAGGGGAGAACGGCACTATGGGGGGGCAGTAAAGGGGAGAACGGCACTATGGGGGGCAGTAAAGGGGAGAACGGCACTATGGGGGCAGTAAAGGGGAGAACGGCACTATGGGGGGCAGTAAAGGGGAGAACGGCACTATGGGGGGCAGTAAAGGGGAGAACGGCACTATGGGGGGCAGTAAAGGGGAGAACGGCACTATGGGGGGCAGTAAAGGGGAGAACGGCACTATGGGGGCAGTAAAGGGGAGAACGGCACTATGGGGGCAGTAAGGGGAGAACGGCACTATGGGGGCACTAAAGGGGAGAATGGCACTATGGGGGCACTAAAGAGGAGAACGGCACTATGGGGGGCAGTAAAGGGGAGAATGGCACTATGAGGGGCAGTAAAGGGGAGAACGGCACTATGGGGGCAGTAAAGGGGAGAACGGCACTATGGGGGCAGTAAAGGGGAGAACGGCACTATGGGGCACTAAAGGGGAGAACGGCACTATGGGGGGCAGTAAAGGGGAGAACGGCACTATGGGGGGCAGTAAAGGGGAGAACGGCACTATGGGGGCAGTAAAGGGGAGAACGGCACTATGGGGGGCAGTAAAGGGGAGAACGGCACTATGGGGGGCAGTAAAGGGGAGAACGGCACTATGGGGGGCAGTAAAGGGGAGAACGGCACTATGGGGGGCAGTAAAGGGGAGAACGGCACTATGGGGGGCAGTAAAGGGGAGAACGGCACTATGGGGGGCAGTAAAGGGGAGAACGGCACTATGGGGGGCAGTAAAGGGGAGAACGGCACTATGGGGGGCAGTAAAGGGGAGAACGGCACTATGGGGGCAGTAAAGGGGAGAACGGCACTATGGGGGCAGTAAAGGGGAGAATGGCACTATGGGGGCACTAAAGAGGAGAACGGCACTATGGGGGGCAGTAAAGGGGAGAATGGCACTATGAGGGGCAGTAAAGGGGAGAACGGCACTATGGGGGGCAGTAAAGGGGAGAACGGCACTATGGGGGGCAGTAAAGGGGAGAACGGCACTATGGGGGCACTAAAGGGGAGAACGGCACTATGGGGGGCAGTAAAGGGGAGAACGGCACTATGGGGGGCAGTAAAGGGGAGAACGGCACTATGGGGGCACTAAAGGGGAGAGCGGCACTATGGGGGCATTATTTGGGGGGCACCATGGGGGAGAGGAGCACTATGGGGGCTCTAAAGGGGTTGTTTTTTTTTACACATTATGGGGGGCACTATAGGGGAGAATGGCACTATGGGGCATCTGGTGGCACTATAGGGGCATTATTTGGGGGCACTAAGGGGAAGTGGGGGCTCTAAAGGGTCCTTTATTCTTATTGCCACATTATGGGGGCATTATTGCATCTGGTGGCACTAAGGGGGCATTTTTTTTTACTGGCACATTATGGTAGGCACTATGGGGGAAAGGAGCACTATTGGGGCATATGGTGGCACTTAGAAGGGGCATTTTTTACTGGCATATTATGGGCGACATTATGGGGAAGGGGAGAGGAGCACTATGAGGGCATTTACTGGGGCACTATATAGGGGTATTTTATACTGGCATACATTATGGGGACATTAGCTCAACAGCCGGTACTAAGCGGGGGTACAATCATTTTTGGGGGACATTATCTTTATACTATTAGTGTCTGGGCGCAGTTATTTTTTTAGAGCACTGTGTGCCAATAATTGTTGAAGGGGGCACTATTTGTGTGGTAGCAGTATTTCCAGGGGGACTGTTTCTGCAGTATAGTATTGGGGGCACAGTATTGGGGCACTATCTGTGTGGTAGCAGTATTTCCAGGGGGACTGTTTCTGCAGTATAGTATTGGGGGCACAGCGGGCACAGTATTGGGGCACTATCTGTGTGGTAGTAGTATTTCCAGGGGGACTGTTTCAGCAGTATAGTATTGGGGGCACAGCGGGCACAGTATTGGGGGTGGCAGGAAAGGGGGTTCAGAAGATGTGAAGATGATGGAAATGTGGGAAACTAATGTCTGTTTGTTAATCTCTGAAGAGATGGGAGATGGCTGAAAAATCATCATGACGGTCTGGTCTGAATGGAGAAGATGAAAGAGAACGTCTACAACAAAGGTGACATCACTGGATGTAAGAGGTATGGGGCGCTATGTAGGAGAGGAGATGCTCCGGCTCCTCCCCTGCCATTTGCAGAAGGAGGATTCAGAGCTGGGTGAGGACAGCCAAAGGGGGCAGCAGGCAGATGGTGGGGGGAACCACAGGCCTTGAGCAGGATCGGGGGAGGGAGGAGAGTGGAGGAGCTTCCTGGCTGTAGCCTGCTGTCTATTGTATGATGTGAAGCAGGCAGTGCAGCCAGGACAGACCTCCCCTCTCTCAGTATGATGTGTAGAGACAGGCCGCAACTATAGAATGTCAGCTGTACAGTGTTTGTTGGGAGTGGCCTATTATATTCGCGCGCTGCATTTTTCTTTTCCTGCAGAGCTTTTAGAATCGCTAAGTAAAAGAATCAGCGCAACACGCTACACCCCCGTCCGTGCAGTTTTAAATATAAAGGGGGCTTTGAAAATTTTAATTAGCACAGCACACTACACATGCCAAATTTTTTTGCCTTTCGGACCCCCCCTAGACAAAATTCCTGGGTGCTCCCCTGGCTGTGACCAAAGTCTGAGTTAAAAACATTGAGCGTGCAGCCAAAAAGTAAGTACCTATGTTTATTAGCCGTGAGAATATACCTAACCATTTTTTTGCTGTTAAAGTGTAACTGTCATTTTATTATTTTTTATTTTTTTATTTGCTAGTTTACTAGGCATGTATACCTGAGTTAGACCTCATGCTAGGGTTGGGCGATATCAAAAAATATTCCCACGATAACGATTTTAAGAAATTTAACACGATAACAATATATATTGCGATAAATACCCATTTAGAAGAAAAAACATTTGGGGTCCCAAATAGAGATTATATGGAGGGCTACAAGTTGTAGTCTACTCCATTAGTATAATGTCTCATTGTTGCTCTCATACAGAATGTCTCCTTGTTGCCCCCGTTGTATGGGGGCCAGAAGGAGACGATACTGTATTGGGCCACAAGGAGACATTCTGTATGGGCCGGGTCATGTGGGCAGCAGACAGCGGCCAAAATGAGACATTATATACTGAACATGACATGGGCTGGGGATGATGGGCAGGCAGCGGGCCACAAGGAGACATTATATACTGCACATGACATGGGCTGGGCTTCTGGGCAGGCAGCGGGCTGCGGGCCAAAAGAAGACATTATATACTGCATAGGGTGGTAAAGGATGCTGGGCAGGCAGTGTGCCACGAGGAGTCACTATACTGCATGAGGTCACCAGGATACATTATACAGTCGACTCAGGAACTAGACTGTAAGGGGGCCACAAGGTGACATT